>NC_092725.1:98507534-98807534 GCF_047496885.1 Scyliorhinus torazame
GATGTAAAATGATGAACTGAGCTAGCCTCGGTCGCTTTCTGTGAGACAGAGTTCCGCACTTCTACCCTTCTTTGTGCGAAGAAATGTTTTATACCCTCTCTCCTGGATGGCCTGGCTATGATTTTAAGGTTATGTACTCTTGTTCCCCCACCAGTGAACAATGTTTATCTCTCTACTGTCATGATATGCAGATACACACATAATAATATACAGATAAGTAGCTAATGGACACAGAGAACAGGACATGCCCAATAAGCAGGCAGGACACACAGGGGTGGGATCTGTCTATAAGACACGAGGCACTCACACTCCACCTCTTTCCACTGATGAACATCTAGAGAATCAGTCAAGGGTGTTGTTACAATCTCACACCTCCACCACGTGGTTAAGAGCTGGTCTGGTTCAGTCAGACAGAGTAACCACACTTAAGTTAGCAGAGAGTCGAACTCACAGAGAACTGTGCTAACTGTGCTACTGGTTCAATAAATCAGATTGAACTAACTTCAAGGTCTGGAGTATCTTTCTGATCCAAGCTGCATCCAGTTGCATCCAGTGTTAGACCAGTGTACCTAACACGACATCTACCACACTTACAAGAGCAATGATTCAAAAGTACATCATTGGCTATAAAATGCTTTGGGACACCTTGTGGTCAAAGATGCTACACAAATCCAACAGCCTTTCTTTCCTTTCAAATTCCTTTCAAAATCCTAACAATCTCAATCTTTTCAACAACAATCAAGATGCACCATCCACGACAAAGCAACCCACTTGATTGGCACCCTTCCACAAACATTCACTCCCTCCACCACTGGCGAATAATAACAGCAGATGCATTATAGTAACTCACCATGCACCTTCCATACCTCAGGGACTGCACCTCACTACCACCTTCTGAAGGGCAACTAGGGCTGGGCAATAAATGCTGGCCCAACCAGCGACGCGCACATCACATAAATTAATTTTTCTTAAAGTTCACGTGCTGTAGGAACACCCGAGGGAGGGGGGTTCCAGGATTCTGGCTCAGCGAGAGTGAAAGAATGGCAACATATTTCCAAGTCAGATTGATGTGTGATGTGGAGGTGAACCTCCAGGTGGTGGGTTTCCCATGCATCACCTGCCCTTGTTCTTCGAGATGTTAGTGGTCGTGGGTTTGGTAGGTGCTGCCGAATGAACATTGGTGAACACTTGCAGTGTACCTTGTAGGTGGTACACACTCCTGCCACCTGTTTATCGGTGGTGGAGGGAGTGAATGTTTGTGGAGGGGGGGAGGGATTCAATCAAGCGGGCTGCAGAGATTCAAGGAGGCGGCTCCCCACCACCTTCTCAAGGGCAATTAGGAATGGGCAATAAATGCTGGCCTAGCCAGCGAAGCGCACATCCCATAAACAAAAATATCAATCAGCCCGATCCAGGGAATAGAAACGGACTTAATGTGACACAGCAATAGGTTTGGCTGAGTTTAATCTGCATCAGTTATCAAGTTTGTGGAGTAGTGTCAGGAGAAAAGTTATTGAAAATATGGAAAGATGTGTAATTTGAAACATAGAAGTCTGGCAATATCTGGTCTGAGAGAAACATGAGAGGATACAGGGAAAGATCCCACAAAGGGTTAACAGCAGCTGCAAGGAGCAGGATTGTAAAATGCAGATAGCCTTAGTCAAGCAGGCTTAGCAAACACACAGGATTTTGAATGAAGCCAAAAACAATGGCTCACACCTTCATTGAAAGTAACTATCTTAGTAAGCATCTGGAAAAGCATGGATGATGGTTTCAGTTGAGCTAAGTGATAAATGTAAACCTTTGAAGTTATAACCAAGTGGATTTTTAGCATAAAGCTAAAAGCAATGTTTCACACCTCTGTTGAAATTAACTATCTTAGTAAGCAGCTGTAAAGGAAAGGATGAGGTTCAGTTGAATTTGGTGACAATTCTAGGTGTGAAATTTTGCTACTACCAGGTAAATTAAAGAAAACTGGAGACTATCAGTCTACGAGAAACATCAAAGTCAAAATTATGAGCTGAGGACACAATTGGAAAATAAAACTATAGAAATGACAGGAACCAAACCAAAATTTGGGGCTGTTTAGCACAGGGCTAAATCGCTGGCTTTGAAAGCAGTCCGAGGCAGGCCAGCAACACGGTTCGATTCCCGTAACAGCCTCCCCGAACAGGCGCTGGAATGTGGCGACTAGGGGCTTTTCACAGTAACTTCATTTGAAGCCTACTTGTGACAATAAGCGATTTTCATTTCATTTTCATTTCATTTCATTTTTCAAAATTCACACCTCTTGAAACCAAAGCATTTTTGAATATCACAAAGGAACTTTGAACATCACAAAGGACACAATGTAATCAGATCTATGAGGTGAGGTCATGTCAAAATGAATACTTAGTTGTAACAGAATGTTTAGATCAAAGATACTTTTTACAAACAAAGTGATAAAAGTTACTTTACAATAAAGTCATAAAAACTTAATAACTGTTAGAAAGAGAATATAAACCTAGAGACCAGAGCAGGAACTACCAGAACTCCGAGAGAAGCAGAGAGGCAGAGAAGCAGAGCAGGAACAAGCAGCTCAGAGTCAGATTACAGTCAGCTCGGCCATGGGAAAGGGACAGGGCAAAGCAGCCGAGCTAAAACAGCTAATACATCTAAGGAAGACTAGAATTTAAAGAGTAGGCAGAGTCAGCTCAGAGTCAGCTCAGAGATAGCCAGCAGAGCCAGCTCTCACAGCTCGGTACATGGGAAAGATAGGACACAGCAACCGAGCTAACCAGTGAATACATCTAAAGAAGACCAGATTTTAAAAAGAAGATTGATTGTCAAGTTGGGCCTGAAGGTCCCTTCAACCAACCAGAAGGATCCAGAAGCAAGATCTTTTTACCTTTCTGTAAATACAGTAATTGCAGCTTTTAAAAGAAAAAATATAATAAAATAACTTAATTTAACCTGAAATAGTTGTTATTCCTAAGTCTACTTTTCTTACTTAGCAATGCAGGACCCAGGATCGATGCTACTAAGTTGATGAAATCTTCGGTGAAGGTATGGGTTATACCGGGGGATAACTTGAAAATATAGTTTGACCTGAATAGCACCCACTAAAGCCTGCATTGGAGTCAGAGAGTGAGAATCCCTGTTCACCATTTAGAATGTCAGAAATTTTCGGTATATGGGGACTTCTAAGAATAGTGGTGAGTTTTCAACAACATCTTGTAATTTACCTTGTGCTCATGGTGTGGTCAATGTTAAGAAGCACGGTAGCATTGTGGATCGCACAATTGCTTCACAGCTCCAGGGTCCCAGGTTCGATTCCGGCTTGGGTCACTATCTGTGCGGAGTCTGCACATCATCCCCGTGTGTGCGTGAGTTTCCTCCGGGTGCTCCGGTTTCCTCCCACAGTCCAAAGATGTGCAGGTTAGGTGGATTGGCCATGATAAATTGCCCTTAGTGTCCGAAATTACCCTTAGTGTTGGGTGGGGTTACTGGGTTATGGGGATAGGGTGGAGGTGTTGACCTTAGGTAGGGTGCTCTTCCAAGGGCCGGTGCAGACTCGATGGGCTGAATGGCCTCCTTCTACACTGTAAATTCTATGATAAGCTGTACTGAGCTTGTTCCCTGATCATACGGTGCCTAATGATGTTAAATTAGTTTGTAACTTTCAGACCAGGTAAAAGCAGCAGGTTAACTTTCCCTGAAGATATTAAAGTGAGCTTATTGGATTCCTGTAATAATGGTTCAGTCCTCCTCCTCAGGTTACCTTGGAGCTGTATACAAATGTTCATACCAATGGAATTATATAAAGAAGGGAACTCAACATATTTTAATATCTCCAATCCTGTTGTAATTGCAAACTAGCAAGAGGATGGTAAAAGGCAATCTCGATGCACCTTTCCCCTTCTTCATTCTGCCAATCCTAAATTCTAATTTATAGAGCGACCCCACCCCAGGCAGGTCAATTAGTTTCAGAAGTACGGTCGCCAGCAAAAAACTGGAACGGAATCAGGAGTGGTCCTAATTAACCCATTGAGGGCTCTCTCACTCTCTGCGTTTCTGTCAAACCTTCGGGAATTGCTGTTTGCTCGGTGCCTGCTTTTACTGGTTGTAAATAAATTAGTAATGGCTCCAAGGTGAATGTGTTGACCCCATGCTGCTGATATTGACTGTCGAGCTCTGTGATGAACTACCGTTGCCCCGTTAGCAACAGAGGCGCTGGTGGAAATTCTTAATCCCACGGGTAAAAATAAGGCAGGAGGGTCAGTAACCAGAGGATAAAGATTCAAGATAATTGGCAAAAAGGTCAGAGGGGGAACTGAGAAGAATTCTTTTACACAGGGAGGTTTTGTGATCTGCCTGAGAGGATGGTGGAAGAAGATTCAACAGTAACTTTCAAAGGATAACTGAATGAATACGAAAGCTAGGAAGGAAGGAGGCTGCAGGGCTATGAGAAGTGAGGACGGCAGTGGGGCCAATTGGAAAGATCATTCAAGGAACTGGCGTGGGCACGTTAACATTAAACCAAGGACCCACCAGCCGGAGGCATGGTAGCACAGTGGTTAGCGCTGTTGCTTCATAACTTCAGGATCCAGGTTCGATTCCCGGCTTGGGTCACTGACTGTGCGGGATCTGAACATTCTCACTGTTTCTGCGTGGGTTTCCTCTGGGTGCTCTGAATTCTCCCTCAGTGTTGGAATGTGGTGACTAAGGGCTTTTCACAGTAACTCCATTGCAGTGTTAATGTAAGCCTACTTGTGACACTAAGATTATTATTATGTAAAAGTTCCCAGTCGGAATGCCCTGGCCACTTGCTGGCAGCGGGATTCTCTGATCCCGCAGCGTCACCGTTCGCAGATTTCCCGGCGGTGTGGGGTGATTTCAATGGGAATTCCCAATGACAGCGGCAGGAGACAGGAATCCCACCGCCAGTGATCGGCGAGCTGCTAAGAAACACGTGGCTGGGAGGTCAAAGTTTCCCACACCCCACATACACTATTTTGAAGAAAAGCAGGGGAGCTCTCCCCGGTGTCCTGGCCAATATTTATCCCTCAATCGACATCACCGAAACTGATTATCTGATCATTATCAGTTTGTGGGAGCTTGCTTTGTGCAAATTGGCTGCAGTGTTTCCTACATTATAACAGTGACTACACCTCAAAAGAACAGCTTTTTGGTTTAAAGTACTTTTGAGACATCCAAGCCGGGATTCTCCGAGCCTCCGCTCCGCAATCACGCTCGGCGCAGGGGCGGAGAATGGCCGTCAGACCCACGATCGGGTCTGATACCTTCCCACGATTCTCCAGGGACCGGAGAATCGCTGGCAATCGCTCGTGCGCGGTTCGACGCGGTGTCGGTCGGGCGCCATTGAAAGCGGCCCCCGTGGCAATACTGCGCCGGCAACGTGCCGAGTTCCCACCGGCACCCTTCACTCACGGTTCCACACAGTCCGTGGCCGCCCTGGTGGGGGGCGGGGAGATCCGTCATTGGGGGGGGGGGGGGGGCCTCCAGGATGGCCAGGCTCACAATCAGGGGCCACCGATCGGCAGGTGCACGCGATTTGGGGGGGGCGGGGTCTATATTATCGAGGCCGCCCCGCTGTGTGGGTCCGCCAAGTTGCGCAGGGCCGCCGCCACAGGCGGTTGCCGCAAACATGCGCAGACCCGCAGCAGGAAGTGCAGGGCCCCTTATCAGCAGCCGGAGCTGCCCGAACTACTCCGGGATCCTGCAGGCCCCCTTCAAAACGGAGACTCACTCTGGACTTTCTCCAGGGAAGTGCAGAGTGATTCGTGCCCATTTTCTCACAGGCGTGAGGACATAGCCCCATTTTCAGAGAATTCCGCCCCCAGTCGTTTTTTTGTGTGACGCTGGAGCAGGCACAACTAAACAGGCACCAGTGCTGACTGGCGGCATGGCAGCACAGGGGTTAGCACTGTTGCTTCACAGCACCAGGGTCCCAGGTTCGATTCCTGACTTGGGTCACTGTCTGTGCGGAGTCTGCACGTTCTCCCTGTGTCTGCGTGGGATTCCTCCGGGTGCTCTGGTTTCCTCCCACAAGCCCCGAAAGACGTGCTGTTAGGTAATTTGGGCATTCTGAATTCTCCCTCTCTGTACCCGAACAGGCGCCGGAGTGTGGCAACTGGAGGCTTTTCATTGCAGTGTTAATGTAAGCCTATTGTGACAATCAGGATAATTGTCATTAACACATTTCAAATCATACAGGTCTTGGTAAGGCCACACCTGGAATATTGTGTGCTGTTCTGGTCTCTTTATCTGAGGAAGGATGTTCTTGCTCTGGAAGGAGTGCAGCGAAGGTTTACCAGGCTGAGTGAGATAGCGGGACTGACGTATGGGGGGAGATTGAATCGTTTAGGATTGTATTCGGTGGAGTTCAGAAGAATGAGGGGGATCTCATAGAAACCTATAATATTCTAACAGGACTAGACAGGGTAGAAATGCAGGACAGATGTTCTCAATGGTGGGTGTGTCCAGAAACAGGGGCGAGATTCTCCGACCCCCCGCCGGGTCAGAGAATCGCCGGGGGCTGGCGTGAATCCCGCCCCCGCCGGTTGCCGAATTCTCCGGCACCGGATATTCGGCGGGGGCGGGAATAGCGCCGCGCCGGTTGGCCGCCCCCCCCCCACCCCCCTGATTCTCTGGCCCGCGTGGGCCGATGTCCCGCTGCTAAAATGCCTGTCCCGCCAGCGTAGATTAAACCACCTACCTTACCGGCGGGACAAGGCGGCGCGGGCGGGCTCCGGGGGGTGCCTCCACGGTGGCCTGGCCCGCGATCGGGGCCCACCGATCCGCGGGCGGGCCTGTGCCGTGGGAGCACTCTTTCCCTTCCGCCTTCGCCACAGTCTCCACCATGGCGGAGGCGGAAGAGACTCCCTCCACTGCGCATGCGCGGGAATGCCGTCAGCGGCCGCTAACGCTCCCGCGCATGTGCTGCCCGGAGATGTCATTTCCGCGCCAGCTGGCGGGGCACCAAAGGCCTTTTCCGCCAGCTGGTGGGGCAGAAATTCGTCCGGCGCGGGCCTAGCCCCTTAAGGTTGGGGCTCGGCCCCCCCAAAATGCGGAGCATTACGCTCCTTTGGGGTGGCGCGATGCCCGACTGATTTGCGCCATTCTGGGCGCCAGTCGGCAGACATCGCGCCGATACCGTAGAATTTCACCCTTGGGGTGGGATTCTCCGACCCCCGGCCGGGTCGGAGAATCATCGGGGGGGGGGGGGTCGTGAATTCTGACCCCGTTGGCTGCTGAATTCACCGATCACGCCGATACCGGAGAATTTCGCCCCAGGATTCACAATCTGAGGATGCAATGGGTAGACTATTTAGGACAGAGAGGAGGAGAAATTTCTTCACCAGAGAGTGGTCGGCCTGTGGAAATCATTACCACAGGAAGTAGTTGAGGCCAAAACATTGCATTTTTTCAAGAAGCAGTTACATAAAGCACTGAGGGCGAAGGGGATTAAAGGATATGGGTGGAAAGTGGGATTAGGCTATTGAGTTGGATGATCAGCTACTCAGGGGCAGTTGCTCATACAGTCTAAGATGGAAAATGAAACCCACACAAACACTCTGCTGACGTCACTACAGATCATACGCTACATGATGTTCCATCAGCCGGGATGTATTTTCTGATACATAACAATAATAATTTTAAACCATACTAATAAATATGAGTGTTACATCAAATTTAAGTTCAGTTTTAATTAAATGTCGCTGTCCTAGGCGCAAGGCAATGGCACTAAATCTAAAGTAAAACAAGATATTACATGAGGTTAAAACCACACCGATTTACAACACAGAGGGTGATTTTTCAGACCATATTTCATGCCCTGGCTCCTTCCGAGACGAACCCCAAACTAGTCCCACTGCCCACCATCTCCCCTCAACCCTGGATCAGCCCTGATCTAATCCCATTCTCTCTCTTTCGCCCTGTTTCTTTCACTGTTTCAGTCTATCCTTCTCCTCATTGAACAACCTGTCCACCCCGGAGCTGAGTGCTCAGGAACATTTCCTGCCACAATGTAATCTGTCCCTGCCCTTACTGCTCTCTGTCCCTGAACCCCTCAGCTATGTGTCTCACACCCGCGTCCTCTCAAAGTCCTGGATTTAACACTAGATTCTTCTTTAGATTCTCAGGGATTTATTCTCTGGTACGTAACAGTAATAAAAAATTTAATTAAAACCTTGAATAATAAACATAATTACAAGAATGCTACCATCAAATTTAAGTTCAGTTTTAATTAAATGTTGCCATCCCAGGAGCAAGGCACTAAATTTAAAGTCAAATAAAACATTACACGAGGTTAACCCCATGGATTTGCACACTGATCTAGGGGGCGGGATTCGCCCCTACCTGGCGGAGCAGGGGGTTCCGGCGTAATGGAGTGGCGGGAACCACTCCGGCGTTGGGCCGTCTCCGCACCTTTAGGGGCCAAGCCCTCACTTTGAGGGGCGAGGCCCGCGCCGGAGTGGTTTGGCTCCGCCGGCTGGCGGGAAAGGCCTTTGGCGCCAAGCCAGCCGGCGCCGAAAGGACTTCGCCGGGCGACGCATGCGCGGGAGCGTCAGCGGCTGCTGATGTCATCCCCGCTCATGCGCAGGGGAGGGGGTCTCTTCCGCCTCTGCCACAGTGAAGACCATGGCGAAGGCGGAAGAAAAAGAGTGCCCCCACGGCACAGGCCCGCCCGCGGATCGGTGGGCCCCGATCGCGGGCCAGGCCACCGTGGGGGCACCCCCCGGGGCCAGATCGCCCTGCGCCCCCCCAGGACCCCGGAGCCCGCCCGCGCCGCCTCTGTCCCGCCGGTAAGAGAGGTGGTTTAATCCACGCCGGCAGGACTGGCATGCCAACAGTGGGACTTCGGCCCATCTCGGGCCGGAGAATGGGCGGGGTGGGCCCGCCGACCGGCGCGGCGCGATTCCCGCCCCCGCCGAATCTCTGGTGGGTGAGACTTCGGGACACGGCGGGGGCGGGATTCACGCCAGCCCCCGGTGATTCTCCGACCCGGCGTGGTGTCGGAGAATCCCGCCCCAGGTCTCCTCTGATCTGGAGGGTGGTGAATCAATTCAAGGGGCAATTAGGCAATAGTTTGGCCCAATGATTGTTACAGAGAATTCCTCTCACCTGTACCAGTGACTAATCTTGTATATCCCACACTGCTAAACAGAGAGAGATGATGATCCAACTATCCACTTCTACAGGTATGATTTTAGCTTTTGATGACAAAATCATTAACATAAACTCCAGTTTGCTAGGAATTTTATTTATTTACAACTTTGTAACAAGAAACCTGGCAAAGCGCATCCGCATTGTCACAGCTTTGGGGGTTGCACAAGTTATCTCTTAAATCTCAGAAGAAGCATTCTGACTACAGTCACCCACAAACAAACACCCACACAACACTCCCCACACCCCCACACACAACACTCCCCACCCCCCACACACAACCGCACAACACTCCCCACACCCCCACACACAACACTCCCCACCCCCCACACACAACCGCACAACACACCCCACACACAACACTCCCCACCCCCACACACACCCACACAACACTCCCCACACCCCCACACACAACACTCCCCACCCCCACACACACCCACACAACACTCCCCACACCCCCACACACAACACTCCCACCCCCCACACTCAACTCCCACCCCCCCCACACACACACAGATACACCCACACAACACTCCCCACACCCCCACACACAACACTCCCCACCCCCCACACACAACCGCACAACACACCCCACACCCCCACACACAACACTCCCCACCCCCCACACACACCCACACAACACTCCCCACACCCCCACACACAACACTCCCACCCCCCCACACACAACTCCCACCCCCCCCACACACACACAGATACACCCACACAACACTCCCCACACACACCCACACACAAAACACTCCCCCCCACACACACACAGATGCACACACACAACATTCCCCCCCACACACACACAGATACACACACACAACACCCCCCACCCCCCAGACACACACACAGATACACACACACAACACTCCCCACACACACCCACACACAAAACACTCCCCCCGCACCCACCAACACTCCCCACCCCCCCACACACACACAACACTCCCCAACCCCCACACATACACAAACACTCCCACCCCCCCACACACACACACAGATACACACACACAACAATCCCCACCCCCCAACAACACCCACACAACACTCCCCCCCCCACACACAGATACACACACACAACACTCCCCATCCCCCCCACACACACACAGATACACAGACACAACACTCCCCACCCCCCAACAACACCCACACAACACTCCCCACCCCCACACACACCCACACAGATACACACACACACAGCACTCCCCACCCACACACTGATACACACAGACACACCCACACAACACTCCCCAACCCCCCACACACACCCACACAGAGATACACACACACACAGATATACCCACAGAACACCCTCCACCCCCACCCACAGATACACACACACGCACACCCACACAACACTCCCCACCCCCACACACCCGCAGACACACACACACGCACACCCACACAACACTCCCCACCCACCCGCAGATACACACACAGACACACCAACACAAAACTCCCCACCCCCACACACAGACACACCCACACAATACTCCCCCCTACACACAGACAACCCACACAACATTCCCCACCCCCACACAAACCCACCCACAGATACACACACACAGACACACACACACAGCACTCCCCCCCCACACACACACACCCACAGATACACACACATTGACACCCACAACACTCCCCACCCCCCACACACAGACTCACACACACAGACACACCCACAAAACACTCCTCCACACCCACCCACACACAGATACACCCCCACAACACTCCCCACACCCCCACTCAAACACAGACATCCATGCCCACACAGACACAAACACACCACGCGCACATAAACACCGCGCTCTCTCTCACACACACACACCAATACCCACACAGGCACACACTCCCACATCTAAATATTCCCCCACACATACACCCTCACACACACCCATATACCATATACCTCACACGCACCCACAAAGGCACAGCCACAAAAACACACTCCCACAAACCACACCCACCCCACAGATACCCACAGACATAAGCACACACATACTAAGCTACGGATACCTACATCCACACACACATCCCCACACACACACACACAGGCTAACAAACTCACGCTCACACACCCAAATGCCCACAACCATCTTCACCTGTGTATGCCCACAACCGCACACACATACATCCCACACACACCGACACTGAAACCCACAAAGACAAACACACACCCTCACACTCACACACCCACTCATATGCTCACACACACATACTCACACACTCATACACACACCCGCACACCTCCTCACACACACCCACACCCACAAACATACCCCGCCACACACACCCACAGATAATGACACAGGCATGAAAACACAGACACACACAGACACACACAGTCATGCAGACACTCATGCACACAGACACTGCACAAGCATCCTCACAGAGACACACCCACAATCATACACCGAAAGACACACACTAACATACATAGACACACACACACATACACTGAGACATGTCATGTGAGAGTCCCTTTAAGAAAAGTGTGTTTCATCAAATGGCTGCAGTGATGTCATTGTGTGGGTGGAGCTGGGCTTTGCTATGCTTTTACTATTGTTTTGAGCTGAAAGCTGTTTTTGACTCTGAGTTTAGTTTTGCTTTCAGTTGGAGAGCTGCATCCAAACCAAGCAGGTGTATGTTTGATCTCTCTGCATGATAAAGAATGTCTCCAGATCACTTGAGGATTTCCAATACCTGTTTCTGTAGAGAATTTAAACTATGGTCTTTGTTTAAAAAGGGTTTAACTTATGGATGTTGTTAGAAATCGTATTAAGGGTTATGTATAGAGTACTGTATCTTTTGGGAGGTTATCAGGATTGGTAGTTGATAAACTGTTTACTGTGTGTTTATAAAATGTTAACTGGATTCATAGAAGAAACATTGTTTTTGTTTAAAATTCTCTGCTTTTAGTTCTCTGTTGCATCACACCTGGAAAGTGGGCCGTGTGCTCCCCATAACCAAAATCTATTCAAAGTTGTGGGTCAGGTGAACTCCATGATATACTTTGGTGTTCTCTAAACCCTGGCCCATAATAGACACACACGCACACACTGAGATACGTGCAGGCACATACCAAAACAGACTCTCGCGCAACCAGACACACAGACACACAGACACAGACCATACACATGGATGAATTGATGTACACACACAGACAGAAACACAAACACACATACACACAGTGGGATACATCAACACAGTCAGACACAAACAGATAAACACAGGCAACCACAGACACAGACCATAACACCGACTCATCCACAAAAAGACTCAACTACACACACAATGCACTCTGGGGGCGATTCTCCGAGCCCCACGCTGGGCCGGAGAATCACCGCAACCGCGCCACAACGCCCTGATGCCGGCGCGCGATTCTCCGAGGTGCGGAGAATCGGCGCCATTTGCGCCGGCGTGTTTGGCGCAGCGCCGTGGGCCGCTGGAATCGGCGGGGCCGCCGATTCTCCGGCCCGGATGCCGAGCAGCCGCCCCGATATGACAGAGTTCCGCCGGCGCCATTCACCCCTGGTCGTTGCCGGCGTGAACTCTGCGGGAACGCTCGGGGGGGGGCGGCCTGTGGGTGGGGGAGAGGGGGCTCCTTCACCGGGGGGGGCCTCCGATGGGGTCTGGCCTGCGATCGGGGCCCACCAATCGGCGAGCCGGCCTCTCCCCCACCCCGGGCCTACTTTCCAGCGCGGCCGGTCCCTGAACAGCGACCCCATGTTGGGTCGGGGCCGGCGCACGTAAGAAGTTCCCCGCGCATGCGCAGGATGGCATGGCCCAATTGCGCATGTATGGGTTGGCACGGCGAGGCGGGAGCGACGGCGCGAACACTTGGCCTCCATATCGGAGAATCGCCCCCTCTCTCTCGCACACACATACAAACTCTCACAAACAAACAGATCTCTCTCAGACACACACTCACATGCAAACATACCCCCCAACGTACACCCTCGCACACACCCCATGCACAAGCCAATGCACGCAAATGCAGACGCACACACGTCAACGCACACAGGCACCCATTTACATGCATACAGACACATACGCAGACATACACACACATAGACATGCGTACAAACAATTGCAGACCTACACAGACGCATATACAAATTTATACAGACAGACACATACACAGACATGCACACACCAACACACACAGATGCATAAACACAGACACGAATACAGAGACAGACACAGGCACACACAGATATGCACACCAGTATGGACAGATGCACAAGCACAGGCACATACGCGCAAACATTGACATTGTTAGGATACCGGACCAAGCCCCAATTTTTGTTAGGATATCGGACGAGAAATCCCAAATAATCTGCAACTTGTAAAACTGTGAGGAAAGGGTACTTCACCCCAGGAGTGATTACACTGACCAATTGGTATATTTTATGTTAAAACAAACTTTTAATTTCAACACATTAACATCAAAGGAACAGCTTTTACAGTTAAATAGTTAAATAATTAAGGAAAATGAAAAACATTAACTTTTGCTATATCCTAACCAAGCAACCCAATATAGCTCAAATGCCGCTTATAAATAAAGTTAGGCAGGTTTATTTGTTCTCCTCTGTGTAGAGAGTCTACAGAGAGACCCTTTCAGAAACAACCTGAAAATCCTTCTGGCTTGTCAGGCTCAAATCCTATGGCAAAACTGCCAAAACTACAGACAGACCTGGCTCCTCCCATTAATTACACCACCTGTATCCCACTGAGATGTCCCATGACCTGCTTAGCTAGGACTAAAGATCATCCTTCAAATTATCTACAGCCCAAGGAACTGTTCAAATATAAACAATATTCCATTGTCCATCTATAGGTGAACAAATAAATCGGTAGGGTCAATATTTACCTCACTTTATGACACCTTAATTACAGCTTTAGGAGACACACTGCCTGTATGAATTTTAACCCAGGGTTGTTAATAACATTACTGCAACAAAATATAAAATATATAACAATTTCCTACATTCATCACAACTTGCACACAGACGCATGTGCACACACATATACACAGACACACATTCAAAAGTACATACACACATGCAGACACACATAAAGACTGATATGCACACACACGGATACACATTGGCACAGACACACATATACACACAGAGAGTCACACAGACACCACATACACACACCCAGACATATTCACGCAGACACACACACATTACAGTCACATATATATTATTTTAGTGGTCTTGCAGTGTAGTTAGCCCTCCCTCTTAGCTAGAAGCTTCAGGTTAAAGCCGCAGCAAGGATGACCAAAGAGGGTTTGTTCCTAACATGGCCAGACAGGTTGAGTATCAACTGTTGTAAATCTTTCCAACACCCACCAATGGCAGGCAGTAAGATCGGGAGAGATTCATGGTAAACCATTTATTGGAAGGAGCATTTGATCCATGGCTCCAGATTGCAACATGTAAAAGTGCATGTTGCCACAGCAACCCAAATTCCCTGAGTGAAGTGTAACTCACCCCCACCACCATATTAGGCTAGTCTCATTGTGCCAATTTTGGTGCATATAGTTCCAATCTTCAGCCAGCGGATTGACGCACACTAGCGTTACAGCTGCACTATGTTGGCATAAACAAATCATTAATGTCCCACATGCAGCTGTTCCAGTGGCGCTAATCCTGGAACAAAGTCTCTAATTGATCGTAGTGAGAGGGAAAACTACTGGAAAAAACAACAATACGAGGTACAAAAGAGGAATCTTCTCTCCAGTCCAAGAAATATTTCGACACCTTCATCCTCAGCTTGATTCCATTTGCACAGAGCACCTACACCACCAGGAGGAGAAACATGAGGTCATTCAAATCCTTCAGCATGTTCCACCATTCAACCGGATTATGGCTGGTCTGTATCCCAGCATCATCTAATCACCTGGGTTTCCTAATCATTGATGCAGAAATTTATGAAAATGAAATTTGCTTATTGTCACAAATAGGCTTCAATGAAGTTACTGTGAAAAGCCCCTAGTCACCACATTCCGGCGCCTGTTCGGGGAGGCTGTTACGGGAATTGAACCATGCTGCTGGCCTGCCTTGGTTTCAAAGCCAGCAATTTAGCCCTGTGCTAAACAGCCCCACTATCAATCTTAATATGAAACTTTCATACCTGCCCCAATATTCTTTTTGTGTGGGAGGGGGTTGTGGGGGGTGGGCAGCATTCCAGTTTTCTTTAGTGTAGTGAAAATTGCATTGTACATTGTGTGCACTTGCAGCTACAATATGCACATGTACCAGCAGAGGGAGGCTGCTGGGAAGAGCAAATAGAGGATCCATATTTAACAGCTCATGCGGTACAAATTCTAATTGTCCCTGGCTAAATATAAAAGTGTTTCTATCCAAAGTCTTCACAATTCCCCCAACCTTTTGTGTGAAAAAAAGGCTTCCTGATTTCACCCCTGAACAGACTAGCTCTAATTGTAGGTTTTTAAAAAATAATTTTTATTAAAGGTTTTCATAAAATATCAATAACAAAATGAAAAAGAAATCCAACAGGGTTAAGTACAAAACACAGTCCAGAAAAACAACCCTCCATACCCCCCTCCCCCCTGTACATAAATAATAAATTAACATTAACACCCCGACTTAATACAACAAGTATATACACCCCCTCAGACCCTCCAGTGTAACAAAAACAAAAAAATATAAAGTGACCCCCCCCCCCCCGGGTTGCTGCTGCCATTGACCAATGTCTACCGCTCTGCCAGGAAGTCTAAGAACTGTTGCCACCGCCTAAAGAACCCTTGTACCGACCCTCTCAAGGCGAATTTCACCCTCTCCAATTTAATATATCCCGCCATATCGCTGATCCAGGATTCCACGCTTGGGGGCCTCGCATCCTTCCACTGAAGAAGGATCCTTCGCCGGGCTACCAGGGAAGCAAAGGCCAGAATTCCGGCCTCTTTCGCCTCCTGCACTCCCGGCTCCTCTGCCACCCCAAATATCGCGAGCCCCCAGCCCGGTTTGACCCTGGATCCTACCACCCTCGACACCGTCCTCACTACGCCCTTCCAAAATTCCTCCAGCGCTGGGCATGCCCAGAATATATGGGTGTGATTTGCTGGGCTCCCTGAGCACCTAACACACCTGTCCTCACCCCCAAAGAACTGGCTCATCCTTGTCCCGGTCATGTGTGCCTTGTGCAGCACCTTAAATTGTATGAGGCTGAGCCTCGCGCACGATGAGGAAGAGTTCACCCTCCCTAGGGCATCTGCCCACGTCCCTTCCTCAATTTCCTCTCCCAACTCCTCCTCCCACTTACCTTTTACCTCCACCACCGAGGCCTCCTCCTCCTCCTGCATCACCTGGTAAGTTTCCGAGATCTTTCCCACTCCCACCCACCCCGAGAGCACCCTGTCCTGTACTGTGTGTGGCAGTAGCCGCGGGAATTCCACCACCTGTCGTCTGGCGAACGCCCTTACCTGTAAGTACCTGAAGGTGTTCCCCGGGGGGAGCCCGTACTTCTCCTCCAGCTCACCCAAGCTCGTGAACTTCCCGTCCACAAACAGGTCCCCCGGTTTTCGTATCCCTGCCCTGTGCCACCCCGCAAACCGTCCACCTGTTCTTCCTAGGGCGAATCGGTGGTTCCCCTGTAATGGGGTCCCAGCCGAGGCCTCCACTTCCCCCCTGTGCCGCCTCCACTGCCCCCAAACTTTGAGGGCAGCCACCACCACCGGGCTCGTGGTATACCTCCTTGGAGGGAGCGGCAGCAGCGCCGTTGCCAGCGCCCCCAGACTCGTACCCACACAAGACGCCGTCTCCAGCCTCTTCCATGCAGCCCCCTCCCCCTCCATCACCCACTTGGGCACCATCGTCGCATTGGCGGCACAGTCGTATCCACAGAGGTTGGGCAGCGCCAGTCCCCCCCTATCTCTACTCCGCTCCAGGAACACCCTTCTCACCCTCGGAGTCCCTCGCACCCACACAAACCCCATTATATTCCTGTTAACCCGCCTGAAAAAAGCCTTCGGGATAAACACGGGGAGGCACTGGAACAGGAACAAAAACCTTGGGAGCACCGTCATTTTGATTGACTGCGCCCTACCCGCCAAGGACAGCGGCAACGCGTCCCACCTCTTGAACTCCTCCTCCATTTGCTCCACCAGCCTTGTAAAATTAAGCCTATGCAGGGCCCCCCAGCTCCCGGCCACCTGGACTCCCAGATACCTGAAGCTCCTCTCCGCCTTTTTTAGTGGGAGCTCGCCAATCCCCCTCTCCTGGTCCCCGAGCTGAACTACGAACAGCTCGCTCTTCCCCATATTGAGCTTGTACCCCGAAAAGTCCCCGAATTCCCTAAGAATCCTCATTACCTCCGGCATTCCTCCCACCGGGTCCGTCACATACAGCAGCAGGTCGTCCGCATAAAGCAACACCCTATGCTCCTCCCCACCCCGCACCAACCCCCTCCAGTTCCTTGACTCTCTCAGTGCCATAGCCAGGGGTTCAATCGCCAGTGCGAAGAGCAGGGGGGACAGGGGACACCCCTGTCTCGTCCCTCGGTGCAACCGAAAGTACTCGGACCTCCTCCTATTTGTGGCCACACTCTCCATCGGGACCTCATACAACAGCCTAACCCACCTGACAAACCCCTCCCCAAACCCGAACCTCTTCAGCACCTCCCACAGGTACCCCCACTCTACCGTTTCGAAGGCTTTCTCAGCGTCCATCGCCACCACTATCTCCGCCTCCCCCTCCCTCGCCGGCATCATGATAACGTTCAAAAGCCTCCGCACATTCGCGTTCAACTGTCTCCCCTTCACAAACCCCGTCTGGTCTTCATGGATGATCTGCGGCACACAATCCTCAATCCTCGTGGCTAAGACCTTCACCAGCACCTTGGCATCTACATTTAGCAAGGAAATCGGTCTGTAAGACCCACATTGCAGGGGATCCTTGTCCCGCTTCAGGATCAAGATCAGTGCCCGGGACATCGTCGGGGGCAAGGCCCCCCACTCCCTTGCCTCATTGAAGGTCCTAACCAGCAACGGGCCCAACAATGCCTTTTCCCCATACTCGTAAATCGCCCCTGGGCCTTCCTCCTCTGCACTTGAATTTGTCCTGGAGGCTACGCCTCTTCCTCAACAATCCTTCCTCGGGCTCCTCCGCATACCTCCTGTCTACCCTCACCATCTCCCCCACCAGCCTCTCCCTCTCCCCCCACTCCTTGTGGGCCCTAATGGAGATCAGCTCTCCCCTCACCACCGCATTCAGTGCCTCCCATACAATCCGCACTCGGACCTCCCCGTCCTCGTTGGTCTCCAGGTACCTCTCTATACTTCCTCGGACCCGCTTGCTCACTTCCTCGTCCGCCAACAGCCCCACCTCCAAGCGCCACAGCGGGCGCTGGTCCCTCTCCTCCCCCATCTCTAAGTCCACCCAATGCGGGTCGTGGTCCGAAATGGCTATTGCCGAATACTCAGTATCCTCTACTCTCGCTATCAGCGCCCTACTCAAGATGAAAAAGTCGATTCGGGAATAAGCCTTATGGACATGTGAGAAGAATGAAAATTCCCTAGCCCCCGGTCTTGCAAATCTCCAAGGGTCCACCCCTCCCATCTGGTCCATAAACCCCCTCAGCACTCTAGCCACCGCCGGCTTCCTACCCGTCCTAGACCTGGACCGATCCAGTGCCGGATCCAGCACCGTGTTAAAGTCTCCCCCCATTATCAGGCTCCCCACTTCCAAGTCTGGGATCCAACCCAACATACGCCGCATAAAACCCGCATCGTCCCAGTTCGGAGCATACACATTGACCAGTACCACCCTCTCTCCCTGCAACTTACCACTTACCATTATGTACCTGCCGCCATTATCTGCCACAATGCTCGACGCCTCAAACGACACCTTCTTTCCCACCAAGATTGCCACCCCTCGATTTTTGGCATCCAGCCCCGAGTGAAACACCTGACCTACCCACCCTTTCCTCAGTCTTACCTGGTCTGCCACCTTCAGGCGTGTCTCCTGAAGCATAACCACATCCGCCTTGAGCCCCTTCAGGTGCGCAAATACGCGGGCCCGCTTAACCAGCCCATTCAGTCCCCTTACATTCCAGGTTATCAGCCGGATCAGGGGGCTACCCGCCCCCCTCCCCCGCCGACTAGCCATGACCCTTCCTCGGCCAGCCACGCGCCCGCACTCCACACCCGGCCCGTTCCCCACAGCGGCATACCCCCGTCTCGACCCCCCCCCACTCGCTCCAGCTCCTCCTTGACCATAGCAGCAGCAACTCTGAGGTACCCTCAATAATGATGCTTAGAGATTAAACTGTAAAGAAGGCTTTATTAGGCTAATAACTATGCTACAGATTTGGACGAGAGCTGACTGCTATACAGACCATGAGGCAGGCCTTTATGTATGGCTCCCAGATGGGCGGAGCCAGAGGCGGAGTCCCCAGGGTTCCAAGCCTGGTCTTAATGGGGACTTCACCTTACATGATGATAAGGCAGTAACCGTTCATCACATTCACCCCCTGTTTAAAAAGGAGTCCGGCGGGGGTGAAGTGCCATCATAGATCCATCCGTCTCGGCGGCCGGATCGTCCTCCTCGATCTCCTCAGTTCGGGCGGTGGTGCGGCGGGCACGGACGTCCCGGTTGAGGGCACATCCGGGAGCACAGCGGTCGGAGCTTCGGTCCGGGTCGGGGCAGAGGAACTAGGCAGGGCCGGGGGTAATGGAGCCGGGGCAGAGGAATTAGGCAGGGCCGGGGGTAGCGGAGCCGGCGCCGGCGGGGCGTGTAAAGGGGGGGCGCACGGTAGGAGCTCACCAACGGGTGGTAGGGCCGGAAGGGGGTGTGTTGTAGGGGGCGACGGGTCCTGCAGGGGAGCGGCGCGGGAAGGGGCGTCTGTGCTGGAGGATCCAGCGGGCGCCAGATCCCGGAGGGAAACCGTATCTTGCCTGCCGTCGGAGTACTCCACGTAGGCGTAACTGGGGTTGGCGTGGAGCAGTCGGACCTTTTCAACTAGGGGGTCCGTTTTATGGCTCCTCGCGTGCCTCCGGAGAAAAACAGGTCCCGGAGCCGTCAGCCAAGGTGGAAGCGAGACCCCGGAGGTAGACTTCCTGGGGAAGAGAAACAATCGCTCATGCGGGGTCTCATTTGTGGCCGTGCAGAGGAGTGACCTAATGGAGTGTAGGGCATCGGGTAGGACCTCCTGCCAGCGGGTGGTTGGGAGATTTCTCGACCGCAGGGCCAGAAGGACAGCCTTCCACACGGTCGCGTTCTCCCTCTCCACCTGCCCGTTTCCCCGTGGGTTATAGCTGGTCGTTCTGCTCAAGGCGATGCCTTTGCTGAGCAGATACTGACGCAGTTCATCGCTCATGAACGATGTACCCCGGTCGCTGTGGATATAAGCAGGGAAACCGAACAGGGTGAAGATGCTGTGCCGTGCCTTAATCACCGTGGCTGAGGTCATGTCGGTGCAGGGAATGGCGAATGGGAAACAGGAGAACTCATCGATCACGGTGAGGAAATAGGCATAACGGTTGGTGGACGGGAGGGGCCCCTTGAAGTCCACGCTCAGTCGCTCAAAGGGGCCCGAGGCCTTCACGAGCTGAACCTTGTCTGGCCGATAGAAGTGCGGTTTGCACTCCGCACAGACCTGGCAGGCCCTGACCATGGCCTTGACCTCCTTGGTTGAGTAAGGTAGGTTGCGGGACTTGATGAAATGGACGAGCCGGGTAACCCCCGGGTGGCAGAGGTCATTGTGGATGGCTTGCAGGCGGTCCTCCTGCGCGTTGGCGCATGTGCCGCGGGACAGGGCATCTGGGGGCTCGTTGAGCTCCCCTGGACGATACTTGATATCGTACGAGTAGGTGGAGAGTTCGATCCTCCACCTCAAAATTTTATCGTTTTTTATTTTGCCCCGTTGCGTGTTATCGAACATATAGGCGACCGACCGTTGGTCGGTGACGAGGGTAAACCTCCTACCGGCGAGGTAGTGTCTCCAGCGCCGCACAGCCTCCACAATGGCTTGTGCCTCCTTTTCGACTGCAGAGTGTCGAATCTCGGAGGCGGTGAGGGTTCGGGAGAAGAACGCTACTGGTCTGCCTCCTTGATTGAGGGTAGCAGCCAGGGCGATGTCTGATGCATCGCTCTCTACCTGGAAAGGGATGGTTTCGTCCACCGCGTGCATGGCGGCCTTGATGATGTCGGCCTTGATGCGGTTGAAGGCCAATTGGGCCTCAGCCGAGAGGGGAAAAGTGGTGGGCTTTAGGAGTGGGCGGGCTTTGTCCGCATACTTGGGGACCCACTGGGCGTAATAGGAGAAAAGCCCCAAGCACCGTTTGAGGGCCTTGAGGCTGCGGGGGAGAGGGAGTTTTTAAGGGGGCGCATGCGGTCGGGGTCGGGACCTAGGACCCCGTCTTCCACGACATAGCCGAGGATGGCCAGCCGGGTGGTGTGGAAAACGCATTTGGCCTCGTTATAGGTCAGGTTAAGGGCTCGGGCGGTCTGGAGGAACTTTTTGAGGTTAGTGTCATGGTCCTGCTGATCATGGCCGCAGATGGTGACATTGTCCAAGTACGGGTATGTAGCCCGCAAACCGTACTGGTCCACCATTTGGTCCATCGCCCTTTGAAAGACGGAGACCCCATTTGTGACACCAAAGGGGACCCTGAGGAAGTGGAAGAGCCGGCCGGCTGCTTCGAAGGCAGTATAGGGGCGGTCTTTTGGTCGGATGGGGAGCTGGTGGTAGGCAGATTTGAGGTCGACCGTGGAAAAGACTCGGTATTGGACGATCCGATTTACCATTTCCGCGATGCGAGGAAGGGGGTACGCATCAAGCTGCGTGAATTGGTTTATGGTCTGGCTATAATCCACGACCATCCGTTTCTTCTCCCCGGACCGGACTACCACCACTTGCGCTCTCCAAGGGCTGTTGCTAGCCTCGATGACCCCCTCTCCCAGTAAACGCTGGACCTCTGACTTGATAAAAGCCATATCTTGGGCACTGTAGCGCCGGCTCCTGGTGGCGACGGGCTTACAGTCAGGAGTGAGGTTAGCGAATAGCGAGGGGGGTGCGACTTTCAGTGTCGCAAGGCAGCACACCGTAAGGGGGGGGCAAGGGTCCGCCGAACTTCAGTGTCAAGCTTCGGTGGCTGCACTGGAAATCCAGTCCGAGCAGCAGGGGGGCACAGAGGTGAGGGAGGATATAAAGTTTGAAACGGGTGTATTTGGCACCCTGGATCGAGAGATCCGCAATACAGTACCCCGTGATTTGTACCGAGTGGGACCCAGATGCGAGGGCTATGGTTTGGGATGTGGGATGGGTGCGTAGGGAGCAGCGCCTTACCGTTTCAGGGTGGATAAAGCTCTCCGTGCTCCCGGAGTCGAAGAGGCATGCAGTGCGTGCCCGTTGACCTGGACCTGCATCATGGAGTCCTGCAGGTGTTTTGGCCGAGTTTGATTGAGGGTGATCGCACCCAGTCGCGGGTAATCGGAGTCGTAAAATGGCCGCTGCCGTTGGTCGCACGTGTCGGGTCGAGAAGATGGCCGCCGACCAGATGGCCGCTCCCATGATTCGCACGAGGCTGATGACGCGTCAGAAGAGGACGTGTCGGGTCGGTGCGCAGCAGCATTGCGAGGCCTACGGGCCTGAGAGCCTGATTTTCGGGCCGGCTGTTCTTTGTTTTTCTGGCCCCTGGGTCTGGCCAGGCAGACCCTCGCAAAGTGCCCTTTCTTCCCGCAGTCTCTGCAGATCGCGGAGCGGGCTGGGCAGTGTGGGCGTGGGTGCTGGCCCTGCCCGCAGAAGTAGCAAGGTGTGCCCCCATGGTGAGCGGGTCACCGCGTGGCGCAGGCCTGTAATACGGGCGAGTCTGAGGCAGTCCGGGGGGGGCTGGCAGAGTCCGTGGGGTACGTACCCAAGTTAAGTCGGGCCACCTCCAGCGAGGAGGCGAGCGTTAGCGTCTCCTGGAGGTCTTTTGCCCCGTTTTCGAGCAGTCGCTGCCGGATGTAGGTCGAGCGGATGCCAGACAAGAATCTCTGATGTGCAGGTTCATAGGGACTTCCCCTGTCACATCCTGATGGTCACAGTCCCTGGCCAGCGCGGTGAGTTTCTCAACAAACTCGTCGAGCGATTCCCCCGAGCGCTGCCGGCAGGTAGAGAGCAGATGCCGGGCGTGCACCTCGTTGACGGGTTTGACAAATCGCTTGCGGAGCAACTCAATCGCTTCCTCATAACTCGTCGCCTTTTCGAGCGTGGCGGAGATTCTGTGACTCACCCGGGCGTGGAGTAGACGCAGCTTGCGTGGCCCCAGGATGGGAGTCTCTGCGGAGTCCAGGTAGGCCTCGAAGCACCGCAGCCAGTATTTAAAAATTTCCTTTGCCTCCGGCGTTCGTGCTTCCAGATTGAGCTTCTCTGGTTTTAGGCCTGCGTCCATCCTGAATCTAGTTTAGCCTAATAAATTGAGGTACCCTCAATAATGATGCTTAGAGATTAAACTGTAAAGAAGGCTTTATTAGGCTAATAACTATGCTACAGATTTGGACGAGAGCTGACTGCTATACAGACCATGAGGCAGGCCTTTATGTATGGCTCCCAGATGGGCGGAGCCAGAGGCGGAGTCCCCAGGGTTCCAAGCCTGGTCTTAAAGGGGACATCACCTTACATGATGATAAGGCAGTAACCGTTCATCACAAACTCGATACCCCTCCACCCAACACCCACCCATCGCCCCCCACCCCCCGCCGGCTAGGACCCATCCTAGCTGATTTACTCCCCCCATTGCACGTCGGCAAGTCAGCTGACTCCTGCTGACCCCGGCCACTCCCGCCTCTCCTTCGACTCCATCATTGTGTGGCACACCCTCCTCTCCCGTCCACATCCATAGGCTCTCCCCCTCCCCCTTCTGTTCTAAGCGCGGGAAACAACATTCGCTTCCCCGCCCCCTCCAGTCTTCAGCGCGGGAAAAAGCCCGCGCTTTCCACCTACCAGGCCCCGCCACCTCTGACACAGCTCCTTTTACAGGCCCGGTCCCCTCACCCCTGACTCGGGCCTCCCCCTCCCCGCGGGGTCCCATCTCACTTCCAAGAGCCCCCCCCGACCAACCCAACCAAAACAGTGCCCAACCCGCCCCAGCCACCCTCACCGACCCAAAAGAGAAAAAACACAAAGAAAAAGAAACCCGGCACAATACAAAGGCCCCCCCCTCGAAACAAAAATAAACATAGCATATCAACCGCAGTCCCCAATCGCCCATCCCGACCCACAATCTGTGTCCACCTTCTCGGCCTGAACAAAGGCCCACGCCTCCTCTGGAGACTCAAAATAATGGTGTCGGTCCTTGTAGGTGACCCACAGTCGCGCCGGCTGCAACATGCCAAACTTCTGTGCCCCTTTCTGTGCAGCACCGTCTTCGCTCGATTGTACCCGGCCCTCCTCTTCGCCACCTCCGCACTCCAGTCCTGGTATATCCGAACCTCTGCGTTCTGCTACCTGCTGCTCCTCTCCTTCTTGACCCACCTGAGCACACACTCCCGATCGACGAACCGATGGAACCTCACCAGCATCGCCCGCGGAGGCTCGTTAGCCTTGGGCCTCCTCGCCAGCACTCTAAGGGCCCCTTCCAGCTCCAGGGGCCCCTGGAAGGACCCCCCTCCCATCAGCGAGTTCAACATGGTGACCACATAGGCCCCCACGTCCGGCCCCTCCAGCCCCTCCGGGAGGCCCAGAATCCGCAGATTCTTCCGCCTCGACCGATTCTCCATCTCCTCGAACCGCTCCTGCCATTTCTTGTGGAGCACCTCGTGTGCCTCCACGTTTACCACCAGGCCTAAGATCTCGTCCTCATTGTCAGAGATTTTTTGTCGAGCCTCGCGGATCGCCACTCCCTGGGCCGTCTGTGTCTCCAACAGCTTATCAATAGAAGCCTTCATCGGCTCTAGCAGGTCCGTTTTAATCTCTCTGAAGCAGCGCTGGATACCCTCCTGCTGCTCTTCCGCCCACTGCATCCACGCTGCCTGGTCTCCGCCCGCCGCCATTTTGTCCTTCTTCCCTCGCACCTTCTTCGGGTCCACCACCACCTTTTTTGTCGCCCCGCTCCTAGTTGAAGCCATATACTGACGGGGAGCTGTTGTAGACTCCTTCCCACACCGGGAAACGGCGAAAAAGTTCCGTTGGGGGCCCTGAAAAGAGCCCAAAAGTCCGTTTTTGCGGGAGCCGCCGAATGTGCGACTTAGCTCCGCATAGCCGCAACCGGAAGTCCCCTCTAATTGTAAGGTTAATCACACACCAGAGGAAATAGTTTTCTCTATCTTATCATCGAATTTACAGTGATAGATTTTACAGTGCTGAAGGAGGCTATCCGGCCCATCGAGTCTGTACCGGCCCACACCTCCACCCCACCCCCATTGCCCAGCACCCTTTATCATTTTAAACTCCTTGGTCAGATCACCACTTCATCTTCTATATTGGCAGTGAAGCTGACCGTAGGAAGAAGGTTGATAAAACCCTGATCCATGCTGAATCAATGAGGAAGGACACAGTAAACATTAACTTGAATGATACCAGGAGTGAGAGATTTTGGTAATGGAAGAAAACTCAACAATTTGGGGGAGGATCTACCGACCTCGCAGCGGGCGCAAAAACGAGCGGGCCGCTTAGATCACCGGTGTTGCCAAAATCGAGAACCACGCCTTGCCGAATGGTTTTCAATCTAACCGGCCCGCTCTTGCTGGCGAGTTCCTGTGGCGTGGTGATCAGCAGGGGAGAGGGACCGATTGGCTATCAGGCTGAGATAGGCATGATGGGCTGAAGGGGCCCCTTCATTTCTGTATCATTCCGTGATTCAATTTATCAAATAGGCTTTTGAAAGTCACTTTTGAATCTGCTTCGCTGTACTTCCTCTCTCCCAGCCCACCCCCTCACCCAGCCCCCCTCTTCCAGCACCCCCCCTCTCCCAGCACCCCCCTCTCCCAGCACCCCCCTCTCCCAGCACCCCCCCCTCTCCCAGCACCCCCTCTCCCAGCACCCCCCTCTCCCAACCCCCCCCTCACCCAGCACCCCCTTCTCCCAGCCCCCCTCACCCAGCACACCCTTCTCCCAGCCCCCCCTCACCCAGCCCCACCCTCACCCAGCCCCCCCTCTCCCAGCAACCCACTCTCC
Source organism: Scyliorhinus torazame (assembly GCF_047496885.1). Lineage (NCBI taxonomy): Eukaryota > Metazoa > Chordata > Chondrichthyes > Carcharhiniformes > Scyliorhinidae > Scyliorhinus > Scyliorhinus torazame. Next base: position 98,533,839 of record NC_092725.1, read on the forward strand.
CAGCACCCCCCCTCTCCCAGCACCCCTCTCCCAAACCCCCTCACCCAGCACCCCCACTCTCCCAGCACCCCCACTCTCCCAGCAACCCCCCTCTCCCAGCACCCCTGCTCCCAGCAACCCCCCTCTCCCAGCACCCCCACCTCTCCCAGCGCCCTCTCCCAGCACCCCTCTCCCAACCCCCCTCACCCAGCCCCCCCCTTCCAGCACCCCCCTCTCCCAGCACCCCCCTTCCAGCACCCCACTCTCCCAGCACCCCCCTCTCCCAGCACACCCTCTCCCAGCACCCCCCCTCTCCCAACCCCCCCCTCACCCAGCAACCCCTCTCCCAGCACCCCCCTCTCCCAAACCCCCCTCACCCAGCACCCCTCTCCCAGCACCCCCCCTCTCCCAGCACCCCCCCTCTCCCAGCACCCCCTCTCCCAGCACCCCCCTCTCCCAACCCCCCCCTCACCCAGCACCCCCTTCTCCCAGCCCCCCCTCACCCAGCACACCCTTCTCCCAGCCCCCCTCACCCAGCCCCACCCTCACCCAGCCCCCCCTCTCCCAGCAACCCACTCTCCCAGCACCCCCCTCTCCCAGCACCCCTCTACCAACCCCCACCTCACCCAGCACCCCCCTCTCCCAGCACCCCTCTCCCAACCCCCCTCACCCAGCACCCCCACTCTCCCAGCACCCCCCTCTCCCAGCCACCCCCCTCTCCCAACACCCCCCCCTCCCAGCAACCCCCCTCTCCCAGCACCCCAGCTGTCCCAGCGCCCTCTCCCAGCACCCCTCTCCCAACACCCCCCTCTCCCAGCACCCCCTCTCCCAGCACCCCCACCTCTCCCAGCACCCCCCTCTCCCAGCCCCTCCTCATCCAGCCCCACTCCTAGCCCCCCTCACCCAGCACACCCCTCTCCCAGCACCCCCTCTCCCAGCGCCCCCTCTCCCAGCCCCCCCCCTCGCCCAGCACCCCCCTCTACCAGCACACCCCCTCTCCCAGCACCCCCCCTCTCCCAGCACCACCCTCTCCCAGCACCACCCTCTCCCAGCACCCCTCTCCCAACCCCCACCTCACCCAGCACCCCCCTCTCCCAGCACCCCTCTCCCAACCCCCCCTCACCCAGCACCCCCCTCTCCCAGCCCCTCCTTGACCCGCCGACCCCCCAAGCCGCCACCTCTCCCAGCCCCCACCTCTCCCAGACCCCCACCTGCCAGCTCTCCCACCTCACTCAGCACCCCGCTCTCCCAGCGCCCTCTACCAGCAACCCCTCTCCCAGTGCTTCCTCTCCCAGCACCACCTCTCCCAGCATCCATCCTCTCCCAGCCCCCTCCTCTCCCAGCCCCCCTTCTCTCCCAGTGCCCCATCTCCCAGCGCCCCCTCTCCCAGCACCCCTTCTCTCCCAGTGCCCCCTCTCCCAGCACCCCCTCTCCCAGCCCCCCTTCTCTCCCAGTGCCCCCTCTCCCAGCGCCCCCTCTCCCAGCTCTCCTTCTCTCCCAGTGCCCCCTCTCCCAGCACCCCCTCTCCCAGCCCCCTTCCCTCCCAGTGCCCCCTCTCCCAGCGCCCCCTCTCCCAGCACCCCCTCTCCCTGCCCCCTCCTCTCCCAGCCCCCTCCTCTCCCAGCCCCCTCCTCTCCCAGCTCCCCCTCTCCCAGCCCAATCCTCTCCCAACCCCCTCCTTTCCCAGCGCCCCCTCTCCCAGCGCCCCTTCTCTCCCAGTGCCCCCTCTCCCAGCACCACCTCTCCCAGCACCCACCCTCTCCCAGCCCCCTCCTCTCCCAGTGCCCCTTCTCCCAGTACCCCCTCTCCCAGCCCCCCCTCTCCCAGCACCCACCCTCTCCCAGCCCCCCTTCTCTCCCAGTGCCCCCTCTCCCAGCGCCCCCTCTCCCAGTGCCCCCTCTCCCAGCCCCCTCCTCTCCCAGCCCCCTCCTCTCCCAGCCGCCCTTCTCTCCCAGTGTCCCCTCTCTCAGCGCCCCGTCTCCAAGCCCCCCTTCTCTCCCAGTGACCCCTCTCCAAGTGCCCCCTCTCCCAGCCCCCCTTCTCTCCCAGAGCCCCCTCTCCCAGTGCCCCCTCTCCCAGCCCCCGTTCTCTCCCAGTGCCCCCTCTCCCAGTGCCCCCTCTCTCAGCGCCCCCTCTCCCAGCCCCCCTCTCCCAAACCCCCCTCTACCAGCCCCCCTCACTCCCAGCCCCACCTCTCCCAGCCCACCCTCTGTCCCAGCCCCGCTTCTCCCAGCCCCCCTCTCCCAGCCCCCCTCTCCCAGCCCCCCCTCTCCCAGCCCCCCCTCTCCCAGCCCCCCCCTCTCCCAGCCCCCCCTCTCCCAGCCCCCCCTCTCCCAGCCCCCCCTCTCCCAGCCCCCGCTCTCCCAGCCCCCCTCTCCCAGCCCCCCTCTCCCAGCCCCCCTCTCCCAGCCCCCCCCCCTCTCCCAGCCCCCCCTCTCCCAGCCCCCCCTCTCCCAGCCCCCCCTCTCCCAACCCCCCTCTCTCCCAGCCCCCCTCTCTTCCAGCCCCCCTCTCTTCCTGCCCCCCTCTCTCCCAGTACCCCCCTCTCTCCCAGCCCCCCTCCCAACCCCCCTCTCCCATCCCCCCTCTCCCAGCCCCCCCTCTCTCCCAGCCCCCCTCTCTCCCAGCCCCCCACTCCCAGCCCCGCCCCTCTCAGCACCCCCCTCCCAGCACCCCTCTCTCCCAGCAACCCCCCTCTCCAAGCCCCTCCTCTCTCCTAGCCCCTCCTGTCCCAGCACACACACCCTCCCAACCCCCCTCTCCCAGCCCCCCTCCTCTCCCAGCACTCCCCTCCTCTCCCAGCACACACACCCTCCCAACCCCCCTCTCCCAGCCGCCCTTCTCTCCCAGCACCCCCTCCTCTCTCAGCCCCCCTCTCCCAGCCCCGCCCCTCCCGGCACCCCCTCTCCCACCCTCCCATTTTCTCCCAGCACCCCGCTCCTCTCCCAGCGCCCCCCTTCTCTCCCAGCAACCCCCCTCTCCCAGCCCCCTCCTCTTCCAGCCCCCTCTTCTCCCAGCCCCCCCCTCACCCAGCCCCCGTCCTCTCCCAGCCCTCCCAACCCCCCCCCTTTCCCAGCCCCCCCCCCCCCCCATCCTCTCCCAGACCTTCCTCACTCACCCTCCCTTGGTGGCGGACTTACAGACCTTAACAACTCTCTGTTAGAAACATATATTTAGTGAGGCACGATCAATTTGACTGGAGACAAATTTGAATCCAAACTGAGGCTTTATTAGTATCTGATGTGTGGCCTCCCACAGCAGCTGACGAAATGGCTGCGAGCTGGAGGCCACGCATATTTATAACCCAGCTCCTGGGCCCAGGTGAACCTGTAGTGCAGGTTCTACCGTACAACCTCTAATATCAGAACACAGTGGTTTACCACATTCACCCCCTGTTAAAATTGAGTCCGGCGGGGGTGGTGGATAACTATATACAATTAGCAGCAATTAATATTTACAGAGCAGTAAAAAAAATGTCTCTGCTCATCCAGTGGGCCGGTCAGAGGTTCAGCCGGTCCGATGCCTTAATGGTCCTTTGGGATCGACGAAGTGGAGCCAGCGATGTTGGTGCTGTCATGGTCGAAGTTGACTCCGGGAGCGTGCCGAAATCCTCTTCATCAATGGGGTGGGCAGGGGGAGGACAGACGGTCCTAGGGGGGGGTTGATGGGGGCGGCGGGGGAGGGGATGGTGGCGACGGGGGCGACGGGGGGGTGTTTGGGTGAAACCTGCTGGTGCCAAGTCCCTGAGGGAGACGGTTTTATCATAGATTATCATAAAATTTACAGTGCAGAAGGAGGCCACCCGGCCCATCGAGTCTGCACCGGCTCTTGGAAAGAGCACCCCACCCAAGGTCAACACCTCCACCCTATCCCCATAACCCAGTAACCCCACCCAACACTAAGGACAATTTTGGACACTAAGGGCAATTTATCATGGCCAATCCACCTAACCTGCATATCTTTGGACTGTGGGAGGAAACCGGAGCTCCCGGAGGAAACCCACGGACACACGGGGAGGATGTGCAGACTCCGCACAGACAGTGACCCAAGCCGGAATTGAACCTGGGACCCTGGAGCTGTGAAGCAATTGTGCTATCCACAATGCTACCGTGTTGCCCCCTATCCTGGCAGCCGTCGGGGAACGCCACGTAGGCCTACTGTGGGTTTGCGTGGAGCAGGTGCACCCTTTCCACCAACGGATCTGCCTTGTGGGGCCGCAATGTTTACGGAGAAGCACGGTTCCCGGAGCTGTGAGCCAAGTTGGGAGCGATACCCCGGATGTGGACTTCCTGGGGAAGGCAAAAAGACGTTCATGCAGTGTACTGTTAGTAGCAGTGCAGAGTAATGAGCGAATAGAATGTAGTGCATCAGGGAGGACATCTTGCCAGCGGGAGGCCGGGAGATTTCTGGACCGTAGGGCCAGCTGGATGGCCCTCCAAACCGTCCCATTCTCCCTTTCTACCTGTCCGTTTCACCAGGGGTTATAGTTCGTCGTTCTGCTGGAGGCGATACCCCTGCTGAGCAGGAACTGACGTAGCTCATCACTCATGAATGAGGATCCCCTGTCTCTGTGGATGTAGGCGGGGAAGCCGAACAGAGTGAAGATAGAATTAAGGGCTTTAATGACGGTGGCAGACGTCATGTCGGGGCATGGGATGGCGAAAGGAAACCGGGAGTATCCATCGATCACACTGAGGAAATATGTGTGTCGATCGGAGGAGGGGAGGGGGCCTTTGAAATCCACGCTGAGGCGTTCAAAGGGGCGGGAAGCCTTCACTAGATGCGCGCGGTCCGGCCGGTAGAAGTGCGGCTTGCACTCCGCACAGACCTGGCAGTCCTTGGTGATCGTCCTTACTTCCTCGACAGAGTAGGGCAAATTTTGTGCCTTAATGAAGTGGTACAACCGAGTGACCCCTGGGTGACAAAGGCTGTCATGCAGGGCCCGGAGTCGGTCTACTAAGTGCTTGCACATGTACCTCGGGATAGGGTGTCTGGGGGCTCGTTGAGTTTGCCAGGGCGATACTTAATCTCATAGTTATAGGTGGAGAGCTCGATTCTCCACCGCAAGATATTGTCATTTTTGATCCTGCCCCGCTGTGTGTTGTTGAACATGAAGGCTACCGACCGTTGGTCAGTGAGGAGAGTGAATCTCCTGCCGGCCAGATAATGCCTCCAATGTCGCACAGCCTCAACGATAGCCTGGGCCACCTTTTCGACGGATGAGTGCCGCATTTCGGAGGCATGGAGGGTGCGGGAAAAGAATGCCATGGGCCTGCCTGCCTGCTTGAGGGTGGCGGCAAGGGCGACGTCCGATGTGTCGCTTTCTACTTGGAAAGGAAGTGTTTCGTCTACAGTGTGCATTCCAGCTTTGGCAATATCAGCTCTGATCCGGGCGAAAGCCTGTTGGGCCTTGGCCGTCAGGGGGAAATGAGTGGACTGTACAAGTGGGCGGGCCTTGTCCGCATAGTTATGGACCCACTGTGCATAATACGAGAAGAACCCCAGGTTGCATTTGAGGGCCTTGGGGCAGTGGGGGAGGGGGAGGTCCATGAGGGGGCGCATGCGGTCGGGATCGGGCCCCAGAACTCCGTTCTGGACTATGCAGCCGAGGATGGCTAAGCAGTTTGTACGGAACACACACTTCTCCTTGTTATACGTGAGGTTGAGGAGAGTGGCGGTGCGGAGAAATTTAGCGAGGTTGGCGTTGTGGTCCTGCTGATCATGGCCGCAGATGGTCACATTGTCTAGGTAAGGAAACGTGGCCCGCAAGCCGTACCAGTCGACCATTCGGTGCATCTCCCTTTGGAAGACGAAATCCCATTGGTGACGCTGAAGGGGACCCTAAGGAAGTGATATAGCCGGCCGTCTGCCTCGAAGGCGGTGTATGGTCGGTCCAATTTACGGATGGGGAGCTGGTGGTAAACGGATTTCAGGTCCACCGTTGAGAAGACCCGGTACTGTGCAATCTGGTTAACCATATCAGATATGCGTGGGAAGGGGTACGCCTCGAGCTGCGTGTACCTGTTGATGGTCTGGTTGTAGTCCACGACCATTCGGTTTTTCTCCCCAGACTTAACCACTACCACTTGGGCTCTCCAGGGGCTGTTGCTGGCCTCGATGACTCCGTCCTGAAGCAACCACTGGACCTCTGACCTGATGAAGGCCTTATCCTGGGTGCTGTACCGACTGCTCCTGGTGGCGATGGGTTTGCAATCTGGAGTTAGATTGGCAAAGAGGGAAGGAGGATCGACCTTTAGGGTCGCGAGGCCACACACAGTGAGGGGTGGTAAGGGTCCGCCGAATTTAAGGGTCAGGCTCTGGAAGTTGCACTGAAAATCCAGGCCAAGGATAAGTGCAGCGCAGAGGTTAGGGAGGACATAGAGGCGAAAACCGTGGAACTCTACGCCTTGGACTGTGAGCGTGACCGTGCAGTACCGGATCACTACGCGATGGGTTTCGGAGGCCAGGGAGATACTTTGATTGGTAGGGTATACCTTAAGGGAGCAGCGCCTTACCGTATTCGGGTGTACAAAGCTCTCGGTGCTCCCGGAGTCCAGTAGGCAGGAGGTCACATGGCCGTTGACTTTCACGCTGGTGGATTTGATTGGATTGGATTTGTTTATTGTCACGTGTACCGAGGTAGAGTGAAAAGTATTTTTCTGCGAGCAGCTCAACAGATCATTAAGTACATGGGAAGAAAAGGGAATAAAAGAAAATACATAATAGGGCAACACAACATATACAATGTAACTACATAAGCACTGGCATCGGATGAAGCATACAGGGTGTAGTGTTAATGAGGTCAGTCCATAAGAGAGTCATTTAGGAGTCTGGTAACAGTGGGGAAGAAGCTGTTTTTGAGTCTGTTTGTGCGTGTTCTCAGACTTCTGTATCTCCTGCCCGATGGAAGAAGTTGGAAGAGTGAGTAAGCCGGATGGGAGGGATCTTTGATTATGCTGCCCGCTTTCCCCAGGCAGCGGGAGGTGTAGATGGAGTCAATGGATGGGAGGCAGGTTTGTGTGATGGACTGGGCGGTGTTCACGACTCTCTGAAGTTTCTTGCGGTCCTGGGCCGAGCAGTTGCCATACCAGGCTGTGATGCAGCCCGATAGGATGCTTTCTATGGTACATCTGTAAATGTTGGTATGGGTTAATGTGGACATGCTGAATTTCCTTAGTTTCCTGAGGAAGTAGAGGCGCTGTTGTGCTTTCTTGGTGGGAGCGTCGACGTGGGTGGACCAGAACAGAGTTTTGGAGATGTGCACCCCTCGGAATTTGAAACTGCTAACCATCTCCACCTTGGCCCCGTTGATGCTGACAGGGGTGTGTACAGTACTTTGCTTCCTGAAGTCAATGACCAGCTCTTTAGTTTTGCTGGCATTGAGGTAGAGATTGTTGTCGCTACACCACTCCACTAGGTTCTCTATCTCCCGCCTGTATTCTGACTCGTCGTTATTCGAGATCCGGCCCACTATGGTCGTATCGTCAGCAAACTTGTAGATGGAGTTGAAACCAAGTTTTGGCACGCAGTCGTGTGTGTACAGGGAGTAGAGTAGGGGGCTAAGTACGCAGCCTTGTGGGGCCCCGGTGTTGAGGACTATTGTGGAGGAGGTGTTGTTGTTCATTCTTACTGATTGTGGTCTGTTGGTCAGAAAATCGAGGATCCAGTTGCAGAGAGGGGAGCCAAGTCCTAGGTTTTGGAGCTTTGATATGAGCTTGGCTGGGATTATGGTGTTGAAGGCGGAGCTGTAGTCAATAAATAGGAGTCTGATGTAGGAGTCCTTGTTTTCGAGATGCTCTAGGGATGAGTGTAGGGCCAGGGCAATGGCGCCTGATGTGGACCGGTTGCAGCGGTATGCGAATTGCAGTGGATTAAGGTGTTCTGGGAGTATGGAGGTGATGCACTTCATGATCAACCTCTCGAAGCTCTTCATTACGACTGAAGTCAGGGCCACTGGACGGTAGTCATTGAGGCACGTTGCCTGGTTCTTCTTTGGTACCGGTATGATGGTGGTCCTCTTGAAGCAGGTGGGGACTTCGGAGTGGAGTTGGGACAAATTAAAGATGTCCGCAAATACCTCTGCCAGCTGGTCCGCGCCGGCTCTGCGTGCACGACCAGGGATCCCGTCCGGGCCCGTCGCCTTCCGAGGGTTCACTTTCAGGGAGGCCAATCTGACTTTGGAAGCTGTGATGGTGGGTATGGGTGAATTATGGGCTGCTGGGGCACTCGACAGCGGATTGTTGGTTACCTGCTCAAACCGAGTATAGAATGCATTGAGTTCATCGGGGAGGGGTGCGCTGCTGCCAGAGATACTGTTCGGCTTCGCTTTGTAGCCCATTATGTTGTTTAGTCCTTGCCACAACCGCCGAGAATCTGTCTGTGACTCTAGCTTGGTTTGACATTCTCTCTTGGCATCTCGGATGGCTTTGCGGAGGTCGTACCTGGATTTCTTGTATAGGTCAGGGTCGTCTGTCTTGAACGCCTCAGATCTGTCCTTCAGTAGGGAGTCAATCTCGCGATTGAGCCATGGTATCTGGTTGGGGAACGTACGTACTGCTTTCTTTGGCATGCAGTCATCCACACATTTGCTGCATTGGATGAGGTGGTCAGCATATGTGGTCGGGGCTGGTCGATTGCCATGGATGCGAGCCGTGGTTGATCGTCGGGTAGTGAGGCGGCCGTTGAGTTGAGGTCCTGATACGCCGTTGGTCTCCATATGCTGCGGGGTGGACAAGATGGCGGTGCCCGGAGGTCCTGGGGATTACAAATTGGTGGTGCCCATGGAATGCACGTTGCGGGGCTGGAGCAAGATGGCGGCACCCATGAAACGCACGTGTTGTGCGGGGGAGAAGATGGCAGCGCCCATTGCTCGCACATGGCCTGGGGAGGAGAGGAGGATAGCGGCGCCCATTGTCCGTGACCGGGGGCGGTGGAGGTGGCCGCGGCCGTTGAGCGGGCCTGGCACACCGCTGCACAGTGGCCCTTCTTCCCACAGGCCTTACAAAGGGCAGCGCGGGCCGGGCAGCGTTGGCGGGGTGTCTTTGTTGGCCGCAAAAATAGCATCGGGGTCCTCCGGAGATCACTGGCTGGCGTGTAGCGCAGGCGCATTGGGTGGGTAGCGCCCCCGCTGGGGCGGCTGCTTGTGGGGCCCATGAAGCGTAGGAGGAGTGGGCCGCGCGGTTGGGGGCGTAGGACTGTACTTTGCGCAGGGCGACCGTCATGGAAAGCGCTAGTGTTTTAGTCTCTGCGAGGTCGCGCATGGCCCCTTCTAGGAGCCGCTGCCTGATAACATCGGACCCAATCCCAGTTACAAAAGTGACCCACATAAGGAGATCTGAGTGCTCCTTAGCTGTAACGTCCTGGCAGTCACAGTCCCGAACTAGTGGGATCAGGGCCCTCCAGAAGTCCTCGATTGACTCACCAGGTAGTTGAGTACGCGTTGCGAGCGCGTGTCTGGCGAAGAGCGTGTTCGTCTTCTGCTCATAATTTTCTTTGAGTCGAGTCATGGCATCAGCGTAATTGGGCGCATCCTGGATCAGCGGGAAGACTTTAGAGTTGAGTCTGGAGTACAAGATTTGAATCTTTTGAGCCTCTGGAACAGGGGTCAGCGCCGCGTTGATATATGCTTCAAAACAAGCTAGCCAGTGCTGAAAGTCCTTTCTGGCGTCGCTTGCGTGTGGATCCAGCTGCAGTCGATCTGGTTTAATCCGGAGGTCCATCTTCTGAATCAGATACTAATAAATTGAGGCACGATCAATTTGGCTGGAGACGAAGTTGAATTCAAACTGAGGCTTTATTAGTATCAGTTGTGTGGCCTCCCACAGCAGCTGACGAAATGGCAGCGAGCTGGAGGCCACGCATATTTATAACCCGGCTCCTGGGCGGAGATAGCATGCAGGGGCCCAGGTGAACCTGTAGTGCAGGTTGTACCGTACAACCCTTAATATAAGAACACAGTGGTTTACCACATTTAGAAAGTGGTGTTTCGAGCATAACATTAAAGGCAGCTCTGTGAAGACTGTACATGATCAGCAGCTTAACTTGCTCCTACATTTGATCAGAAACCATTTAACTCCAGGACCATACACCCCACAAGTGCAATTAAATGCAAATCTCACCAATGGCCCATATTTAGTCTCACTGATCTGTGACTAATCTGATTATTTGGTGACCGCCCCTAACCTGCAACAGAGTCCAGCTTTCCCAATAAAATAGTGGCTACAATCCGCCCATTCCAGTTCGGATATTGCTGCATCCTCATTCCCTGTTTCCCATCCCCCATTCCTCACTCCCTGTTTCCCATCCCCCATTCCTCACTCCCTGTTCCCCATTCCTCACTCCCTGTTTCCCATCCCCCATTCCTCACTCCCTGTTTCCCATTCCTCACTCCCTGTTCCCCATTCCTCACTCCCTGTTTCCCATTCCTCACTCCCTGTTCCCCATTCCCCATTCCTTACTCCCTGTTCCCCATTCCTCACTCCCTGTTTCCCATTCCTCACTCCCTGTTCCCCATTCCTCACTCCCTGTTTCCCATCCCCCATTCCTCACTCCCTGTTCCCCATTCCCCATTCCTCACTCCCTGTTCCCCATTCCTCACTCCCTGTTTCCCATTCCTCACTCCCTGTTCCCCATTCCTCACTCCCTGTTTCCCATCCCCCATTCCTCACTCCCTGTTTCCCATTCCCCATTCCTCACTCCCTGTTCCCCATTCCTCACTCCCTGTTTCCCATCCCCCATTCCTCACTCCCTGTTTCCCATTCCTCACTCCCTGTTCCCCATTCCTCACTCCCTGTTTCCCATCCCCCATTCCTCACTCCCTGTTCCCCATTCCTCACTCCCTGTTTCCCATCCCCCATTCCTCACTCCCTGTTTCCCATTCCTCACTCCCTGTTTCCCATCCCCCATTCCTCACTCCCTGTTTCCCCAATCCTCACTCCCTGTTCCCCATTCCTCACTCCCTGTTTCCCATCCCCCATTCCTCACTCCCTGGTTCCCATTCCTCACTCCCTGTTTTCCATTCCTCACTCCCTGTTTCCCATCCCCCATTCCTCACTCCCTGTTTCCCATTCCTCACTCCCTGTTTCCCCATTCCTCACTCCCTGTTTCCCATCCCCCATTCCTCACTCCCTGTTTCCCATTCCCCATTCCTCACTCCCTGTTTCCCATTCCTCACTCCCTGTTTCCCATCCCCCATTCCTCACTCCCTGTTCCCCATTCCTCACTCCCTGTTCCCCATTCCTCACTCCCTGTTTCCCATCCCCCATTCCTCACTCCCTGTTTCCCATTCCTCACTCCCTGTTTCCCCATTCCTCACTCCCTGTTCCCCATTCCTCACTCCCTGTTTCCCATCCCCCATTCCTCACTCCCTGTTTCCCATTCCCCATTCCTCACTCCCTGTTCCCCATTCCTCACTCCCTGTTTCCCATCCCCCATTCCTCACTCCCTGTTTCCCCATTCCTCACTCCCTGTTCCCCATTCCTCACTCCCTGTTTCCCATCCCCCATTCCTCACTCCCTGTTTCCCATTCCCCATTCCTCACTCCCTGTTCCCCATTCCTCACTCCCTGTTTCCCATCCCCCATTCCTCACTCCCTGTTTCCCAATCCCCATTCCTCACTCCCTGTTCCCCATTCCTCACTCCCTGTTTCCCATCCCCCATTCCTCACTCCCTGTTTCCCATTCTTCACTCCCTGTTTCCCATTCCTCACTCCCTGTTTCCCATCCCCCATTCCTCACTCCCTGTTTCCCATTCCTCACTCCCTGTTTCCCCATTCCTCACTCCCTGTTCCCCATTCCTCACTCCCTGTTTCCCATCCCCCATTCCTCACTCCCTGTTTCCCATTCCCCATTCCTCACTCCCTGTTTCCCATTCCTCACTCCCTGTTTCCCATCCCCCATTCCTCACTCCCTGTTTCCCATCCCCCATTCCTCACTCCCTGTTTCCCATTCCTCACTCCCTGTTTCCCATTTCCCATTCCTCACTCCCTGTTTCCCCATTCCTCACTCCCTGTTTCCCATTCCTCACTCCTCACTCCCTGTTTCCCATTCCTCACTCCCTGTTTCCCATTCCTCACTCCCTGTTTCCCATTTCCCATTCCTCATTCCCTGTTTCCCATTCCTCACTCCCTGTTTCCCATTTCCCATTCCTCACTCCCTGTTTCCCATTCCTCACTCCCTGTTTCCCATCCCCCATTCCTCACTCCCTGTTTCCCATTCCTCACTCCCTGTTTCCCATCCCCCATTCCTCACTCCCTGTTTCCCATTCCTCACTCCCTGTTTCCCATTCCCCACTCCCTGTTTCCCATCCCCCATTCCTCACTCCCTGTTTCCCATCCCCCATTCCTCACTCCCTGTTTCCCATCCCCCATTCCTCACTCCCTGTTTCCCATTCCTCACTCCCTGTTTCCCATTCCTCACTCCCTGTTTCCCATCCCCCATTCCTCACTCCCTGTTCCCCATTCCTCACTCCGTTTCCCATTCCCCATTCCTCACTCCCTGTTTCCCATTCCTCACTCCCTGTTTCCCATTCCCCATTCCTCACTCCCTGTTTCCCACTCCCCACTCCCTGTCTCCCATTCCTCACTCCCTGTTTCCCATTCCTCATTCCCTGTTTCCCATTCCTCATTCCCTGTTTCCCATCCCCCATTCCTCACTCCCTGTTTCCCATTTCCCATTCCTCACTCCCTGTTTCCCCATTCCTCACTCCCTGTTTCCCATTCCCCACTCCCTGTCTCCCATTCCTCACTCCCTGTTTCCCATTCCTCATTCCCTGTTTCCCATTCCTCATTCCCTGTTTCCCATCCCCCATTCCTCACTCCCTGTTTCCCATTTCCCATTCCTCACTCACTGTTTCCCATTCCTCATTCCCTGTTTCCCATCCCCCATTCCTCACTCCCTGTTTCCCATTTCCCATTCCTCACTCCCTGTTTCCCCATTCCTCACTCCCTGATTCCCATTCCTCACTCCCTGTTTCCCATCCCCCATTCCTCACGCCCTGTTTCCCATTCCCCATTCCTCACTCCCTGTTTTCCCATTCCCCATTTCTCACTCCCTGTTTCCCCATTCCTCACTCCCTATTTCCCATTCCTCACTCCCTGTTCCCCATTCCCCATTCCTCACTCCCTGTTTCCCATTCCTCACTCCCTGTTTCCCATTCCCCATTCCTCACTCCCTGTTTCCCATTCCTCACTCCCTGTTTCCCATTCCTCAATTCCAATCCCACATTGTTACCTCTCCTTTGGGAGTGACAGTGTTTCCCTGTCTCGGTGCGAGGACAATGGGAAGTGACGCTGGCAGACAGGGATCGGAAAGCCGTGTACTGAATCCCTAGGGAAGCACAGACCAGAAGAAGGATAGTTTTCCAGGAACACTCCATTCTCTCAATATTACATCACGGCTACCATCTCCTCAGCTCCCATCTGGAAAACAGGAAGAATCAGTGAGCATGTTAACTCTGGGCTCCCAGTCAGAGGGACAAAGGCATCAACGCAAACTGGGCCCTTATTGATGCCTCCAAAAGATAAAAAACTCAACCTGCTGTATACTTTTTCCATTTACTAAGATAAAGGAGGGAAAATCTAAGCATAAATTGTGTGGCTGTCTTTTCCCGGTATTCTGGTCAGATTCACTGTTAACAGACTCAGAAACTGCTCCGAGTGACACATTGGGAGTTTATCAAATCACGGGCAGTTTTCAATCATACAGAACACCGTAGATAATTACTAATAGGCAGACTGCTGAAACCTCAGACAGTGATATTCTTTGATCAAGGATGTGATGGGGCTGAGACAGAGGAGAGGCTATAGGGGTGGGGAATGTGGGGAGGGTCTGAAAGAGAGGAGGGGCTGAGAGAAATAGGAGTGGCTGAGAGAGGAGGGGCTGAAAGGGGAAGGCTGGGAGATTAGGGGCTAGGAGACAGGAGCTAGGAGGGAGGAGAGGCTGGGAGAGAGGGGTTGGGAGTGAGGAAGGGACTAAGAGAGAGGAGGGGTTAGGAGAGGAGGGGAGGGAAACAAGGGGCTGGGAGAGATGGGCTGGGTGAGGAGGGGCTGAGACAGAGGAGGGCTGCGAGGGGAGAGGAGGAGCTAAGAGGGCAGGACAGGGCTTGTACACATCGTGACAGTACAGGGAGACGGTGTGTAAACACTCTGACAGCACGGAGACACAGTGTGCACACACGCTGATAGCACAGGGAAACAGTGTGTACACACCCTGACAGCACAAGGACACAGTGTGTACGCACTCTGACCGGGCAGGGACAGTGTGTACACATGCTGACAGAACAGGAACACAGTATGCACACGCTGACAGCACAGGGAAACAGTGTGTACACACTCTGACAGCACAGGGACGCAGTGTGCACACACGCTGATTGCACAGGGAAACAGTGTGTACAAACTATGACAGCTCAGGGACACAGTGTGTACACATGCTGACAGCACAGGGACAGTGTGTGCACACACGCTGACAGCACAGGGAAACAGTGTGTACGCACACTGACAGCACAGGGATACAGTGTGCACACATGCTGACAGCTCAGGAACACAGTGTGCACACACGCTGACAGCTCAGGAACACAGTGTATGCGCAATCTCATAGCACAGGGACACAGTGTGCACACACGCTGACAGCTCAGGGAGGCAGTGTGCACACACGCTGACAGCACAAGAACACAGTGTGCACACACGCTGACAGCACAAGAACACAGTGTGTACACATGTTGACAGCTCAGGGACGCAGTGTGCACACACGCTGACATCACAGGGACACAATGAGTACACACTCTGACAGCACAGGGACACAGTGTGCACACACGCTGACCGCACAGGGACACAGTGTGCACACACACTGACAGCAGAGGGACAATGTGTACGCACTCTGTCAGCGCAGGGACACAGTGCGCGCACACTGACTGCTCAGGGACACAGTGTGCACACACGCTGACAGCACAGGGACACAGTGTGTACACACTCTGACAGCACAGGGACACAGTGTGTACACACTCTGACAGCACAGGGAAACAGTGTGTACACACTATGACAGCACAGGGACACAGTGTGTACGCACTCTGACAGCACAGGGACACAGTGTGTACACACTCTGACAGCACAGGGACACAGTGTGTACGCACTCTGACAGCACAGGGACACAGTGTGTACACACTCTGACAGAGCAGGGCCACAATGTGTACACACTCTGACAGCTCAGGGACACAGTGTGTTCGCACTCTGACAGCACAGGGACAGTGTGTACACACTCTGACAGTACAGGGACTCAGTGTGTATGCACTCTGACAGCACAGGAACACAGTGTGTACACACGCTGCCAGCACATCGACAGTGTTTACACATTCTGACAACACAGGGACACAGTGTGTACACACTCTGATAGCACAGAGACACAGTGTGCACAGACGCTGACAGCACAGAGACACAGTGTGCACACACGCTGACAGCACAGGGATACAGTGTGCACACACTCTGACAGCACATGGACAGTGTGTACACACTCTGATAGCAGAGAGACACAGTGTGTACGCACTCTGACAGCACAGGGACAGTGTGTACACACTCTGACAGCACAGGGACACAGTGTGAATGCTCTCTGACAGCACAGGGACACAGGATGTACGCACTCTGACAGCACAGGGACACAGTGTGTACGCACTCTGGCAGCACAGGGACAGTGCGTACACACTCTGACAGCACAGGGACACAGTGTGTACACACTCTGACAGCACAGTGACACAGTGCGTACGCACTCTGACAGCACAGTGACACAGTGTGTACGCACTCTGACAGCACAGGGACACAGTGTGTACGCACTCTGACAGCACATGGACAGTGTGTACACACTCTGATAGCACAGGGACACAGTGTGCACACACTCTGACAGCACAGGGACACAGTGTGCACACACTCTGACAGCACAGGGACACAGTGTGCACACACTCAGACCGCACAGGGATACAGTGTGCACACACTCTGACAGCACATGGACAGTGTGTACACACTCTGATAGCACAGGGACACAGTGTGCACACACTCTGACAGCACAGGCACACGGTGTGCACACACTCTGACAGCTCAGGGACACAGTGTGTATGCTCTCTGACAGCACAGGGACACAGGATGTACGCACTCTGACAGCACAGGGACACAGTGTGTACGCACTCTGACAGCACAGGGACAGTGCGTACACACTCTGACAGCACAGGGACACAGTGTGTACACACTCTGATAGCACAGGGACACAGTGTGCACACACTCTGACAGCACAGGCACACGGTGTGCACACACTCTGACAGCTCAGGGACACAGTGTGTATGCTCTCTGACAGCACAGGGACACAGGATGTACGCACTCTGACAGCACAGGGACACAGTGTGTACACACGCTGCCAGCACATCGACAGTGTTTACACATTCTGACAACACAGGGACACAGTGTGTACACACTCTGATAGCACAGAGACACAGTGTGCACAGACGCTGACAGCACAGAGACACAGTGTGCACACACGCTGACAGCACATGGACAGTGTGTACACACTCTGATAGCAGAGAGACACAGTGTGTACGCACTCTGACAGCACAGGGACAGTGTGTACACACTCTGACAGCACAGGGACACAGTGTGTACGCACTCTGACAGCACAGGGACACAGGATGTACGCACTCTGACAGCACAGGGACACAGTGTGTACGCACTCTGGCAGCACAGGGACAGTGCGTACACACTCTGACAGCACAGGGACACAGTGTGTACACACTCTGATAGCACAGTGACACAGTGCGTACGCACTCTGACAGCACAGTGACACAGTGTACACACTCTGACAGCACAGTGACACAGTGCGTACGCACTCTGACAGCACAGTGACACAGTGTGTACGCACTCTGACAGCACAGGGACACAGTGTGTACGCACTCTGACAGCACAGTGACACAGTGTACACACTCTGACAGCACAGTGACACAGTGCGTACGCACTCTGACAGCACAGTGACACAGTGTGTACGCACTCTGACAGCACAGGGACACAGTGTGTACGCACTCTGACAGCACATGGACAGTGTGTACACACTCTGATAGCACAGGGACACAGTGTGCACACACTCTGACAGCACAGGGACACAGTGTGCACACACTCTGACAGCACAGGGACACAGTGTGCACATACTCAGACAGCACAGAGACACAGTGTGCACACACTCTGACAGCACAGGGATACAGTGTGCACACACTCTGACAGCACATGGACAGTGTGTACACACTCTGATAGCACAGGGACACAGTGTGCACACTCTCTAACAGCACAGGCACACGGTGTGCACACACTCTGACAGCTCAGGGACACAGTGTGTATGCTCTCTGACAGCACAGGGAAACAGGATGTACGCACTCTGACAGCACAGGGACACAGTGTGTACGCACTCTGACAGCACAGGGACAGTGCGTACACACTCTGACAGCACAGGGACACAGTGTGTACACACTCTGACAGCACAGTGACACAGTGCGTATGCACTCTGACAGCACAGTGACACAGTGTGTACGCACTCTGACAGCACAGGGACACAGTGTGTACGCACTCTGACAGCACATGGACAGTGTGTACACACTCTGATAGCACAGGGACACAGTGTGCGCACAATCTGACAGCACAGGGACACAGTGTGCACACACTCTGACAGCACAGGGACACAGTGTGCACACACTCTGACAGCACAGGGATACAGTGTGCACACACTCTGGCAGCACATGGACAGTGTGTACACACTCTGATAGCACAGGGACACAGTGTGCACACACTCTGACAGCACAGGGATACAGTGTGCACACACTCAGACAGCACAGGGACACAGTGTGTACACACTCTGACAGCACAGGGCCACAATGTGTACGCACTCTGACAGCTCAGGGACGCAGTGTGTACGCACTCTGACAGCACAGGAACAGTGTGTACACACTCTGACAGCACAGGGACACAGTGTGTACGCACTCTGACAGCACAGGTACACAGTGTGTACGCACTCTGACAGCACAGTGACACAGTGTGTACGCACTCTGACAGCACAGTGACACAGTGTGTACGCACTCTGACAGCACCGGGACACAGTGTGTACGCACTCTGACAGCACAGGGACACAGTGTGTACGCTCTCTGACAGCACAGTGACACAGTGTGCACACACGCTGACAGCACAGTGACACAGTGTGTACGCACTCTGACAGCACCGGGACACAGTGTGTACGCATTCTGGCAGAACAGGGACACAGTGTGTACGCACTCTGACAGCACAGGGGCACAGTGTGTACGCACTCTGACAGCACAGTGACACAGTGTGCACACTCTGACAGCACAGAGACACAGTGTGTACGCACTCTGACAGAGCAGGGTCACAGTGCGTATGCATTCTGACAGCACAGGGACACAGTGTGTACACACTCTGACAGAGCAGGGATTCAGTGTGTACGCACTCTGACAGCGCAGGGACACAGTGTGTACGCACTCTGACAGAGCAGGGTCACAGTGCGTATGCATTCTGACAGCACATGGACACAGTGTGTACACACTCTGATAGCACAAGGACACAGAGTGTACACACTCTGACAGCACAGGGACACAGTGTGTACACACTCTGATAGCACAAGGACACAGAGTGTACACACTCTGACAGCACAGGGACACAGTGTGCACACACGCTGACAGCACAGGGACACAGTATGTACACACTCTGACAGCACAGGGACACAGTGTGTACGCACTCTGACAGCACAGGAACAGTGTGTACACACTCTGACAGCACAGGGACACAGTGTGTACGCACTCTGACAGCACAGGTACACAGTGTGTACGCACTCTGACAGTACAGTGACACAGTGTGTACGCACTCTGACAGCACAGTGACACAGTGTGTACGCACTCTGACAGCACCGGGACACAGTGTGTACGCACTCTGACAGCACAGGGACACAGTGTGTACGCTCTCTGACAGCACAGTGACACAGTGTGCACACACACTGACAGCACAGTGACACAGTGTGTACGCACTCGGACAGCACATGGACAGTGTGTACACACTCTGATAGCACAGGGACACAGTGTGCACACACTCTGACAGCACAGGGACACAGTGTGCACACACTCTGACAGCACAGAGACACAGTGTGTACGCACTCAGACAGCACAGGGACACAGTGTGTACACACTCTGACAGCACAGGGCCACAATGTGTACGCACTCTGACAGCTCAGGGACGCAATGTGTACGCACTCTGACAGCACAGGAACAGTGTGTACAAACTCGGACAGCACAGGGACACAGTGTGTACGCTCTCTGACAGCACAGGGGCACAGTGTGTACACTCTCTGACAGCACAGTGACACAGTGTGCACACACGCTGACAGCACAGTGACACAGTGTGTACGCACTCTGACAGCACCGGGACACAGTGTGTACGCACTCTGGCAGAACAGGGACACAGTGTGTACGCACTCTGACAGCACAGGGGCACAGTGTGTACGCACTCTGACAGCACAGTGACACAGTGTGCACACTCTGACAGCACAGAGACACAGTGTGTACGCACTCTGACAGAGCAGGGTCACAGTGCGTATGCATTCTGACAGCACAGGGACACAGTGTGTACACACTCTGATAGCACAAGGACACAGTGTGTACACACTCTGACAGAGCAGGGACTCAGTGTGTACGCACTCAGACAGCGCAGGGACACAGTGTGTACGCACTCTGACAGAGCAGGGTCACAGTGCGTATGCATTCTGACAGCACAGGGACACAGTGTGTACACACTCGGACAGCACAGGGATACAGTGTGCACAAACTCTGACAGCACATGGACAGTGTGTACACACTCTGATAGCACAGGGACACAGTGTGCACACACTCTGACAGCACAGGGACACAGTGTGCACACACTCTGACAGCACAGGGACACAGTGTGTATGCTCTCTGACAGCACAGGGACACAGGATGTACGCACTCTGACAGCACAGGGACACAGTGTGTACGCACTCTGACAGCACAGGGACAGTGCGTACACACTCTGACAGCACAGGGACACAGTGTGTACACACTCTGACAGCACAGTGACACAGTGCGTACGCACTCTGACAGCACAGTGACACAGTGTGTACGCACTCTGACAGCACAGGGACACAGTGTGTACGCGCTCTGACAGCACATGGACAGTGTGTACACACTCTGATAGCACAGGGACACAATGTGCACACACTCTGACAGCACAGGGACACAGTGTGCACACACTCTGACAGCACAGGGACACAGTGTGCACACACTCTGACAGCACAGGGATACAGTGTGCACACACTCTGACAGCACATGGACAGTGTGTACACACTCTGATAGCACAGGGACACAGTGTGCACACACTCTGACAGCACAGAGACACAGTGTGTACGCACTCAGACAGCACAGGGACACAGTGTGTACACACTCTGACAGCACAGGGCCACAATGTGTACGCACTCTGACAGCTCAGGGACGCAGTGTGTATGCACTCTGACAGCACAGGAACAGTGTGTACACACTCTGACAGCACAGGGACACAGTGTGTACGCTCTCTGACAGCACAGGGGCACAGGATGTACGCACTCTGACAGCACAGGTACACAGTGTGTACGCACTCTGACAGCACAGTGACACCGTGTGTACGCACTCTGACAGCACAGTGACACAGTGTGTACGCACTCTGACAGCACCGGGACACAGTGTGTACGCACTCTGACAGCACAGGGACACAGTGTTTACGCTCTCTGACAGCACAGTGACACAGTGTGCACACACTCTGACAGCACAGTGACACAGTGTGTACGCACTCTGACAGCACCGGGACACAGTGTGTACGCACTCTGGCAGAACAGGGCACAGTGTGTACGCACTCTGACAGCACAGGGGCACAGTGTGCACCCACTCTGACAGCACAGTGACACAGTGTGCACACTCTGACAGCACATAGACACAGTGTGTACGCACTCTGACAGAGCAGGGTCACAGTGCGTATGCATTCTGACAGCACAGGGACACAGTGTGTACACACTCTGATAGCACAAGGACACAGAGTGTACACACTCTGACAGCACAGGGACACAGTATGTACACACTCTGACAGCACAGGGACACAGTGTGTACACACTCTGACAGCACAGGGTCACAGTGCGTATGCATTCAGACAGCACAGGGACACAGTGTGTACACACTCTGATAGCACAAGGACACAGTGTGCACACACGCTGACAGCACAGGGACACAGTGTGCACACGCTGACAGCACAGGGACACAGTGTGCACACACGGTGACAGCACAGGGACACAGTGTGCACACACGTTGACAGCACAGGGATACAGTGTGCACACACTCTGACAGCACAGTGACACAGTGTGCACACACGGTGACAGCACAGGGGCACAGTGTGTACACACTCTGACAGAGCCGGGTCACAGTGCGTTTGCATTCTGACAGCACAGGGACACAGTGTGTACACACTCTGACAGCACAGGGCCACAGTGTGTACACACTCTGACAGCACAGGGACACAGTGTGCACACACGCTGACAGCACAGGGACACAGTGTGCACACGCTGACAGCACAGGGACACAGTGTGCACACACGGTGACAGCACAGGGACACAGTGTGCACACACTCTGACAGCACAGTGACACAGTGTGCACACACGCTGACAGCACAGTGACACAGTGTGCACACACGCTGACAGCACAGAGACACAGTGGGCACACACGGTGACAGCACAGGGACACAGTGTGCACACACGTTGACAGCACAGGGATACAGTGTGCACACACTCTGACAGCACAGCGACACAGTGTGCACACACGCTGACAGCACAGGGATACAATGTGTACACATGCTGACAGCACAGGGACACAGTGTGCACACACGCTGACAGCACAGGGATACAGTGTGCACACACTCTGACAGCACAGGGACACAGTGTGCACACACGCTGACAGCACAGGGATACAGTGTGCACACACGCTGACAGCACAGGGACACCGTGTGCACACACACTGACAGCACAGTGACACAGTGTGCACACACGCTGACAGCACAGGGACACAGTGTGCACACACGTTGACAGCACAGGGACACAGTGTGTATGCACTCTGACAGCACAGGGACACAGTGTGTACACACTCTGACAGAGCAGGGCCACAATGTGTACGCACTCTGACAGCTCAGGAACACAGTGTGTACGCACTCTGACAGCACAGGGACAGTGTGTACACCCTCTGACAGCACAAGGACACAGTATGTACACATTCTGACAGCACAGTGACACAGTGTGTACGCACTCTGACAGCACAGGGACAGTGTGTATGCACTCTGACAGCACAGTGACACAGTGTGTACACACTCTGACAGCACAGGGACAGTGTGTACGCACTCTGACAGCACAGTGACACAGTGTGTACGCACTCTGACAACACAGTGACACAGTGTGTACGCACTCTGACTGCAGTGACACAGTGTGTACACACTCTGACAGCACAGTGACACAGTGTGTACGCACACTGAGTGCACAACGACACAGTGTGTTCACACTCTGACAGCACAGTGACACAATGTGTACACACTCTGACAGCACAGTGACACAATGTGTACACACTCTGACAGCACAGTGACACAATGTGTACACACTCTGACAGCACAGTGACACAATGTGTACACACTCTGACAGCACAGTGACACAATGTGTACACACTCTGACAGCACAGTGACACAGTGTGCACACACTCTGACAGCTCAGGGACACAGTGTGCACACACGGTGACAGCACAGGGACACAGTGTGCACACACTCTGACAGCACAGGGACACAGTGTGCACACACGCTGACAGCTCAGGGACACAGTGTGTACGCACTCTGACAGCAAAGGGATTCAGTGTGTACGCACTCTGACAGCACAGGGTCACAGTGGGTACACACTCTGACAGCACAGGGACACAGTGTGTACGCACTCTGACAGCACAGGGACACAGTTTGTACGCACTCTGACAGCACAGGGACACAGTTTGTACGCACTCTGACAGCACAGGGACACAGTGTGTACGCACTCTGACAGCACAGGGACAGTGTGTACCCACTCTGACAGCACAGGGACACAGTGTGTAGGCACTCTGACAGCACATGGACAGTGTGTACACACTCTGACAGCGCAGGGACACAGTGTGTATGCACTCTGACAGCACAGGGATACAGTGTGTACGCACTCTGACAGCACAGTGACACAGTGTGTACACACTCTGACAGCACAGGGACAGTGTGTACACACTCTGACAGCGCAGGGACACAGTGTGTACGCACTCTGACAGCACAGGGACAGTGTGTACACACTCTGACAGCGCAGGGACACAGTGTGTATGCACTCTGACAGCACAGGGACAGTGTGTACACACTCTGACAGCACAGGGACACAGTTTGTACGCACTCTGCCAGCACAGGGACGCAGTTTGTACGCACTCTGACAGCACAGGGACACAGTGTGTACGCACTCTGACAGCTCAGGGACACATTGTGTACGCACTCTGACAGCTCAGGGACACAGTGTGTACGCACTCTGACAGCAAATGGATTCAGTGTGTACGCACTCTGACAGCACAGGGACACCGTGTGTACACACTCTGACAGCACAGGTACAGTGTGTACGCACTCTGACAGCACAGGGACACAGTGTGTACACACTCTGACAGCACAGGGCCACAATGTGTACGCACTCTGACAGCTTAGGGACACAATGTGTACGCACTCTGACAGCACAGGGACAGTGTGTACGCACTCTGACTGCACAGGGATACAGTGTGTACGCACTCTGACAGCTCAGGGACACAGTGTGTACGCTCGCTGACAGCTCAGGGACACAGTTTGTACGCACGCTGACAGCAAAGGGATTCAGTGTGTACGCACTCTGACAGCTCAGGGACACAGTGTGTATGCACTCTGACAGCTCAGGGACACAGTGTGTACGCACTCTGACAGCACAGGGACAGTGTGTACACACTCTGACAGCGCAGGGACACAGTGTGTATGCACTCTGACAGCACAGTGACAGTGTGTACACACTCTGACAGCACAGGGACACAGTTTGTACGCACTCTGCCAGCACAGGGACGCAGTTTGTACGCACTCTGACAGCACAGGGACACAGTGTGTACGCACTCTGACAGCTCAGGGACACATTGTGTACGCACTCTGACAGCTCAGGGACACAGTGTGTACGCACTCTGACAGCAAATGGATTCAGTGTGTACGCACTCTGACAGCACAGGGACACCGTGTGTACACACTCTGACAGCACAGGTACAGTGTGTACGCACTCTGACAGCACAGGGACACAGTGTGTACACACTCTGACAGCACAGGGCCACAATGTGTACGCACTCTGACAGCTTAGGGACACAATGTGTACGCACTCTGACAGCACAGGGACAGTGTGTACGCACTCTGACTGCACAGGGATACAGTGTGTACGCACTCTGACAGCTCAGGGACACAGTGTGTACGCACGCTGACAGCTCAGGGACACAGTTTGTACGCACGCTGACAGCAAAGGGATTCAGTGTGTACGCACTCTGACAGCTCAGGGACACAGTGTGTACGCACTCTGACAGCTCAGGGACACAGTGTGTACGCACTCTGACAGCACAGGGACAGTGTGTACGCACTCTGACAGCGCAGGGACACAGTGTGTACACACTCTGACAGCACAGGGACACAGTGTGTATGCACTCTGACAGCACAGGGACACAGTGTGTACACACTCTGACAGAGCAGGGCCACAATGTGTACGCACTCTGACAGCTCAGGGACACAGTGTGTACGCACTCTGACAGCACAGGGACAGTGTGTACACCCTCTGACAGCACAAGGACACAGTATGTACACATTCTGACAGCTCAGGGACACAGTGTGTACGCACTCTGACAGCACAGGGACAGTGTGTACGCACTCTGACAGCGCAGGGACACAGTGTGTACACACTCTGACAGCACAGGGACACAGTGTGTATGCACTCTGACAGCACAGGGACACAGTGTGTACACACTCTGACAGAGCAGGGCCACAATGTGTACGCACTCTGACAGCTCAGGAACACAGTGTGTACGCACTCTGACAGCACAGGGACAGTGTGTACACCCTCTGACAGCACAAGGACACAGTATGTACACATTCTGACAGCACAGTGACACAGTGTGTACGCACTCTGACAGCACAGGGACAGTGTGTATGCACTCTGACAGCACAGTGACACAGTGTGTACGCACTCTGACAGCACAGGGACTGTGTGTACGCACTCTGACAGCACAGTGACACAGTGTGTACGCACTCTGACAACACAGTGACACAGTGTGTACGCACTCTGACAGCAGTGACACAGTGTGTACGCACTCTGACAGCAGTGACACAGTGTGTACACACTCTGACAGCACAGTGACACAGTGTGTACGCACACTGAGTGCACAACGACACAGTGTGTTCACACTCTGACAGCACAGTGACACAGTGTGTACACACTCTGACAGCACAGAGACACAGTGTGCAAACACTCTGACAGCACAGGGACACAGTGTGCACATACTCAGACAGCACAGAGACACAGTGTGCACACACTCTGACAGCACATGGACAATGTGTACACACTCTGATAGCACAGGGACACAGTGTGCACACTCTCTAACAGCACAGGCACACGGTGTGCACACACTCTGACAGCTCAGGGACACAGTGTGTATGCTCTCTGACAGCACAGGGAAACAGGATGTACGCACTCTGACAGCACAGGGACACAGTGTGTACGCACTCTGACAGCACAGGGACAGTGCGTACACACTCTGACAGCACAGGGACACAGTGTGTACACACTCTGACAGCACAGTGACACAGTGCGTATGCACTCTGACAGCACAGTGACACAGTGTGTACGCACTCTGACAGCACAGGGACACAGTGTGTACGCACTCTGACAGCACATGGACAGTGTGTACACACTCTGATAGCACAGGGACACAGTGTGCGCACAATCTGACAGCACAGGGACACAGTGTGCACACACTCTGACAGCACAGGGACACAGTGTGCACACACTCTGACAGCACAGGGATACAGTGTGCACACACTCTGGCAGCACATGGACAGTGTGTACACACTCTGATAGCACAGGGACACAGTGTGCACACACTCTGACAGCACAGGGATACAGTGTGCACACACTCAGACAGCACAGGGACACAGTGTGTACACACTCTGACAGCACAGGGCCACAATGTGTACGCACTCTGACAGCTCAGGGACGCAGTGTGTACGCACTCTGACAGCACAGGAACAGTGTGTACACACTCTGACAGCACAGGGTCACAGTGGGTACACACTCTGACAGCACAGGGACACAGTGTGTACGCACTCTGACAGCACAGGGACACAGTTTGTACGCACTCTGACAGCACAGGGACACAGTGTGTACACACTCTGACAGCACAGGGACACAGTGTGTACGCACTCTGACAGCACAGGTACACAGTGTGTACGCACTCTGACAGCACAGTGACACAGTGTGTACGCACTCTGACAGCACAGTGACACAGTGTGTACGCACTCTGACAGCACCGGGACACAGTGTGTACGCACTCTGACAGCACAGGGACACAGTGTGTACGCACTCTGACAGCACCGGGACACAGTGTGTACGCATTCTGGCAGAACAGGGACACAGTGTGTACGCACTCTGACAGCACAGGGGCACAGTGTGTACGCACTCTGACAGCACAGTGACACAGTGTGCACACTCTGACAGCACAGAGACACAGTGTGTACGCACTCTGACAGAGCAGGGTCACAGTGCGTATGCATTCTGACAGCACAGGGACACAGTGTGTACACACTCTGACAGAGCAGGGAGTCAGTGTGTACGCACTCTGACAGCGCAGGGACACAGTGTGTACGCACTCTGACAGAGCAGGGTCACAGTGCGTATGCATTCTGACAGCACATGGACACAGTGTGTACACACTCTGATAGCACAAGGACACAGAGTGTACACACTCTGACAGCACAGGGACACAGTGTGTACACACTCTGATAGCACAAGGACACAGAGTGTCCACACTCTGACAGCACAGGGACACAGTGTGCACACACGCTGACAGCACAGGGACACAGTATGTACACACTCTGACAGCACAGGGACACAGTGTGTACGCACTCTGACAGCACAGGAACAGTGTGTACACACTCTGACAGCACAGGGACACAGTGTGTACGCACTCTGACAGCACAGGTACACAGTGTGTACGCACTCTGACAGTACAGTGACACAGTGTGTACGCACTCTGACAGCACAGTGACACAGTGTGTACGCACTCTGACAGCACCGGGACACAGTGTGTACGCACTCTGACAGCACAGGGACACAGTGTGTACGCTCTCTGACAGCACAGTGACACAGTGTGCACACACGCTGACAGCACAGTGACACAGTGTGTACGCACTCGGACAGCTCAGGGACACATTGTGTACGCACTCTGACAGCTCAGGGACACAGTGTGTACGCACTCTGACAGCAAATGGATTCAGTGTGTACGCACTCTGACAGCACAGGGACACCGTGTGTACACACTCTGACAGCACAGGTACAGTGTGTACGCACTCTGACAGCACAGGGACACAGTGTGTACACACTCTGACAGCACAGGGCCACAATGTGTACGCACTCTGACAGCTGAGGGACACAATGTGTACGCACTCTGACAGCACAGGGACAGTGTGTACGCACTCTGACTGCACAGGGATACAGTGTGTACGCACTCTGACAGCTCAGGGACACAGTGTGTACGCACGCTGACAGCTCAGGGACACAGTTTGTACGCACGCTGACAGCAAAGGGATTCAGTGTGTACGCACTCTGACAGCTCAGGGACACAGTGTGTACGCACTCTGACAGCTCAGGGACACAGTGTGTACGCACTCTGACAGCACAGGGACAGTGTGTACGCACTCTGACAGCGCAGGGACACAGTGTGTACACACTCTGACAGCACAGGGACACAGTGTGTATGCACTCTGACAGCACAGGGACACAGTGTGTACACACTCTGACAGAGCAGGGCCACAATGTGTACGCACTCTGACAGCTCAGGGACACAGTGTGTACGCACTCTGACAGCACAGGGACAGTGTGTACACCCTCTGACAGCACAAGGACACAGTATGTACACATTCTGACAGCTCAGGGACACAGTGTGTACGCACTCTGACAGCACAGGGACACAGTGTGTATGCACTCTGACAGCACAGGGACACAGTGTGTACACACTCTGACAGAGCAGGGCCACAATGTGTACGCACTCTGACAGCTCAGGAACACAGTGTGTACGCACTCTGACAGCACAGGGACAGTGTGTACACCCTCTGACAGCACAAGGACACAGTATGTACACATTCTGACAGCACAGTGACACAGTGTGTACGCACTCTGACAGCACAGGGACAGTGTGTATGCACTCTGACAGCACAGTGACACAGTGTGTACACAATCTGACAGCACAGGGACAGTGTGTACGCACTCTGACAGCACAGTGACACAGTGTGTACGCACTCTGACAACACAGTGACACAGTGTGAACGCACTCTGACTGCAGTGACACAGTGTGTACACACTCTGACAGCACAGTGACACAGTGTGTACGCACACTGAGTGCACAACGACACAGTGTGTTCACACTCTGACAGCACAGTGACACAGTGTGTACACACTCTGACAGCACAGTGACACAATGTGTACACA
Source organism: Scyliorhinus torazame (assembly GCF_047496885.1). Lineage (NCBI taxonomy): Eukaryota > Metazoa > Chordata > Chondrichthyes > Carcharhiniformes > Scyliorhinidae > Scyliorhinus > Scyliorhinus torazame. The sequence continues at coordinate 98,562,656 of NC_092725.1, forward strand.
CTCTGACAGCACAGTGACACAATGTGTACACACTCTGACAGCACAGTGACACAATGTGTACACACTCTGACAGCACAGTGACACAATGTGTACACACTCTGACAGCACAGTGACACAATGTGTACACACTCTGACAGCACAGTGACACAGTGTGCACACACTCTGACAGCTCAGGGACACAGTGTGCACACACGGTGACAGCACAGGGACACAGTGTGCACACACTCTGACAGCACAGGGACACAGTGTGCACACACGCTGACAGCTCAGGGACACAGTGTGTACGCACTCTGACAGCAAAGGGATTCAGTGTGTACGCACTCTGACAGCACAGGGTCACAGTGGGTACACACTCTGACAGCACAGGGACACAGTGTGTACGCACTCTGACAGCACAGGGACACAGTTTGTACGCACTCTGACAGCACAGGGACACAGTTTGTACGCACTCTGACAGCACAGGGACACAGTGTGTACGCACTCTGACAGCACAGGGACAGTGTGTACCCACTCTGACAGCACAGGGACACAGTGTGTAGGCACTCTGACAGCACAGGGACAGTGTGTACACACTCTGACAGCGCAGGGACACAGTGTGTATGCACTCTGACAGCACAGGGATACAGTGTGTACGCACTCTGACAGCACAGGGACACAGTGTGTACGCACTCTGACAGCACAGGGACAGTGTGTACACACTCTGACAGCGCAGGGACACAGTGTGTATGCACTCTGACAGCACAGGGACAGTGTGTACACACTCTGACAGCACAGGGACACAGTTTGTACGCACTCTGCCAGCACAGGGACGCAGTTTGTACGCACTCTGACAGCACAGGGACACAGTGTGTACGCACTCTGACAGCTCAGGGACACATTGTGTACGCACTCTGACAGCTCAGGGACACAGTGTGTACGCACTCTGACAGCAAATGGATTCAGTGTGTACGCACTCTGACAGCACAGGGACACCGTGTGTACACACTCTGACAGCACAGGTACAGTGTGTACACACTCTGACAGCGCAGGGACACAGTGTGTATGCACTCTGACAGCACAGGGACAGTGTGTACACACTCTGAAAGCACAGGGACACAGTTTGTACACACTCTGACAGCACAGGGACACAGTGTGTACGCACTCTGACAGCACAGGGACACAGTTTGTACGCACTCTGACAGCACAGGGACACAGTTTGTACGCACTCTGACAGCACAGGGACACAGTGTGTACGCACTCTGACAGCACAGGGACAGTGTGTACCCACTCTGACAGCACAGGGACACAGTGTGTAGGCACTCTGACAGCACAGGGACAGTGTGTACACACTCTGACAGCGCAGGGACACAGTGTGTATGCACTCTGACAGCACAGGGATACAGTGTGTACGCACTCTGACAGCACAGGGACACAGTGTGTACGCACTCTGACAGCACAGGGACAGTGTGTACACACTCTGACAGCGCAGGGACACAGTGTGTATGCACTCTGACAGCACAGGGACAGTGTGTACACACTCTGACAGCACAGGGACACAGTTTGTACGCACTCTGCCAGCACAGGGACGCAGTTTGTACGCACTCTGACAGCACAGGGACACAGTGTGTACGCACTCTGACAGCTCAGGGACACATTGTGTACGCACTCTGACAGCTCAGGGACACAGTGTGTACGCACTCTGACAGCAAATGGATTCAGTGTGTACGCACTCTGACAGCACAGGGACACCGTGTGTACACACTCTGACAGCACAGGTACAGTGTGTACACACTCTGACAGCGCAGGGACACAGTGTGTATGCACTCTGACAGCACAGGGACAGTGTGTACACACTCTGACAGCACAGGGACACCGTGTGTACACACTCTGACAGCACAGGTACAGTGTGTACGCACTCTGACAGCACAGGGACACAGTGTGTACACACTCTGACAGCACAGGGCCACAATGTGTACGCACTCTGACAGCTTAGGGACACAATGTGTACGCACTCTGACAGCACAGGGACAGTGTGTACGCACTCTGACTGCACGGGATACAGTGTGTACGCACTCTGACAGCTCAGGGACACAGTGTGTACGCTCGCTGACAGCTCAGGGACACAGTTTGTACGCACGCTGACAGCAAAGGGATTCAGTGTGTACGCACTCTGACAGCTCAGGGACACAGTGTGTACGCACTCTGACAGCTCAGGGACACAGTGTGTACGCACTCTGACAGCACAGGGACAGTGTGTACACACTCTGACAGCGCAGGGACACAGTGTGTATGCACTCTGACAGCACAGGGACAGTGTGTACACACTCTGACAGCACAGGGACACAGTTTGTACGCACTCTGCCAGCACAGGGACGCAGTTTGTACGCACTCTGACAGCACAGGGACACAGTGTGTACGCACTCTGACAGCTCAGGGACACATTGTGTACGCACTCTGACAGCTCAGGGACACAGTGTGTACGCACTCTGACAGCAAATGGATTCAGTGTGTACGCACTCTGACAGCACAGGGACACCGTGTGTACACACTCTGACAGCACAGGTACAGTGTGTACGCACTCTGACAGCACAGGGACACAGTGTGTACACACTCTGACAGCACAGGGCCACAATGTGTACGCACTCTGACAGCTTAGGGACACAATGTGTACGCACTCTGACAGCACAGGGACAGTGTGTACGCACTCTGACTGCACAGGGATACAGTGTGTACGCACTCTGACAGCTCAGGGACACAGTGTGTACGCACGCTGACAGCTCAGGGACACAGTTTGTACGCACGCTGACAGCAAAGGGATTCAGTGTGTACGCACTCTGACAGCTCAGGGACACAGTGTGTACGCACTCTGACAGCTCAGGGACACAGTGTGTACGCACTCTGACAGCACAGGGACAGTGTGTACGCACTCTGACAGCGCAGGGACACAGTGTGTACACACTCTGACAGCACAGGGACACAGTGTGTATGCACTCTGACAGCACAGGGACACAGTGTGTACACACTCTGACAGAGCAGGGCCACAATGTGTACGCACTCTGACAGCTCAGGGACACAGTGTGTACGCACTCTGACAGCACAGGGACAGTGTGTACACCCTCTGACAGCACAAGGACACAGTATGTACACATTCTGACAGCTCAGGGACACAGTGTGTACGCACTCTGACAGCACAGGGACAGTGTGTACGCACTCTGACAGCGCAGGGACACAGTGTGTACACACTCTGACAGCACAGGGACACAGTGTGTATGCACTCTGACAGCACAGGGACACAGTGTGTACACACTCTGACAGAGCAGGGCCACAATGTGTACGCACTCTGACAGCTCAGGAACACAGTGTGTACGCACTCTGACAGCACAGGGACAGTGTGTACACCCTCTGACAGCACAAGGACACAGTATGTACACATTCTGACAGCACAGTGACACAGTGTGTACGCACTCTGACAGCACAGGGACAGTGTGTATGCACTCTGACAGCACAGTGACACAGTGTGTACGCACTCTGACAGCACAGGGACTGTGTGTACGCACTCTGACAGCACAGTGACACAGTGTGTACGCACTCTGACAACACAGTGACACAGTGTGTACGCACTCTGACAGCAGTGACACAGTGTGTACGCACTCTGACAGCAGTGACACAGTGTGTACACACTCTGACAGCACAGTGACACAGTGTGTACGCACACTGAGTGCACAACGACACAGTGTGTTCACACTCTGACAGCACAGTGATACAGTGTGCACACACTCTGACAGCACAGTGACACAGTGTGTACACACTCTGACAGCACAGTGACACAGTGTGTATTTACTCTCGCAGCACAGGGCCACAATGTGTATGCATCCTGACAGTGCAGGGACACAGTGTGCACACACGCTAACAGCTGAAGGACACAGTGTATTCACACTTTCTCAGCACAGGGACACAGTGTGATGTGAGGATATTGTTGTAAAACCATTTCTCTGCCCCTGTGTACCTTTCTTTCTCTCCCCGATCTGCTGCCAGCTTGGATCTGCTGTCTTCTGATTGGCTGCTGCAACATTACTGCGCCATTTGAGATTTTTATTTGACTAGAGTATTTAGACAGAGCTGGAAAACCCCTGTCCTGGTGGACCAGGCCCAGGCGTCCCCTTTAGTCGATTTGATCAACTTGGCAAGTAGCCAGGGGCAGCACGGTGGCGCAGTGGGTTAGCAGTGTGGCCTCAAGGCGCCGAGGTCCCAGGTTCGATCCCGGCTCTGGGTCACTATCCATGTGGAGTTTGCACATTCTCCCCATGTTTGCCTGGGTTTCACCCCCACAACCCAAAAGATAACATACGATGAACGTCTGAGGATCCTGGGATTATATTCATTGGAGTTTAGGAGGTTGAGGGGAGATCTAATAGAAACTTACAAGATAATGAATGGCTTAGATAGGGTGGACGTAGGGAAGTTGTTTCCATTAACAGAGGAGACTAGGACCCGGGGGCACAGTCTTAGAATAAAAGGGAGTCACTTTAGAACAGAGATGAGGAGAAATTTCTTCAGCCAGAGAGTGGGTCTGTGGAATTCATTGCCACAGAGGGCGGTGGAGGCCGGGACGTTGAGTGTCTTTAAGACAGAAGTTGATAAATTCTTGATTTCTCGAGGAATTAAGGGCTATGGAGAGAGAGCGGGTAAATGGAGTTGAAATCAGCCATGATTGAATGGTGGAGTGGACTCGATGGGCCGAATGGCCTTACTTCCACTCCTATGTCTTATGGTCTTATGTGCAGGCTAGGTGGATTGGCGCTAAATTACCCCTTAATTGGAAAAAAACCCGAATTGGGTACTCTAAATTTTAAAAAAAATTGGCAAGCAGCCAATCGGTGGATGTAGAATTTTCAGCCATCTCCTATCGTCGCTGCGATTAGCGAAGCCAGTCAGACATGTTCAGGAAAGATGGAGGGTCTTCTTTTGTTTTCAGTTTTGTGAAGAAAGCTCAGCGAGTGAGGACCTTGAAGACTCTTTCTCTGCTTCTCTCTCTCTCTCTGCCGGGTGATTTTAAACACATTCTAGCTAAATCTGTTCAGACGTTCGATACAGAGAGTAAACAGGCCTGGGAAAGGGATCTCTTGAATGTCTAAGTGCCAGCAGTTTTCCACGGGTCAGTAACCTTCTAACTCTGTGTCCTGTGGGGCTGGAAAGAGCTCAAAATTGAAGATTAAGGTGAGATAAAACCGCCAGAGTCTTGTACAGAAATCAGGAAAGCGAAAGACTGCTAGTTCCAGGGTTAAAGCTGCAGTAATCGCTCAGGAAGTAAAAAGCTCCATCTGGTGGTGGAAGAGCAGAAGCGCACTGATCTGAACATCCTGTCTACAGCGCCATCTCGTGGCCAGGGGTGAGAATAGCGCTGACCTGAAAATCCCTGTACCTAGCGCCATCCCGTGGCAGAGATGCAGAACTGCGCCAATCTGAAAATTCTTGAGCAAATCTATTCCCAGGGGCCGCAATCACAGCAGCAAAGAGTGATCTCAAACCTACCCTTTAATTCCTTTTTTTTTGTTTGTTCCCACCAACCCTTACTTTGTGATATGCCATCAATCAAGACAGGGAACGCACAGTGAATTAACTGTGGCTTTAATTGACTTACAACAGAGCTAGCAGCATGCCCCAGAATGATGTAGTGTGAGAGGTCGGCAGCCTATATACCCAGGCCCTAGGGGGAGGAGCCACGGGCAGAGCCAAAACCGTACAACATGTAATATTGTGGCAATACTGTACAACACGTAATACTGTGGCAGCACAATACAACACAGTGGTTTCACCACACTCTGTGTCCATCTTGTGTCCAGGACACAGGAACACAGTGTGTACGCACTCTGACAGCACAGGGACACAGTGTGGACACACTCTGACAGCACAGGGACACAGTGTGTACGCACTCTGACAGCACAGGGACACAGTGTGTACGCACTCTGACAGCAGAGGGACACAGTGTGTACGCACTCTGACAGCAGAGGGACACAGTGTGGACGCACTCTGACAGCAGAGGGACACAGTGTGGACGCACTCTGACAGCACAGGGACACAGTGTGGACGCACTCTGACAGCACAGGGACACAGTGTGTGCACACGCTGACAGCAGAGGTACACAGTGTGTACGCACTCTGACAGCAGAGGGACACAGTGTGTACGCATTCTGACAGCACAGGGACACAGTGTGTATGCACTCTGACAGCAGAGGGACACAGTGTGTACGCACTCTGACAGCAAAGGGACACAGTGTGTATGCACTCTGACAGGACAGGGACACAGTGTGTATGCACTCTGACAGCACAGGGACACAGTGTGTATGCACTCTGACAGCGCAGGGACACAGTGTGTACGTACTCTGACAGCACAGGAACACAGTATGTACGCACTCTGACAGCACAGGGACAGTGTGTACGCACTCTGACAGCACACGGACAGTGTGTACAGACTCTGACTACACAGGACATAGTGTGTACACACTCTGACAGCTCAGGCACACATTGTGTACGCCCTCAGGCAGCACAGGGACACAATGTGTACGTACTCTGACAGCTCAGGCACACAGTATGTTTGCACTCTGACAGCACAGGGACACAGTGTGTACACACTCTGACAGCACAGGGACAGAGTTTGTACGCACTCTGACAGCACTGTGACACAGTGTGTTCACACTCTGACAGCTCAGGGACACAGTGTGTACACACTCTGACAGCACAGGGACAGAGTGTGCACACACGCTGACAGCACAGGAACACAGTGTGTACACACTCTGACAGCACAGGGACAGAGTTTGTACGCACTCTGACAGCACTGTGACACAGTGTGTTCACACTCTGACAGCTCAGGGACACAGTGTGTACGCACTCTGACAGCACAGGGACAGAGTGTGCACACACGCTGACAGCACAGGAACACAGTGTGTACACACTCTGACAGCACAGGAACACAGTATGTATGCACTCTGACAGCACAGGGACAGAGTGTGCACACACGCTGACAGCACAGGAACACAGTGTGTACACACTCTGACAGCACAGGAACACAGTATGTATGCACTCTGACAGCACAGGGACAGAGTGTGCACACACGCTGACAGCACAGGAACACAGTGTGTACACACTCTGACAGCACAGGGACACAGTGTGTATGCACTCTGACAGCACAGGGACAGAGTGTGCACACACGCTGACAGCACAGGAACACAGTGTGTACACACTCTGACAGCACAGGAACACAGTATGTATGCACTCTGACAGCACAGGGACAGAGTGTGCACACACTCTGACAGCACAGGAACACAGTATGTATGCACTCTGACAGCACAGGGACAGAGTGTGCACACACGCTGACAGCACAGGAACACAGTGTGTACACACGCTGACAGCACAGGGACACAGTGTGTACACACTCTGACAGTGCAGGGATGTGTATGCAATGTGACAGTTCTGTACACTCCAACCTTGCTTACCCCAAACGTGTTTCCTCTACTCTCGGATGTTGTGGTCAATAAGGAAAATCTGACAGCTGAAGCCCATAGAAACCAGGTGAACCCTCATCAGAGATTCCTGCCCTTCCCAGAATAACTTCCGGGGGTTACTGAGAGTTGGGAGAGACTGGGAAACAACATGCCGGGAGTGAATATCTTCACAACAGGAATTCACTGCTCTTTCTATTGTTTTGAATTAGAAACTTGAGAGAGAATGAAAATTCCCCAGAATCGTCCAGAATCTCTATTCGGAAAGGGACCAGGGATTCCCCTCTTTTTAAAAATGTCATTTTATTTGTTTGGTGTTTTTGACTGTGGGAGTGCAGATGAGTCAAAGTCCAAACTCTGTGGGGAACTCAGCATTCCAACTCAGCCTCAATACACTCATCTCCCTCAGCCTCAATACACTCACCTCCCTCTGCCTCAATACACTCATCTCCCTCAGCCTCAATACACTCACCTCCCTCTGCCTCAATACACTCACCTCCCTCAGCCTCAATACACTCACCTCCCTCTGCCTCAATACACTCACCTCCCTCAGCCTCAATACACTCATCTCCCTCAGCCTCAATACACTCACCTCCCTCTGCCTCAATACACTCACCTCCCTCTGCCTCAATACACTCATCTCCCTCAGCCTCAATACACTCACCTCCCTCTGCCTCAATACACTCACCTCCCTCAGCCTCAATACACTCACCTTCCTCAACCCCAATACACTCACCTCCCTCAACCCCAATACACTCACCTCCCTCAACCCCAATACACTCACCTCCCTCAACCCCAATACACTCACCTCCCTCAACCCCAATACACTCACCTCCCTCAGCCTCAATACACTCACCTCCCTCTGCCTCAATACACTCATCTCCCTCAGCCTCAATACACTCACCTCCCTCTGCCTCAATACACTCACCTCCCTCAGCCTCAATACACTCACCTTCCTCAACCCCAATACACTCACCTCCCTCAACCCCAATACACTCACCTCCCTCTGCCTCAATACACTCACCTCCCTCAGCCTCAATACACTCACCTCCCTCAACCCCAATACACTCACCTCCCTCAACCCCAATACACTCACCTCCCTCAGCCTCAATACACTCACCTCCCTCTGCCTCAATAGACTCACCTCCCTCAGCCTCAATACACTCACCTCCCTCAGCCTCAATACACTCACCTCCCTCAGCCTCAATACACTCACCTCCCTCAGCCTCAATACACTCACCTCCCTCAGCCTCAATACACTCACCTCCCTCAACCCCAATACACTCACCTCCCTCTGCCTCAATACATTCACCTCCCTCAACCCCAATACACTCACCTCCCTCAACCCCATTACACTCACCTCCCTCAGCCTCAATACACTCACCTCCCTCTGCCTCAGTACACTTATCTCTCTGTGCCTCAATACACTCACCTCCCTCAGCCTCAATACACTCACCTCCCTCTGCCTCAGTACATTCACTCCCTCAGCGTCAATACACTCACCTCCCTCTGCCTTCATCACCTTCAGTCCCTTTACGATCCAGTTGGCAGTCTGGGGTTTAGTTGGACGCTGAAGTCTCTGAGATACACACACAGGGGCAGGCAGCGTGTGCAGACTGAGAGCTGTCCAGCTTTCAGAGACCGGAGCAGTGCAGACTCCCACTGATGTCCAGGGACACACACAGTGTGTGTGTGAATTGACCGCGCTCTGCAGTTTTAACACATTCCTGTACACAGAACAGACGGTGGGAGTTGGGACTCTGGCAACACTGTGGAATACCATTGGAAAAGATGCCTGGGTCATCTGAATAAAAGGAATATACTGCGGATCTGCACAAAAAGCAGGAAGTGCTGGATAAACTCAGCAGGTGAGGCAGTGGAGAATCACAATGCTAACGTTTGGAACAGTTCTGGGGAAGCGTCAATGGCCTGGAAACGTTTTCTCCCTCCACAGAAGCTGCCGTGTGGGATCCTGCTGTGCACGGATTGACCACCGCACATGTCCCATGCAGAGCCAGCCCTTCTCGGGACTGGGCAGCACAATCCACTCATTCCGGTTGATTTATCGGATTGAATTGAATTGCCCACCGGCTCCAGCGGGATTTGAACTCAGGCTGTCACTGGGGTGGGGTGGGTCCCCCGTGGGGTCCCCCGTGGGTTCCCCCCCCCCCCCCCCCGGTCCTCCTGTCCACAAGCCGCGGGTTGCAGCTCAATCGGACCCCGATGCCCGCAGCAGGCTGGGATATCCTGCACACATCAGGCTGATTCCTTCAATCCTTAAAAAGCTGCTTGTAAAACAAGACTTTCAGATTCTGCAGCTGTTTCTGCACAGCGCTCATTCTAACCGTCAGAAACTGCCAGGCTCAAGTCACAAGTGCAAACACATTGAGAGCACTCCTACCTTGCATTTGTCCCTCAGTCACAGTAAAACTGCGCGTTCCCCAGTCTGCCTCCTCATAAATACACTTGGAGATAACTCTGTTACACGGCGTTGTTTGGCAGATCCTCACCATTGGCTGCCTCCTTCCCCAACACAAAACGCCTGATACTTGAGTCTGGAGCTGTGCCTGTCAGTCAGACTGGACTTCAGAAACCCTTCCCCACATTTGCATGTTAGCCCTGATGTAAATAATCCATCTCCACTCACCGACCCTGTAGGAATCCTGCTTGTCAACGGCTCAGTGCTTCTTGCTCTCTGATTCATACAAGTAAAAATGAATCAATAGTTTGCTCAGATTTATTGTGCATTAGCTGACTGAGATGGCACCAATTGACTTTACAAAAGACGTTATCAATGACAACACTCCCCCCCCCCCCCCCCCCCCCTCTGTATAATAAGTCAGACCTTGTTTGCTGAGCTCTCTTTAACACAAAGTGAGTGTATGTGAAGGCCAGCTGACAGGGCCTATGGAAGGTAGATCCAAGTGCCCAAGGAGGCAATTACTGAACTGCCCGTGGTAGCAGACCATTGGAGAGAGTTCACTGTGGTCAGAACTATTTTGTGACCTACTGGGTCAGTCCAAGCTCTGGGAGGTCCATCAGCAAACAGAACCACCAAGCTGCATTCAGGATGTACGGTGACGGTGATGACGGCTTGGGGAAGCAGTAACATATCTGCTTAACCCAGACTGCTGGGCGTGATCAGTTCCATCATCCTCTGGCTATGTTCAATCTAATGCCATACATCTACTACAGAGAGGGAAGACAGTGGACTAATGGTGATCTTACTGGACTATTACTCCAGAGCACCAGGCTAATGATTGGTTCTTGCCCATGGCAATGCCTTGGCCACTCAGAGTCAACAAAAGACAAAGCACAGTACTGCACAGTACCAGGCCCTTTGGCCTGCACTGATCATGATGCATGTCTGAACTAAAACCTTCTGCATTTCCGGGGTCCGTATCGCTCTATTCCCATCCTTTTCATGTATTCATCAAGATGCCTCTTAAACGCCTCTATCGTATCGACTTGCCTGGTTTGAATTTAAACAAAAGTTTGGCAGTTAACTGTCCCCTGGTGTATTCTCCTTGGCAAAGCCTCAACCAATCAAAGTCCACTTGCCAACCAATCATGCAGCATAAATCGCTGTTCCCTTTGAGATTTGATAGTCTTGCGAATCTGTTCTGTTGAGTGCAAGACGAAAAGCTTTGACAGCATGTCCCTATTTTTCAGCAAGAGACATAATCAGACTAAAGCTATTCAGAGGGCGACAGAGCATAGATGGATGTTTAGAAGAGTCTGACTGGAAGAGAGAGAGTCAACATGAATTCAGAGGAGAGAGAACAAGAGGAGGGAAATGGAAATAAATTAGTTATAGTTACAGAACCATAGAATCATGGCGGGGTCACAGAAGGAGGCCATTCACCCGTAGTGTCCATGCCAATTCTCCGTAAGAGTGACTCAGCTAGTCCCACTCCTCCGGCCTTTCCCCAGTGCTTTGACAATGTTTTTATTCCAGGAGTTCATCCAACTACCTTTTGAAAGCCACAACTGAATCCGACTCCACTCCCAGATAATGCATTCCACACCCTAACCACTTGCTGCGTGAAAAGGTTTTCCCTCATAGCATTATTGCTTCTTTTATCAATCACCTTGAATCTGTGCCCTATGGTTTTCGATCCTTCCACCAATGGGAACCGTTGCCCCCTGTCTACTCTGTCCAAACCCGTCATGATTTAACAATGCCAGCTGCGCGGGTTCAATTCCCGTACCAGACTCCCCGAACAGGCCCCGGAATGTGGCGACTAGGGGCTTTTCACAGTAACTTCATTGAAGCCTACTTGTGACAATAAGCAATTATTATTATTATTATTTTGAACACCTCTCTCAAATCTCCTCTCAACCTTTTCTTCTTTGAGGAGAACAAGCTCCAGCTTCTCCAGTACATCTACATAACTGAACACCCTCATCCCAGGAACCATTCTCGTAATTGCTTTCCGAACCTGGGCAGCACAGTAGCATGGTGGTTAGCACAATTCCTTCACAGCTCCAGGGTCCCAGGTTCGATTCCCAGCTTGGGTCACTATCCGTGCGGAGTCTGCACGTTCTCTCCGTGTCTGTGTGGGTTTCCTCCGGGTGCTCCGGTTTCCTCCCGCAGTCCAAAGATGTGCAGGTTAGGTGGATTGGCCATGCTAAATTGCCCTGAGTGTCCAAAATTGCCCTTAGTGTTGGGTGGGGTTACTGGGCTATGGGAATAGGGTGGAGGCGTGGGCTTGGGTAGGGTGCTCTTTCAAAGAGCCAGTGCAGACTCGATGGGCCGAATGGCCTCCTTCTGCACTGTAAATTCTATGATTATGATAACCCTCTCTAAAGCCTTCATATCTTTCCTAAGGATATGTATCTAAAAGTTTTCAAATGCAATTAGCGCAGGAGGTCACAGGTGTAAATTTTGTATATCTCAGACAGAAAACCCACGTCACCTTTACTCGACCTCTGGATTTGCAAAGCACAATTGGCCTCTACCTGACCAGGGAGCCACAGCAGTGTTAACGTTTCAGGTGAATGGCCTTAGAAACATAAAAAACAGAAGCAGCTGCAGGCCATTCGGCTCTTCAAGCCATTCATTATGACCATTTTTGTTTAAATTTAGAGTGCCCAATTCATCTTTTTCCAATTAAGGGGCAATTTAGCGTGGCCAATCCATCTACCCTGCACATCTTTGGATTGTGGGGGTGAAACCCACGCAAACACGGGGAGAATGTGCAAACTCCGCACGGACAGTGACCCAGAGCCGGGGTCGAACCTGGGACCTCAGCGCTGTGAGGGAGCAATGCTACCACTGTGCCACCGTGCTGCCCAATATTCATTATGATCATGGTTGATCAACAGTATCCTTCCATCAGCTACATTGACAACTCAATTTCTTGAGTGTTGCTGGAAAAAGAAACCTGCTGTCAAAGCTTTTCCTCTTATCAGGACAGATTTGCAAGAATAGCAACCATAAAATGAACAACAATTTATACTGCATGGAAAGAGAATGCTGATTGGTTGGCAAGTGGACTCTGACTGGTCGAGGTAATGCCATGAAGAATGCACCAGGGAACACTAAACTGCCAAGCTTTTGTTTAAATTCAAACCAGGCAGGTTGATTCTGATTGGTCAAGGCATTGCCCTGGGGGATGACCAGTGAAGCTCTGTTTCGCTCGCCGCCAACATTCCCTGACCTGCTGAGTATTCCTGGCATTTTCATTTTGCATTTCAGGTGTCCAGCATCTGCAGTATTTTGTGTCAAGTTTATATCCTTGTTCACCACATGCCCTCTGACCTCCCAGGTAGTGTTGGAAGTCTGTTTCCATGTATGAGAGCTGCACGTAAATAGGTCAATAGTTTCAAATCAATTCCGATCGGGCAGTTTTATTGTGAAATTGAAAACTAGACACTTCAAACCCAAGGCTCTCATCAACATAGAAAAGAACAACAGCCTACATTTAACAGTACCCTCAACATAGTAATACATCCCAGGATGCTTCACAGGGGCTCCTTCAGACAACAAATTGGCATTGAACAATATAAGGAGATATTAGGGCAGATCACCTTGTTCAGATAGAGATGTGTCAAGGAGTGTATTAAAGCTAGAGCGAGAGGAAAGGCTTAGGAGAAGGAATTCCAGAGCTTAGGGTGCAAGCAGCTGAACAAACACTGCCAATAGTGGAGCGATTAAAATCGGAGATGTACTGGGGGCCAGAATCAGGAGCACAGATCTCCTGTGGGGTTTGATGTGTTGGGTGCTCTGCTACACAGACGAACCAACACGGTTGCGAATGGTATAACTCAGTTTTATTACTAACATTTATTTACAGTGGTAAACTGGTTACTGAGGTTCGATCATAACCCTAGGATCTGTGGACCTATTCCTAATACTATCTTGGAGTGGCACTCAGCACATGGTGTATGTCTGAGGGGCTTGCTGTGAGCTCTGTGCCCTGAGCTGTCTCCTGCTGGAATGCCCGGGAAGTGTCGTGTTCCCTGTTTTGTAGTGTGTATACTCTTGCCTGTGATTGGCTGTGGTGTTGTGTGTGTGTTGATTGGTCCGTTGATCTGTCCATCAGTATGTATGTATGTTTGTACCATGATGTTTACCTGAATATCACGACAGGGGTGTAGCGCGGCAGGAGATGGCTGTGACAGGTAGTCCCAAAGGTGAATTTTTCCCAAGGTGCAATTTCATTTCCATCGTGTGAAACATCCTGCTTCCCACAAGCTGATGTTTTGTAACAGTCGCCAGGACAATTCTTTTCCAGATAAGTGAACTTCTGAAATAGTTACTCTGGTAATGGACTTGGCTCTGCAGCATCATCAGGAGTGGTTCTGAAGGGAAGAGTTTTTAATCGCATTTCCCCAGCTTTCCTCTGGGTCACAACTCAGGAAAGGGGAGCAGAGCTCACAGTACAGAGCACAAAAGGTGCAAATTAATGAGGAAAATCAATAAGGAATGATTTAACAGCACTAAGCTTTGCTGTTGAAAATCTCAACGTTGCAGACATGAGAAATAGAGATACAAGAGACCTCCACAGATTTGAGCGTATCCAAATGATAAGGAATGAAAGACTTGCACTTATGCAGCACCTTTCATAAGATCAACATCCTAAATTGCTTTATTATTTATGACATTCTTTTAAAGTGTTGTCACTGCTGCAATGTGGGAAACATGGCAGCTAATTTACACTCAGCACACTCCCATAAACAACGTGATAAGGTCTAGATTATCCGTTTTGTGATGTCAATTTAAGAATAAATATTAGCCAGGACAGTAGGGATAGCTCCCCTGCTCTTCTTCAAAATAGTGCCTGAGAACTTTTACACCCACTTGAGAAGGTAGACGGTGCCTCAGCTCAACATCTTTATCCATAAGGCGCACCACCGGCAGTGCAGCACTCCCTCTGCACTGACCTTCCTACGACAGTCCAGCACTCTCTCTGCACTGACCCTCCGACAGTGCAACTCCCACCAGTATTGATCCTCCGACAGTGCAGCACTCCCTCCTCACTGACCCTCCTGCATCAGTGCAGCACTCTCTCTGCACTGACCCTCCTCCGACAGTGTAACTCTCCCTCAGCATTGATCCTCCGACAGGCAACTCCCCACCAGTACTGATCCTCCGACAGTGTAACTCTCCTCCAGTACTGATCCTCCGACAGTGCAGCACTCCCTCCGCACTGACTCTCCTGCGTCAGTGCAGCACTCCCTCCGCACTGATCCTCCGACAGTGCAACTCTCCCTCAGCATTGATCCTCCGACAGTGTAACTCTCCCCCAGTACTGATCTCCGACAGTGCAGACTCCCTCCGCACTGACCCTCCTGCGTCAGTGCAGCACTCCCTCCGCACTGATCCTCCGACAGTGCAACTCTCCCTCAGCATTGATCCTCCTCCGACAGTGCAACTCCCACCAGTACTGATCCTCCGACAGTGTAACTCTCCTCCAGTACTGATCCTCCGACAGTGCAGCACTCCCTCTGCACTGACCCTCCTGCGTCAGTGCAGCACTCCCTCTGCACTGACCCTCCTCCGACGGTGTAACTCTCCCTCAGCATTGATCCTCCGACAGTGCAACTCCCACCAGTACTGATCCTCTGACTGTGTAACTCTCCTCCAGTATTGATCCTCCGACAGTGCAGCACTCCCTCCGCACTGATCCTCCGACAGTGCAACTCTCCCTCAGCATTGATCCTCCAACAGTGTAACTCTCCCCCAGTACTGATCCTCCTTCAACAGTGCAACTCTCCTCCAGTACTGATCTCTGACAGTGCAGCACTCCCTCCGCACTGACCCTCCTGCGTCAGTGCAGCACTCCCTCTGCACTGATCCTCCGACAGTGCAACTCTCCCTCAGCATTGATCCTCCGACAGTGTAACTCTCCCCCAGTACTGATCCGCCTTCAACAGTGCAGCTCTCCCCCAGTCCTGATCCTCTGACACTGCAACTCTCCCTCAGTACTGATCCTCTGACACTGCAACTCTCCCTCAGTACTGATCCTCTGACACTGCAATTCTCCCTTAGCACTGATCCTCCAACAGTGCAACTCTCCTTGAGTACAGATCCTCCAACAGTGCAACTCTCCCCCAGTAATGATCCTTTGACAGTGCAGCGCTCCCTCAGTACTTATTCTCTGACAGTGCAACTCTCCCTTTGTACTGACCATCCTGCAGTCAATGCTCCCTCAGTAATGGCCCTCCAACAGTGCAACTCTCCCTAAGTATGGATCCTCTGACAGTGCAGCACTCCCTCAGCACTGATCCTCCAACAGTGCAGGGCTCCCTCAGTTCTGACCCTCGGACAGTGCAGCAGTTCCTTTGTACTGACCCTATTACACTGGGATGTCAGGTCACCCTGTGTTGATGCCTCTGGTGTGGAACATGGGTTCATCACCTTTTGGGGTAGAGTGTTCCTCAGGGAGCCAAGGCTGACATGTTTACATCAGAATTCCATTTCTACCTCACTGAAATGCTGAAACTGATGCGTAAACAGTGTTTTCTGGAATTAGATTACTGATTACACCATGTGTTTGGTTAGCACAGGGCTAAATCGCTGGCTTTGAAAGCAGACCAAGGCAGGCCAGCAGCACGGTTCAATTCCCGTACCAGCCTCCCCGAACAGGTGCCGGAATGTGGCGACTAGGGGCTTTTCACAGTAACTTCATTTGAAGCCTACTTGTGACAATAAGTGATTTTCATTTCAGTAGCTGAAAGTTTTGCTCAATGACTGTGGATATAGAATTGAGATTCTGGTCCATATTCCGCCCATTACCTATTTCCGCTTGGGTAACCTCACCTGTCCCCAGTCCTGTCTCAGCTCCCCCAGTGCTGAAATACCCATCCATGTTGGTGTTGCCTCAAGATTTAACTTGCATCCGCTGGAAACCTGAGCTCATCCAAAACATTGCAGCCCATGTCCTAACTCACACCAACTTCCTTCATTACCCCTGTGCTAACAGACCGGCATTGGCTATCAGTTCAGCAGTGTCTTGAACTCTTCTCCCTGTTTTCAAATCCCTCCACTGCCTCACTCCTCCTTATCTGTGTAATCTCCACCAGCCTCACAACCCTCTGAGATAGCTGTGCTCCTGGAACCCCATTCATCCTCTGATGCCTTCATGCCTCCAGCTGTCTAAACCCTAAACTCTGGAATTCCATCCCTAAACATCTCTGCCTCTCTCCCACTTTCCTCTTTTAATGCGGGACTGAAACATCACTTCCCCCTCATACCCCCTTATGTGGCTCAGTCAATTTCTGTCTGATAAAGCACCTTGAAGCATCTTGGGAGGTTTTGCTACATTGAGGGCGTTATATAAATTGTTTTTGTAGTAAAGTTGAAGAATGCACAATGCTACCGGGAAAGAATGAGATACTTTATTAAGCCAGCAAAAGGCTTCAAGCCGCTTCCAGATCCATGGCATTATGGTGTCTTTGTAACTGTCAATGTATAAGCCGCTCTCCACAGCTCCAGTGAGATCGCATTTGATTCTCTCTGTTTATTCAGGGAAATGTCAATGTTCCTTTAGAAAGGGAGACAGTTTGATGAGACCTAATTTGAGCAGAGTGACTTACTGCTTCGGCACAGCTCGTTCTGTCTGTTACAGAACATCCTCAGCATCCCCAAGCACAACAATCTGTGCTTTTTACAGGGAAACACCACTCAGGACACACCCAGCTCACACACACATAATCCTGATTACAGTCGAGGAAAGAAAGACATGCATTTCTGCAGCACTTTTCAGGACCATGGACACCTCAAAGTGCTCTACAGCCAGTAAGTACTTTTGAAGTGTAGTTACTGTTATAATACAGTAATCTCTCTACAGTGTAGCACTCCCTCAGTACTGACCCTCTGACAGTGCAGTACTCCCTCAGTACTGACCCTCTGACAGTGCAGCACTCTCTCAGTACTGACTCTCTGACAGTGCAGCACTCCCTCAGTACTGACCCTCTGAGAGTGCAGCACTCCCTCAGTACTGACCCTCTGACAGTGCAGCACTCTCTCAGTACTGACTCTCTGACAGTGCAGCACTCCCTCAGTACTGACCCTCTGACAGTGCAGCACTCCCTCAGTACTGACCCTCTGACAGTGCAGCACTCTCTCAGTACTGACTCTGACAGTGCAGCACTCCCTCAGTACTGACCCTCTGAGAGTGCAGCACTCCCTCAGTACTGACCATCTGACAGTGCAGCACTCTCTCAGTACTGACTCTCTGACAGTGCAGCACTCCCTCAGTACTGACCCTCTGACAGTGCAGCACTCCCTCAGTACTGACCCTCTGACAGTGCAGCACTCTCTCAGTATTGACTCTCTGACAGTGCAGCACTCCCTCAGTACTGACCCTCTGACAGTGCAGCACTCTCTCAGTATTGACTCTCTGACAGTGCAGCACTCCCTCAGTACTGACCCTCTGACAGTGCAGCACTCCCTCAGTACCGACCCTCTGACAGTGCAGCACTCCCTCAGAACTGACCCTTTGACAGTCCAGGACTCCCTCAGTACTGTCACTCTGACAGTGCAGCACTCCCTCAGTACTGACCCTCTGACAGTGCAGCACTCCCTCAGTACTGACCCTTTGACAGTCCAGGACTCCCTCAGTACTGACCCTCTGACAGTGCAGCACTCCCTCAGTACTGACCCTCTGACAGTGCAGCACTCTCTCAGTATTGACTCTCTGACAGTGCAGCACTCCCTCAGTACTGACCCTCTGACAGTGCAGCACTCTCTCAGTATTGACTCTCTGACAGTGCAGCACTCCCTCAGTACTGACCCTCTGACAGTGCAGCACTCCCTCAGTACCGACCCTCTGACAGTGCAGCACTCCCTCAGTACTGACCCTTTGACAGTCCAGGACTCCCTCAGTACTGTCACTCTGACAGTGCAGCACTCCCTCAGTACTGACCCTCTGACAGTGCAGCACTACCTCAGTACTGACTCTCTGACAGTGCAGCACTCCCTCAGTACTGACCCTTTGACAGTGCAGCACTCCCTCAGTACCGACCCTCTGACAGTGCAGGTCTCCCTCAAATACTGACCCTCTGACAATGCAGCACTCCCTCAGTACTGACCCTCTGACAGTGCAGGACTCCCTCAAATACTGACTCTCTGACAGTGCAGCACTACCTCAGTACTGACCTTCTGACAGTGCAGCACTCTCTCAGTACTGACTCTCTGACAGTGCAGCACTCCCTCAGTACCGACCTTCTGACAGTGCAGCACTGTCTCAGTACTGACCCACCCACAGTGCAGCACTCCTTCAGTACTGACCCTCCTACAGTGCAGCACTCCCTCAGTACTGGCCCTCTGACAGTGCAGCACTCCCTCAGCACTGACCCTTTGACAATGCAGCACTCCTTCAGTGCTGATCCTCTGACAGTACTGCATTCCCTCAGTACTGACCGTCTGACAATGCAGCACTCCCTCAGTGCTGACCCTTTGACAGTACTGCACTCCCTCAGTACTGACCCTCTGAGAGTGCAGAACTCCCTCAGTATTGGCCCTTCCACATTGCAGCACTCCCTTGGTACTGACACTCCGATAGCGCAGCGCTCCCTCAGTACTGACCCTCTGACAGTGCAACTGTTCCTCTGTACTCATTCTACAAAGGTGCAGCGCTCCCTCGGTACTGACCCTCCGATAGTGCAGTGCTCCCTAAGTACTGATCCTCCGGTAGTGCTGCACTCCCTCAGTATTAACCCCATGACGGTGCAGCGCTCCCTCAGTACTGTCCCTGTGACAGTGTAGCACAGTCTCAGTACTGACCCTCTGACAGTGCAGCACTCCCTCAGTACTGACCCTCCGTAGGTGCAGCATTCCTTCAGTACTGACCCTCCGACAGTGCAGCACTCACTCATCACTGACTCTCCGACAGGCAGCACTCCCTCAGTACTGACCCTCTGACAGTGCAGCACTCCCTAACTGCTGAACCTCCGACAGTGCAGCACTCCCCAAGTACTGACCCTCTAACAGTGCAACACTCCCTCAGTATTGATCCTCTGACAGTACAGTGCTCCCTCAGTACTTCCCTCTGACTGCGCAACCCTCCCTCAGCACTGAGCCTACAACAGTGCAGCACTCCCTCATCACTGATGCTCCAACAGTGCAGCACTCCCTCAGCATGACCCTCTGACAATGCAGCACTCCCTCCGTATGACCCTCTGAAAGTGCAGCGCTTCCTCAGTACTGACCCTCAAGGAGTACAGTTCTCCCTCAGTACAGACCCTCTGACAGTGCAGCACTCGGTCAGTACTGATCCTTTGACAGTGCAGCACTCCCTCAGTACTGACCCTCTGACAGTGCAGCACTCCCACAGTACTGACCCTCTGACAGTGCAGCACTCCCCCAGTACTGATCCTCTGACAGTGCAGCACTCCCTCAGTACTGACCCTCTGACAATACAGCACTCCCCCAGTACTGACCCTCTGACAGTGCAGCACTGCCTCAATGCAACCCTGGAATGTAAGCCTGGTTTTTTGAGTTCATGCTCTGGTGTGGGACTTGAACCTGAAACCATACGGTCGGGAATGATTGTGTTACTGAACGATTCTTGAATAATAACTTTCTTGTGTGTGGTGCCAGTCAATGAAACTCTACAAGCTCAGTATTGTATTTGGCACTGGGTTTGCTGAAAGATGGGCTGCATTACCAGTGCACTCGAGCACTGAGTGGGAGGAAAGCCCATTAGCGTCTGGTCATCTCTGTAATTGTGATCAAGTCTCTGGCTGAGTAATCCAGAGATCCAGGTGAACACTCTGGGGACAAGGGTTCAAATCCCATTATGGCACCTGTGGAATTTAAATGTAATTAATATCATCTGGAATATAAAGCTAGTCTATGTAATGGTGACCATGAAACTATCATCGATTGTTGTAAAAACCCATCTGGTTCACTAATGTCCATTAAGGAAGGAAATCTGCCAGCCTTACCTGGCCTGGCCTATATGCGCCTCCAGACCTACAGCAACGTGGTTGACTCTTACCTACCCTCTTAAATGGCCAAGCAAATGACAAAGTTCAAGGGGCAATTAGGGATGAAAAACAAATCCTGGCCTTGGCAGTGATGCCTGGATCACTGGAACGGATGCAGGTTTCAGATGGAGCCAAAGAAGAACCAGGCAACGTGCCTCAATGACTACCGACCAGTGGCCCTGACTTCAGTAGTAATGAAGTGCTTCGAGAGGGTGACCATGAAGCGCATCACCTCCATACTCCCAGAACGCCTTGATCCACTGCAATTCGCATACCGCTGCAACCGGTCCACATCAGACACCATTTCCGTGGCCCTACAACTCATCCCTAGAGCATCTCGAAAACAAGGACTCCTACATTAGACTCCTATTTATTGACTACAGCTCCACCTTCAACACCATAATCCCAGCCAAGCTCATATCAAAGCTCCAAAACCTAGGACTTGGCTCCCCACTCTGCAACTGGATCCTCGATTTTCTGACCAACAGACCACAATCAGTAAGAATGAACAACAACAAGAGTCCTCAACACCGGTGCCCCGCAAGGCTGCGTACTTAGCCCCCTACTCTACTCCCTGTACACACACGGCTGCATGGCAAAACTTGGTCCCAACTCCATCCACAAGTTTGCTGACGATACGACCATAGTGGGCCAGATCTCGAATAACGATGAGTCCAAATACAGGCGGGAGATAGAGAACCTAGTGGAGTGGTGTAGCGACAACAATCTCTCCCTCAATGCCAGCAAAACTAAAGAGCTGGTAATTGACTTCAGGAAGCAAAGTACTGTACATACCCCTGTCAGCATCAATGGGGCCGAGGTGGAGATGGTTAGCAGTTTCAAATTCCTAGGGGTGCACATCTCCAAAAATCTGTCCTGGTCCACCCACGTCGACGCTACCACCAAGAAAGCACAACAGCGCCTATACTTCCTCAGGAAACTGAGGAAATTCGGCATGTCCACATTGACTCTTACCAACTTTTATAGATGCACCATAGAAAGCAGCCTATAAGGCTGCATCACAGCCTGGTATGGCAACTGCTCGGCCCAGGATCGCAAGAAACTTCAGAGAGTCGTGAACACCGCCCAGTCCATCACACGAACCTGCCTCCCATCCATTGACTCCATCTACACCTCCCGCTGCCTGGGGAAAGTGGGCAGTATAATCAAAGATCCCTCCCATCCGGCTTACTCACTCTTCCAACTTCTTCCATCGGGCAGGAGATACAGAAGTCTGAGAACACGCACGAACAGACTCAAAAACAGCTTCTTCCCCACTGTCACCAGACTCCTAAATGACCCTTTTATGGACTGACTTCATTAACACTACACCCTTATGTTTCATCCGATGCCAGTGCTTATGTAGTTACATTGTATATGTTGTGTTGCCCTATTATGTATTTTCTTTTATTCCCTTTTCTTCTCATGTACTTAATGATCTGTTGAGCTGCTCGCAGAAAAATACTTTTCACTGTACCTCGGTACACGTGACAATAAAAAATCCAATCCAATCCAATCCAATAATGGCCGATAGCAATTCATAAGTGGATCAGTCCCACTATAGTATTAGCCTTTATTTTTGTAATTATAACTCTGCTAGAACTTAGTTGTCACATCCTGAGGCCGGCACGGTCGCACAATAGTTAGCAGTGTTGCTTCACAGTGCCAGGGTCCCAGGTTCGATTCCCAGCTTGGGTCACTGTCTGTGCGGTGTCTGCACGTTCTCCCTGTGTCTGCGTGGGTTTCCTCCGGATGCTCCAGTTTCCTCCCACAACTCCCGAAAGACGTGCTGTTCTGTTAGATAATTTAGACATTCTTAATTCTCCCTCTGTGTACCTGAACAGGCACCGGAATGTGGCGACTAGGGGCTTTTCACAGTAACTTCATTGCAGTGTTAATGTAAGCCTACTTGTGACAATAATAAAGATTATTATTATTATTATTAAAGTATACCTGTTAAAATTGTAATCTTTCTGCAACATTACAGCAAAGCATGATGGATGTTCGCTAAACGTTTGTCCAAGTCATATGAAATGTTGAGAAGTAATACAAGACGGTTAATTCAATTGATGTGAAACCTCACCGGGAACAGCCTCGGGGAAATTCACGACCCTTTGTCCATTTAAAGACTGCAAGTACACTTTACAGTCTTTAACTGGCCTGTAAAGGAATAAAGGGTTATGGTGTTCGGGCAGGAAAGTGAAGCTGAGTCCACAAAAGATTTGCCATGATCTCATTGAAGGGCCAGGTGGCCTACTCCTGCTCCTAGTTCTTATGTTCTTTTGTACATCCTAACCTGTAAAGAGCTGTGGAGGAGACTTCCGGTGACGGCGGACGGGAGGCGGCCGCACAATGGAGGGCTCCCGTTCGGGAACGGCATTTTCGGGGCTTTAAGCCCGGTCCCAGGGTCCGCGGAGGCGGCAAAAGCAGGAAGAAACGGTGAAGGCACAGTGAAGATGACATGTATACCAGGACGGTGGAGCTGGTGAGGAGGCGGGCTGCCTTCCACCGGGTGAAGAGGGCACTATACATTAGCAAGGTGCGGTGCGGCATTGTATATCCAGCGAAGCTGAGGGTGACTTACAAGCTCAGGGACTTTTATTTTGGAACGGCGGAAGCAGCGGTGGAGTTAGCGAAGGCAGAAGGACTATGGCAGAACTGAGAAATTGAGAAATGGCCATGTGCCAATGTGACCTCATGACTGACTGTATTTCCTTCTTTTTTTGTTTTGCGGGTGTATGGGCTAAAGGAGCAAATGTTGTATATATTTGGACAAGGGAAGTGATGGGACTTTAACTCGAAATGAGGGCTCTTTGGGGTGTAGGTGGATATGCGGGGATTGTGTGCTAAAAGGGGATCTTTGGGCTTTCCTAGGGCCAGGCAAGTGGGAAAGAGACCCGGGCGGGGGCCTCCACGCTGGAACGGGAGTGAGGTGGGGGGAGGGGCTGCGGCCATCGGAGCCTGGCAGAACATGGTCCGAGAGGTCTAGCCAGGGTGGAAAGTTGGGGGAAAGGAACCGAGGTTGGGGGGAGGAGTTTTACAAGAGGCAGTGGACGGGAGGAGTTGGAGACTGGGAGGGGGGGGAGGGGGGGTGTACAACTCTTGGGTATCATGTATGGTACTCTTTCAGAGGTTGGATGGCGTTAAGTGTAAGGGGGGGGGAGTGGACTCTATAGGTCAATGGTGACCATGGGCGGTCCCAGACTCCTTTTTCTTTTTCTCCTTTGTTGTTTGTTGCCACCATGGGAGGGTTTGTTTTATTGGATGCATATATTGACAGGTGGGCCGTTGTTTGGGGTGGTGGGAGGATGGGATCGTTGTTATTGTTAACGGGATTGATTTTGCATTTGTTACCATTTACTGTTTGTGGGAGGGGTGTAAATTTTGAAGGAAAATGTGAAAATGGAGAATAAAAACATTTTTTTTAAAAAGAGCTGTGGCGATAGACTCGGCACATACTGACCGTTGTCATTGTTAGGTAAGGGCAGCACGGTGGCGCAGTGGTAGCACTGCAGCCTCACAGCGCTGAGGTCCCAGGTTCGATCCTGGCTCTGGGTCACTGTCCGTGTGAAGTTTGCTCATTCTCCCCATGTCTGCGAGGGTCCCCACAACCCAAAGATGTGCAGGGTAGGTGGATTGGCCACGCTAAATTGCCCCTTCATTGGAAAAAATGAATTGGGTACTCCAAATTTATTTTTAAAAAGGTAAGTGATCTCAGAGCCACTGCAGCAGGAGGTGTGATCATTCAGTCGAAGAGCTGTGAAAGACAAAAATCATCAACTACACAGAGTTGACAGAGCGAAGTCCTGCGAACAACAAGGGGACACAAATCATATCAACATGAGGCTATTGAAATACATGCCAGAACCTTTTAATTATTGACCAATCAGATGGTCAGAAAAGGAGATTTACCAAATATGACAGAGCCAAATTTGGAACAAGCATTTAAAAGAAGGATTTGTCAGAAACTTAAGTGTGCATCACCATCGAGAGGAAGAGAAGACAGAAGATAAACTTCAATAAAGAGACCCACGCCACAATCAGCTAGAGATCGAGAATCGGTGATCCAGAGTGCATGTGACATTTTGGTCATTATTGTGGATAAACTTAACAAATTCTGTAAAGTTTGTGAAAACATGTTTGTACCCAGCGTGCTCTGTGGCTAGCCTGAGATGACAGTGTCTTTCAGGTCACCTCGGTCAACTTAATAATAATAATCACTTATTGTCACAAGTAGGCTTCAATTAAGTTACTGTGAAAAGCCCCTAGTCGCCACATTCCAGCACCTGGTCAGGGAGGCCGGTATGGGAATTATACCCGCGCTGCTGACTCGTTCTGCATTATAGGACAGCTATTTAGCCCAGTGTGCTAAACCAGCCCCTAGTCTGCAATTGTAATTTACCTAAGCTGTACAATTAAAATGAAAGCAAACTCCAGATCCTACATGACCTCATTTGGGGATTGGGTTTTGCTGCCGGATCCAAAGATGGTGAAAGTGGTCGCACCAGGGAAGATAGCTTAGGGATCGAATGGTAGCAGTTTATCTTAGATAAACAGGATGCTTGATTTGATACCAAATCATATCCCTTGCCATAGGACCTAGCTTGGTAGGAGAGGACATTCAAGGAGATATTCCATTGTTTGGGGTGCTTCTTAACAATCAGAGTCTGTGACTGTTTTGCTGACAGTAGCAACTATTTGTACACAAAACTTTACCCAGTTCAAGGGATGTGAAACTATTCATTTATTACTGGTCAATGCCGAGCATGTCGCTCCTGTCCTTCATGCCCCTCCAATACCGGCTCAGGTAGAAGTGATGACAAAAGGTCAGTCAGGATGCTCCCAAGGTGGTCCTAGAAGAGTAGCCCGCACTGGGGTCACCCCACCGGGACTCAGTCGAGATCCACTTCAGACCCCTAAGGCACCTAATCGCCCACATCAAGTAACCACCCTTTTCACTCACACACACCCTATAACACACTCACCCGCATACACACACTCACACACACCTACACACCCATACACACACACTCACACACACACACACTCAAACATACGCACACACACACACTCACCCTCCCCAGCATCTTATACACTCCCACTACTTCTCAGCTCACCGGAGCAGAACAGGGCTCTTTAAAATTATTTCATGAGCGTGACAAGGCAGCTTCTATTGCTCATCTCCATTTGCTCTTGCAAAGGTGGTGGTGAAGCACCTTCTTGAACCTCTGCAGTCCGCCTCTCGTGCAGGTACTCCCACGGCGGTGTTAGGGCCTTTCTCTAGCGGTTTGCTACAACACAGTTGCTTGGCCATTTCAGAGCGCAGTTAAGAGTCAATCAATCGCATTTGATAGAGTGGAGTGGGATTATTTGTGGGAGGTGTTGAGGAGATTTGGTTTTGGAGAGGGGTATGTTAGATGGGTGCAGCTGTTGTATAGGGCCCCGATGGCGAGCGTGGTCACGAATGGACGGGGATCTGCATATTTTTGGCTCCATAGAGGGACAAGGCAGGGATGTCCTCTGTCCCCATTATTGTTTGCACTGGCGATTGAGCCCCTGGCGATAGCGTTGAGGGGTTCCAAGAAGTGGAGGGGAGTACTTAGAGGAGGAGAAGAACACCGGGTATCTTTGTATGTGGACGATTTGTTACTATATGTGGCAGACCCGGCGGAGGGGATGCCAGAAATAATGCGGATAATTTTGTTACCTGGGGATCCAGATAGCCAAGAATTGGGGCACATTGCATAGGTTAAATTTAACGCGGTTGGTGGAACAAATGGAGGAGGATTTCAAGAGATGGGATATGGTATCCCTGTCACTGGCAGGGAGGGTGCAGGCGGTTAAGATGGTGGTCCTCCCGAGATTCCTCTTTGTGTTTCAGTGCTTCCCGGTGGTGATCACGAAGGCTTTTTTAAAAAGGATCGAAAAGAACATCATGGGTTTTGTGTGGGCTGGGAAGACCCCGAGACTGAGGAAGGGATTCTTACAGCGTAGCAGGGATAGGGGGGGGCTGGCACTACCGAGCCTAAGTGAGTATTATTGGGCCGCTAATATTTCAATGGTGAGTAAGTGGATGGGAGAGGAGGAGGGAGCGGCGTGGAAGAGATTAGAGAGGGCGTCCTGTAGGGGGACTAGCCTACAGGCTATGGTGACAGCCCCATTGCCGTTCTCACCGAGGAACTACACCACAAGCCCGGTGGTGGTGGCTACACTGAAGATTTGGGGACAGTGGAGACGGCATAGGGGAAAGACTGGAGCCTTGGGGGGTCCCCGATAAGAAACAACCATAGGTTTGCCCCGGGGGGAATGGATGGGGGATATGGAATGTGGCAAAGAGCAGGAATAACGCAACTGAAAGATCTGTTTGTGGATGGGAAGTTCGCGTGTCTGGGAGCGCTGACCGAGAAATATGGGTTGCCCCAAGGGAATGCATTCAGGTATATGCAACTGAGGGCTTTTGCGAGGCAACAGGTGAGGGAATTCCCGCAGCTCCCGACACAAGAGGTGCAGGACAGAGTGATCTCAAAGACATGGGTGGGGGATGGTAAGGTGTCAGATATATATAGGGAAATGAGGGACGAAGGGGAGACTATGGTAGATGAACTAAAAGGGAAATGGGAAGAAGAGCTGGGGGAGGAGATCGAGGAGGGACTGTGGGCAGATGCCCTAAGCAGGGTAAACTCGTCGTCCTCGTGTGCCAGGCTAAGCCTGATTCAGTTTAAGGTTTTACACAGGGCGCATATGACTGGAGCACGGCTCAGTAAATTTTTTGGGGTGGAGGATAGGTGTGCGAGGTGCTCGAGAAGCCCAGCGAATCATACCCATATGTTTTGGTCATGCCCGGCACTACAGGGGTTTTGGATGGGGGTGACAAAGGTGCTTTCAAAAGTAGTAGGGGTCCGGGTCGAACCAAGCTGGGGGTTGGCTGTATTTGGGGTTGCACAAGAGCCGGGAGTGCAGGAGGCGAGAGAGGCCGATGTTTTGGCCTTTGCGTCCCTAGTAGCCCGGCGTAGGATATTGCTAATGTGGAAAAAGCCAAGCCCCCGGGGGTGGAGACCTGGATAAATGACATGGCAGGGTTTATAAAGCTAGAGCGGATTAAGTTCGTCCTAAGGGGGTCGGCTCAAGGGTTCACCAGGCGGTGGCAACCGTTCGTCGAATACCTCGCAGAAAGATAGATGGAATGGAAAAAAGAAGGCAGCAGCAGCAGCCCAGGATCGGGGGGTGGGGGGGGGGGGGGGGGGGAGAGGAGGAACCAGAAGGACTCTCAGGGTTGTTAATATATACTGTATAATATGTATAGGTCGTTGCTACAGATAATTATATATTGGACTGTTAAATTATATTTTTGGAGAGTGTTACTTGTGATAAGGCAGTTGCCAATTAGGGTTAGTTTTCATTTTTGTTATTTATTATTTATTCATTTTCTGTTTATAAAATAGGTCATTGTTATTTGTGCTGTTATAATATTGTGTAAAGGATGCACAATGTACTGTGTTGGTTGACCAAAAATTTTCAATAAAATATTTTTTTTTTAAAAAAAGAGTCAATCAATCAATCTGCTGCAGTTCTGCAATAACCGAGAAATTCACTCAACCGATGGGCAACTAGAGATGGGCAACAAATCCCAGCAACATTCTCATCCCAGGAATGAATTAATTTAAACATTTCCTTTTTTTAACATTTAGAGTACCCAATTCTTTTTTCTCCAATTAAGGGGCAATTTGGCGTGCTCAATCCACCTACCCTGCATATCTTTTTGGCTTGTGGGGATGAGACCCACGCAGACACGGGAGAATGTATAGACTCCACACGGCCAGTGACCCAGAGCTAAGATCGAACCCAGGTCCTCAGCGCCATGAGGCAGCCTTGCTAACCACTGTACCATCGTGCTGCCCCTTAATTTAAACATTTCCGATCAGAATGAAGAAAGGTCATTGATCCGAAACATCAACTCTGATGATGTTTCATCAAACGAACCCTCCACAGAGCAAACGAACCCTCCACAGAGCTTGCTGAATGCTTCCAGCATTTTCTGTTTCTTTTCTCCTGATTTCAAACATGGAGGAATTTGGTGCTGAATGTCCGACTTGTTTTAAGGAAATGGGTTGAGAAATGTTGAATGTGACACACACACACACAGTGTGAGAGTCTCTTTAATATTTGTTGTCCAGGTCTGTCCAGCATTGTCAAGGTAGTCATTATTCACTCACTCAATAACATCACCCCAGCACAGAACACTGCTTCCCAAGCTGATGCACAGACAGGTAATGGTATTAAATTTCCCGATTCAATACAGAAAAGACAAAAGAAAAATTCTTTACAAATGAAAAAATCTTTCAATTGGAATTGCTGAGAGACTCATTGCAGATTTCTTTGCTCATCGCCTCCCAATAATCAGATTATTAATACCAGGCTGTTAGAATTCCCTGGACATTGATCCAGTCTGCTGCCAGCCCAATGTTCTATAATTGGCCCCATTAACGCTGAACGCTGACCTCTCACGGTCTAAACAAACAGGTTTTAACGTGATTACTCTGTGAGAGTAATGTGCTGCACTCTACTTGTGAGCAGGAGAGATTAACAGCCTGATAAATCATGGGACAATAAAGACAACCTCCGCTTCACACAACAGTGGCAAGTGAGGAAAAATCTCCAGTGATACCACAATGTGCAATTTAGGCATCAGAAATCTGTTTGGTCCGACTGTGATTTATTACCGAGCACAAGGCAACCAGCATTTCGCAACAGCCTCCTGAAATCTTTAAATGTATCTTTGTTCAAAAGCCTCCAAGGTGCCAGTATTAGTAAGTGGGATATATTCAATTGCTGGGTGAATATATTCAAATGGGGAAAATAGCAATGAGCTCTCAGCAGGCAGTCGAGGCAAAAGATAGATTTGTGATTTTAAAAGCTGAGTTATTGCTACAAGGGCGGGTGTAAACCTGTTACTCCCTGTTACATCAGGTCTTGCATTTAATGAATAGAAAAGAACAAAAGATTGAGAATAAGTGTCAGGAAATGTTGATAATCAGTGCCTTCAGATCATTACCAGTTAAATGACATCTAGAGAATGGCACTTTATAATAAACCGCCTTCAGATTTCAAACCTGCAAAGATTTTCTGCACCATTTCTCTTGAAATTCTGTCATTCAAAGACATTTTTTGTTTGAACTTTAATTAATTGTCAACTTGTTATCATCTCTGACTTCCAGTTGCGGCTATGCGGAGCTAAGCCGCACGATTCAGCAGCTCCCGCGATTACAGACTTTCGGGCTCGCTAGAGGAGCCCCAACGGAATTTTTTTTACAGGCAACCCGTGGGGAAGAGAAGAGAGAGGTCCCCTACCGACTTTTATGGACCGGACCCGAAGTGCAACGGCCAAAAAAGCGGCATTGGAGAAGCGAGGGAAAAAAAGCAAAATGGAGGTGGCCGGGGACAAAGAGGAGATGCAGGAATTCATCAAGCGCTGCTTCGAAGAGCTGCGTAAGGAGATGCTGGCGCCTATGCTGGTGGTAATTGAAGGACTAGGGATAACCCAGAAGGCCCACGAGGTGAAGATCCAGGAGGTACAGAAAAGAGTGAGTGAGAATGAGGACGAGCTCTTGGGCCTGGCGGTGAGAGTGGAGCAGCACGAGGCGCTACACAAGAGGTGGGCGGGAAGACTCGAAGACCTGGAGAACAGGTCGAGGAGAAACAATCTGAGGATCCTGGGTCTCCCAGAAAGAGTGGAGGGGGCCGATGCCGCGGCATACGCGGGCACGATAATTGGGGCGATGATGGGCGCGGAGGCCCCTTCGAGGGCACTGAAGCTGGACGGGGCGCACCGGGTGCTGGCGAGGAAGCCCAAGGCAACTGAGCCGCCAAGGGCGATGGTGGTGAGATTTCACCGGTTTACGGACAGAGAGATGGTCCTGAAATGGGCCAAGAAGGAACGGAGCAGCAAGTGGGACAATGCAGATATCCGAATATACCCGGACTGGAGCACAGAGGTTGCCAAGCAGAGAGCGGGTTTCAACCGGGCCAAAGCGGTGCTGCATCGGAAAGGAGTGAAATTTGGAATGCTGCAGCCAGCGCGACTGTGGGTTACATATAAGGACCAACATTACTACTTCGAAACGCCTGAAGAGGCGTGGACCTTTATACAAACTGAAAAGTTGGACTCTAACTGAGGGTTTGTGAGGGTGGGGGGTGTTTGAGGGTTGATGTGTGATGGTTGTTGTATATAGGGGGTCAGTCACGTGCAGGAAATGTTATATGGCCTGGGGGAGAGAGACTACGCGACAGGAGCTGCGCCAGAGGGGGCGGGGCAGGCTTTGGAAAGCGCGCGTTTTTTTTTTCCCGCACGCGGGAAGAAAGGCAGGAAGGGGAACGAAGGATTGATTGGGAGACTCCCACACGGGGGGGGTCAAAGCGACGGCGGGGGAAGCCGGGGTCAGCAGGTGTCAGCTGACTTACGGGAGTGACATGGCGGGAGCAAAAAAGCTAGACAGGGGTCGAGCGGGGGGAGGGAAGGGGGAAGGGAGGGGAGGGGGGAAGGGGGGGGGGGAAAAGGGTTGCTGCTGCACTGGCCGAAAGGGAATGGGACACAGAAGAGGTGGTCGGGACGGAGGTCCCCCGGCTGGGGACTGGAGGGCGAGGGAGACGCGGACACGGGACTGGCCCAGAAAAGGAGAT
Organism: Scyliorhinus torazame; assembly: GCF_047496885.1. Taxonomy (NCBI): domain Eukaryota; kingdom Metazoa; phylum Chordata; class Chondrichthyes; order Carcharhiniformes; family Scyliorhinidae; genus Scyliorhinus; species Scyliorhinus torazame. The sequence continues at coordinate 98,594,250 of NC_092725.1, forward strand.
GGCTAGTCGGCGGGGGGGGGTTCGCGTGTTCGCGCACTTGAAGGGACTGAAGGCAGACGTGGCTATGCTCCAAGAGACACACCTGAAGGTGGCGGACCAGGTCAGGTTAAGAAGGGGATGGGTAGAACAGGTATTTCACTCGGGACTGGACGCGAAAAATAGAGGGATGGCAATTTTGGTGGGAAAGCATGTGTCATTTGAGGCCAAGACTATCGTAGTGGATAATGGAGGGAGATATGTGATGGTGAGTGGTAGGTTGCAAGGGACGTGGGTGGTGTTGGTAAATGTATACGCCCCGAACTGGGATGATGCTGGATTCATGAAGCGCATGTTGGGGCGCATTCCAGACCTGGAGGTAGGAGGCCTGATAATGGGAGGGGACTAATACAGTGCTGGACCCAGCACTGGACCACTCCAGATCAAGGACGGGAACGAGGCCGGCGGCGGCCAAGGTGCTCAGGGGGTTTATGGATCAGATGGGGGGAGTGGACCCATGGCGGTTTGCAAGACCGCAGGCCAGGGAATTTTCTTTCTTCTCCCACGTGCACAAAGCCTACTCCCGGATAGACTTCTTTGTTCTGGGCAGGGCGCTCATCCCGAGGGTGGAGGGGACGGAGTATTCGGCCACAGCTGTTTCGGACCACGCCCCGTACTGGGTGGAAATGGGGCTGGGAGAGAAGAGGGACCAACGCCCGCTGTGGCGGCTGGATGTGGGACTGCTGGCAGATGAGGTGGTGTGTGGGAAGGTGAGGGGGAGTATCGAAAGGTACTTGGAGGCCAACGACAATGGGGAGGTGCGAGTGGGGGTGGTATGGGAGGCGTTGAAGGCGGTGATCAGGGGAGAGCTAATCTCCATCAGGGCTCATAGGGAGAAGACAGAGGGCATGGAAAGGGAGAGGTTAGTGGGGGAGATTTTGACAGTGGACAGGAGATACGCAGAGGCCCCGGAGGAAAGATTACTTGGGGAAAGACGTCGGCTCCAGACGGAGTTTGACCCATTTACCACGGGGAAGGCGGAGGCACAGTGGAGGAAGGCGCAGGGGGCGACCTACGAGTACGGGGAAAAGGCTAGTCGGATGCTGGCACACCAGCTCCGTAAGAGGACGGCAGCGAGGGAAATAGGGGGAATCAAAGACGGAAGGGGAGCCACGGTTCAGAGTGTAACGAAAATAAACAAGGTATTCAAGGCCTTTTATGAAGAGCTGTACAGATCCCAGCCCCCAGGGGGGGAAGAGGGGATGAGACGATTCCTAGACCAACTGAGGTTCCCGAGGGTGGAGGAGCAGGAGGTGGCTGGTTTGGGGGCACCAATCGGGTTGGAGGAGCAGAGCAAGGGTTTGGGGAGTATGCAGGGGGGGAAGGCCCCGGGGCCGGACGGGTTCCCGGTGGAGTTCCACAGAAAGTACGTAGACCTGTTGGCCCCGCTACTAGTGAGGACCTTTAACGAAGCAAGAGAGGAGGGGACCCTGCCCCCGACAATGTCGGAGGCGACAATTTCCTTGATTCTAAAGCGAGACAAGGACCCATTGCAATGTGGATCGTACAGGCCGATCTCGCTCCTCAATGTGGACGCTAAGTTATTGGCAAAAGTGCTGGCCACGAGGATTGAGGATTGTGTCCCGGGGGTGATTCATGCGGACCAGACGGGATTCGTAAAGGGCAGGCAATTAAACACTAATGTGCGGCGGCTCTTAAACGTGATAATGCTGCCATCGGAGGAGGGAGAGGAGGAGATAGTGGCAGCTATGGACGCGGAAAAGGCCTTTGACCGAGTAGAGTGGGAGTACCTCTGGAAGGTGTTGCGTAGGTTTGGGTTCGGGGGAGGGTTTATCAGCTGGGTTAAGCTCCTTTACAGAGCCCCGGTGGCGAGTGTAGTGACGAACCGGCGGAGGTCAGAGTACTTTCGGCTGTACTGAGGAACGAGGCAGGGGTGCCCCCTGTCCCCCCTGTTGTTTGCATTGGCGATCGAACCATTGGCCATGTCATTGAGGGAGTCTAATAAATGGAGGGGGGTGGTCCGAGGGGGAGAAGAGCATCGGGTGTCGCTATACGCGGATGGCCTGTTGCTGTACGTGGCGGACCCAATGGAGGGGATGGTGGAGGTCATGCAGACTCTTAGGGAGTTTGGGCAGTTCTCGGGCTATAAGCTCAATGAAGGGACGAGTGAGCTTTTTGTATTACAGGCAGGGGACCAAGAAAGAGGGATAGGGGACCTACCGCTGAGGAGGGCGGTGGGGAGTTTTCGGTATCTGGGGATCCAGATAGCCAGGAGTTGGGGGGCCCTACATAAACTGAATCTGACGAGGTTGGTGGACCAAATGGAGGAGGACCTCAAAAGATGGGACATGTTACCGCTCTCGTTGGCGGGTAGAGTGCAGTCGGTCAAAATGGTGGTCCTTCCGAGGTTTTTGTTTGTGTTTCAGTGCCTTCCCATCGTGATCACCAAGGGCTTTTTCAAGAGAGTAGGTAGGAGTATCATGGGGTTTGTGTGGGCGAATAAGACCCCGAGAGTAAGGAGAGGGTTCCTGGAACGCAGTAGGGACCGAGGAGGGTTGGCGCTGCCAAACCTGGGGAGCTACTACTGGGCAGCAAATCTGGCGATGATCCGCAAGTGGGTTATGGAGGGAGAAGGGGCGGCATGGAAGAGGATGGAGATGGCGTCCTGTAAAGGAACGAGCTTGGGGGCGTTGGTGACGGCACCGCTGCCATTCTCGCCAGCAAAGTATACCAAGAGCCCGGTGGTGGTGGCAACGTTAAGGATCTGGGGCCAGTGGAGATGGCACAGGGGTGCAGTGCAAGCCTCGGTGTGATCCCCGATCAGGGGTAACCACCGGTTTGTCCCGGGGAAGATGGACGGGGGGTTCCAGGGCTGGCATCGGGCGGGGATTAGAAGAATGGGGGACCTGTTCAATGACGGGACATTTGCGAGCCTAGGGGCACTGGAGGAGAAGTTTGAGCTACCCCCGGGAAATGCATTTAGATATATGCAGGTGAGGGCTTTTGTGAGGCGACAGGTGAGGGAATTTCCGTTGCTCCTGGCACAAGAAATTCAAGACAGGCTGATCTCGGGTGTGTGGGTCGGGGAGGGCAAGGTGTCGGCAATACACCAAGAGATGAAAGAAGAGGGGGAAGCGCTAGCAGAAGAGTTGAAGGGTAAATGGGAGGAGGAGCTGGGGGAGGAGATCGAGGAAGGTTTGTGGGCTGATGCCCTGGGTAGGGTTAATTCCTCCTCCTCATGTGCCAGGCTCAGCCTGATACAATTTAAGGTGGTTCACAGAGCGCACTTGACGGGGGCGAGGTTGAGTAGGTTCTTTGGGGCCGAGGACAGATGTGGAAGGTGTTCAGGGAGTCCGGCGAACCATGTCCATATGTTTTGGTCAAGCCCGGCACTGGAGGGGCTCTGGAGAGGAGTGGCGGGAGCAATATCTCAGGTGGTGAAAGTCCGGGTCAAGCCAAGCTGGGGGCTAGCAATATTTGGAGTAGTGGATGAGCCGGGAGTGCAGGAGGCGAGAGAGGCCGGCATTCTGGCCTTTGCGTCCCTAGTAGCCCGGCGAAGGATCTTGCTAATGTGGAAGGAGGCGAAGCCACCCAGCGTGGAGGCCTGGATAAACGACATGGCTGGCTTCATAAAGCTGGAGAGGATTAAGTTTGCCTTGAGAGGGTCTGCGCAGGGGTTCTACAGGTGGTGGCAACCGTTCTTAGAATATCCCGCGGAGCGTTAGAGGAAGGTCGGTCAGCAGCAGCAGCAACCCTGAGGGGGGGGCGGGGGATGGGGGGGAAATGGAGGATTGCTTGGGGGGATGGAGGAGCAGGAGATAACATGAAGGGTGGGAGAAACTGGCACGTGCGGGAGAGAGCCAGTGTATAAAGCTATGTAAATATACCACTTTGCCATGTATATATCTTGCTCAGTGCGATTTCGTGTTATTTTGTTACGGGGGGGGGTTATTGTTTGTAAGGGGGAAAAATTGTGTTTGTAAAAAACTTTAATAAATATATATATTTTTAAAACTTGTTATCATCTTTGTTCAAGATGAAAGGTGTAATGCAGTATTTATCAAATTTTTTTCCCCAGGACCCACGTTTGCCAACCAGCTGACCTTTAGGACCCACGCTAGCTGACCTTTGCGACCCACGTGGACTGAACTTTGCGACTCACGCCACATTCACTTACCTTTAATGCGAAAAGGGAGCCTGCTTGGTTCTCATGATCTCACTCCAATCAGGTTCACAGGAGGAGAGGGCAATGCACATATCAGGTGCAGAATTCAGCCAGTTCCTTTGTGCCGTCTTCACCTTTGTGAGAATGGGAAATCTAACCTCACACATTAAGGTCATCGTAAAGGGCAATAGCAACAAAATGCTTGTTTTACTCAGCACTGCATATTCCTGGGAGATGCTAGGCCAGAACACTGACAGTCTCATGAGCTTCTGCCATGTTTTTAATGTGGTATCACAGGTCAGGTACAGCAGCATAGACTTTTAATGTGGAGTCAGCTGTAAGTTATTAACTGATTCCTGGGACCCAACATAAAGAGGAATTTTTCACCCAACACTTCTCTTTCAAAATCTAAAGCTTCTCCTCTCATTTGTCAGTCCTTCCCTGCATGTAACACACATTGGCTTTGCATCCTTATTTGTATTGACACAATTGACAAAACAATCCCTCTCAAAATCATCTTTATACTGCTTTGTCCCTGAGTTAAATTTCATCTTTGTAGGTTGTTAACCAGAGGCCCTGGAGCTCTGTACACAGCTAACACGAGCACTGTTCTGTCCTGCCCTGGGCTTTCCTGAGCAGCTATCTCCAGCAGATTCTGTTGTGAGATCCTGTGAGGTACACTGTCTATTTAAGTCTCTGGCCGTCTCTTACTTTTGAGAAAACGATTCACCTTCACAGTCCTCTTGCCAGCAGCTGGAAAATGGAAGCAGCTCTGCTCTGTGATCAGGGTCAATATTCATGGAGCGCTGCATTGTCAGAATCCGTACTGAGGGAGTGCCGCACTGTGGGGGGGGGTCAGTACTGAGGGAGTGCTGCACTGTCAGAGGGTCAGTACTGAGGGGGTGCTGCATTGTCAGAGGGTCAGTACTGAGGGAACACTGCACTGTCAGAGGGTCAGTACTGAGGGAGTGCTGCACTGTCAGAGGGTCAGTGCTGAGGGAGTGCTGCACTGTCAGAGGGTCAGTACTGAGGGGGTGCTGCATTGTCAGAATCCGTACTGAGGGAGTGCCGCACTGTCGGGGGGGTCAGTACTGAGGGAGTGCTGCACTGTCAGAGGGTCAGTGCTGAGGGAGTGCTGCACTGTCAGAGGGTCAGTGCTGAGGGAGTGCTGCATTGTCAGAATCCGTACTGAGGGAGTGCCGCACTGTCGGGGGTTCAGTACTGAGTGAGTGCTGGACTGTCAGAGGGTCAGTACTGAGGGAGTGCTGCACTGTCAGAGGGTCAGTACTGAGGGAGTGCTGCACTGTCAGAGGGTCAGTACTGAGGGAGTGCTGCACTGTCAGAGGGTCAGTACTGAGGGAGTGCTGCACTGTCGGGGGGTCAGTATTGAGGGAGTGCTGCACTCTCAGAGGGTCAGTGCTGAGGGAGCCCTGCACTGTCAAAGGGTCAGTACTGAGGGAGTGCTGCACTGTCAGGGGTTCAGTACTGAGGGAGTGCTGCACTGTCAGAGGGTCAGTGCTGAGGGAGTGCTGCATTGTCAGAATCCGTACTGAGGGAGTGCCGCACTGTCGGGGGTTCAGTACTGAGTGAGTGCTGGACTGTCAGAGGGTCAGTACTGAGGGAGTGCTGCACTGTCAGAGGGTCAGTACTGAGGGAGTGCTGCACTGTCAGAGGGTCAGTACTGAGGGAGTGCTGCACTGTCAGAGGGTCAGTACTGAGGGAGTGCTGCACTGTCGGGGGGTCAGTATTGAGGGAGTGCTGCACTCTCAGAGGGTCAGTGCTGAGGGAGCCCTGCACTGTCAAAGGGTCAGTACTGAGGGAGTGCTGCACTGTCAGGGGTTCAGTACTGAGGGAGTGCTGCACTGTCAGAGGGTCAATACTGAGAGAGTGCTGCACTGTCAGAGGGTCAGTACTGAGGGAGTGCTGCACTGTCAGAGGGTCAGTACTGAGAGAGTGCTGCACTGTCAGAGGGTCAGTACTGAGGGAGTGCTGCACTGTCAGAGGGTCAGTACTGAGGGAGTGCTGCACTGTCAGAGGGTCAGTACTAAGGGAGTGCTGCATTGTCAGAATCCGTACTGAGGGAGTGCTGCACTGTCGGGAGTTCAGTACTGAGAGAGTGCTGCACTGTCAGAGGGTCAGTACTGAGGGAGCGCTGCACTGTCAGAGGGTCAGGACTGAGGGAGTGCTGCACTGTCGGAGGGTCAGTACTGAGGGAGTGCTGCACTGTCGGAGGGTCAGTACTGAGGGAGTGCTGCACTGTCAGAAGGTCAGCACTGAGAGAGTGCTGCACTGTCAGAGGGTCAGTGCTGAGGGAGTGCTGCGCTGTCGGAGAGTCAGTAGTGAGGGAGATTTGTTTTATTATTTTGAGGCCAGAGTTTGTTGCAAATCCTTTAAATGCCAGGTTTCGGGGGTATTGGGGATGACAGAGTTTCCAGTACGCCTGAAGTTTTCTCAGGCCCCATCTCTCTCGTGGTTAGTGTTCTGGTGTCTAGTTATATGAATAACAGAAGTGGGGTCTACTCGGATTTTGAGGGCATGCAGTGCCTATTAAAAGTGCTGCTTTTTAACAAATGATTTCAACCACCTTTAGATATCTTAAGTAAGGCCACTTTTGCCAGAACACTGGGACATCATATAAATACCGTAATTACAAGAGCAAGCCAGACATTAGGAATCCTGTGGCAAGTAACCTGCCTCCTGATCGCCCAAAGCCTGTCCACCATCTACAAGGCACAGGCCAGGAGTGTGCTGGAATACTCCCCACTTGTCTGGATGAGTACAATAACACTCAAGAAGCTAAACACCATCCAGGACAAATCAACCCAGATGGATCAGTGTTGTATATTTTATCAGCCTAGGAGTTATTTAGAGCTGGAACTGGTTTCTGTGGCCAAAGATTTCCACTGGCCAGATCTTCCCGTGCCACTAAAGTCAACGGACAGTTGAATGGCTCGACTCACCCGCTGCGGGGACATTCTGGAAAATCCCAGTCTATATGTATAACAGGTCTTATTCACAGTGCTTAAAAATGATGACTCCATGCTGCAGCTTATGACTGGGTGTTTCTGCCCCCCTACCTCACCTCTCCCCCCCTCTCCACTACCCCCTTCCCCTCCTCCCACCCTCCCGCCATCCCTCTTCCCCGAGGGTTTTCTGGCAGCAGAGAAGGCTCCCCATTGACCTCCGGTGAGATCTTCTGGTCCCACTGATGTCAACAGCCATTTGCATTGCTCTCCAGCTGCACCGTCAGTGATCCCGGCGCACGAGGTGGGGGCTGGTTGCCGTTGACGGCACTGGAGGATCCCACCAATTGGAATTGTTGGAAAATCCTGCCTAGGTTTCCAGCTCTTTCTACAGTGTGTTTACTTTTCACTGAGCCCACACTGAGGCTTAACCAATGAAGACCTGTGAGTATCAATTGTAAACAGACTCACCTGGTGGCACGGTGGCACAGTGGTTAGCACTACTGCCTGATGGCGCCGAGGACCCGGTTTCAATCCCATCCCCGGGTCACTGTCCGTGTGGGGTTTGCACATTCTCCCCATGCCTGCGTGGGTCTCACCCCCACAACCCGAAAATGTGCAGAGTAGATGGATTGGCCAAGCTAATTTGCCCCTTAATTGGAAAAAGTTTTTAAAAACAGACTAACCTAATTAAACGCAGAGCAATTGAACTATGGACAGCTGCGGTTCAAGAAGGTGGCTCTCCACCACCTTCTCAAGGGCAATTAGGGATGGGCAATGAATACTGACCTTGCCTCGGGCAAATGAATAAAAGGAGAGCCTCTACTTAGGCTGCTATACTTAATGATCTATTTCTCTCAGACTATCCACTTATTGGAACTGAGGGAGCTGAGATTGGAGCTAACCTCAAGTCAGGTTTATTGGACAAAGTGGAAACATCACTCCATCTGTTAGAATCAAGTATCAACAGAATCTCAAAGACATTTGAATTACTTTTGAAGTACAGTCGCTGAGGTTATTTAGTATTGTGTGTATGTGACAGAGAAACAGGCCATTTGCCCTGATTGATCTGTGCTGAAGTTTCTGATCCATTCCAGCAACCTTCCACCCTTTTTCACTTCATTCTATTAACATAACCACCTCTTCCTTTCTCTTTCATGTGTCTATCCAGCTTTTCCTTAAATGCCTCTATGCTATTCAGCTCAACCCGTCCCTGTGGTATAGTGAGTTTTACTTCCTGAGTAAAGAGCTTTTTTCTAATTTCCCTGTTGGATGTATTAGTAAGTCCCCAGTTCTGATCTCATCCATATCTGGACACACCTTCTCTGCAGCTACTCTATCAAACTCTTTCATAGCTTAGAGATCTTTGGAAAAAAAGAGCCCCAAGTTGTTTAATCTTCTTTTCCCTCTCAATTCTAATTTAAAAAAATGTTGCCTTCTCCAGTGCATCTATATTCTTTCTTACAGTATGGAAACTAGACTGTTCACAGTGCTCCATGCATGGTCTAACCAAGATTCAATACATAACTAATTTCTGGTCAATGCCTCTGCAATCTTTTAGAGAAGAGAACATTTCTCTAATTTCTAAACTTACATAAAGTTTGGGAATGCTGCAATCCATTTGAACCAATCTTTGCTGTGCAGAGTCTTCGGAGAAATTAATTTTCAAGTTTTGTATGAAGTTCCTTCATTTGCTTTCGTGGGAACCTGCGCCAAATTCTGCATTTAAAACTTCATTAATTATGCGCGGGTACATTCACTGCTGGCAGCAGGTTAGCTCCAATCTCAGCTCCCTCAGTTCCAATAAGTGGATATCCTGACAGAATATTTAAGGTGCCATATTGAAACACCAATCACATTCTCTGCGTGTTTGCGTGGGTCTCACCCCCAAAACCAAAGATGTGCAGGATAGGTGAAATGGCCACGCTAAATTGCCTCTTATTAAAAAATATTGAAACACCAGTCGAGTGCACTCATCTGGCTCACTCCAGCCCACCTGTCTTCATCAGACCCTGCAGGATATCAGCAATCCAGAGGGAAAACGCTCGCAATCTCAAGAGGAAATCTGTTCCTCGATTCAACCACCCTCCCTCCCGACCCCATCACCTGTGAGAAATCCCCACTTGGACCTCTACCCAACATATCTGGAGTCCTTGTGCATCATCCCCTTACAGTAGACAACATGGTATCCCTATGACCCTCTTGTTTGTGAAGTTTTCATGCAGCCTTGCCGGGGTCCAGCTTCACTCCCCTCAGTCTTCTCTCTGCCTTCCATTGTTTGCCTCCTTCATCCACCTCTTTGCCCCTCTGCCCGCCATTGTGAGCCCTCCCCATTCCCCCACCCAACCTCCTTGCACAGCCCTCCTTCCACATTGCCTCCCTCAGCCTTATCAGGCCCTCCTTCCAGCCGACCTTTGTTTCAGTGGCTGCATGATTCCCGCAGCACAGTCCTGTCCAGCTAGTCACTGCTGTGAGGCACCAGGGGGAAGGAGACACATGTACTCCCCAATCCCAGGTGTAGTACTGATCCGACTCGGTGACACAGGAGGGTCCATGGGTCCAGCAGCACGGTGCTGTCCATGTATACCAGCTAAGCATGGAGATGGAGAGCAGGAACCAGTCTTCCCCAGCAGAGTGCTGGACAGAGCATCAGAGGCAGCACAACACTATGGCAGAAAGCTTTGTTACACTCACCCCAAACTGAGGACCGCCTTATGCAATTCACTCTTTATCAATCAGATTTTAGACTGGCTTAATCCTGCTGGCATGATATAAGATTGGAAGACCTGACGAGATGCTGGCGGGCAGCTCCTTTAATGAGCACTGATGAGGTGCAAATGGCATCACCAGCCAGCAGAAAGACAAACCCGCCATTAATCTACCATTAACACACCATTAACCCACCATTAATCTGTCATTAACACACCATTAACATGCCATTAACTCACTATTAACCTACCATTAACCCACCATTAACCAGCCATTAACCTGCCATTAACCCACCATTAACCTACCATTAACCCACCATTAACATGCCATTAACCCACCATTAACCTACCATTAATGCACCATTAACCAGCAATTAACCTGCCATTAACCCACCATAAACCCACCATTAACATGCCACTAACCCACCATTAACCTATCATTAACCCACCATTAACTAGCCATTAACCTGCCATTAACCCACCATTAATCCGGCATTAACCCACCATTAACCTGCCATTAGCCTGCTATTAACCCACCATTAACCTGCCATTAACCCACCATTAACCCGCCATTAGCCTACTATTAACCTGCCATTAGCCTTCCATTAACCCACTATTAACCTGCCATTAACCCGCCATTAACCTGTCATTAACCTGCCATTAACCTGCCATTAACCTGCGATTAATCCGCCATTAGCCTGCCACTGGGAGAATTGCAACTTGATTTTACGCCGGCAAGTTCTGCCTTTTTCATAGATTCATAGAATTTACAGTGCAGAAGGAGGCCATTTGACCCATTGAGTCTGCACCGGCCCTTGGAAAGAGCACCCCACTTAAGCCGACACCTCCAAGCTATCCCCATAGTCCAGTAAACCCACCTAACCTTTTTGGACACTAAGGACAATTTCGCGTGGCCAATCCACCTAACCGGCACACCTTTGGACTGTGGGAGGAAACTGGAGCACCCGGAGCAAACCCAAGCAACTGTGCTAACCACTGTGCTGCCCCCTTCAGATTCTCCGCTTCAGCCCGTGAAGGGTTTATGGGAGAATTCCACCCTGTGTGCGTACCTGCCCCACAAGGACTGCAGTGATCCAAGAGGTAACTCATTACCACCTTTTTAAACGCAGTGAAGGGTGGGCAATAAATGCTGGCCTTGCGAGCAAAGCCCACATCCCGTGAACAAAAATCTGACCCACACCAGCCATCTGAGCACCCCAAGGAATGCAAGCATGTTGTAGCCTGGAGCTATGGATAGTGATGGCAGCGGCTCCAATTTTCTTTCCATCACATGGCTGACCAGGAATCTCTCTCACTCTTACCACCTGAATGGATTTGCAGGTTGGTCCTCAACCTGCCTGCTCACCTTATGAATGTGCCTCCTTGGTTATCAAGTTCTGGAGTTGGACTTGAACCTAGACCTTCTGGCTCAAAGGCAAGGACGCATTTCCACACAAAAGAAATCCAGACCTATGATTGTCAGAAACAGATATCTGACAATGACATTCCAACTCTGTGGAAGATATGATATTCTGTCTGTAACTGTATGAAAATCTACATTACCTCTTGCATTCCTTGTTTAATATTTATCACTTTGTTTATATGTACTTCCAATAAAGGGAAAACTGCAACTTATTGAGGAAAAATGTAATTTTCAACATTGAGGCGACACTTTAATCCAATAGAGAACAGCAGGAATTCTGATGCTGTGCAGCAATGTCTCGGGGGGCAGGGAGGGGGGTTGCTGTAACCACTGGTACAAGACATTTCTAAAAAAGCTTATTACGATGCTAATACATTCCAAAATGTTTAGCAGAACCACATAAAGTTTTATACATTAAAAACGACCCTCTGAAGTCACACCGATTTTCAGGATCTGTGTGTTTTTTAATATTCCCTCTACTCGCTGGAGTCGTGCTAAAATATAAAATTGCAAAACTAAACTCGGCAATTTCTTTTTGTGTCAAAATCCTTGTCTCCCCCTCTCACTCACAGTCAATTTCATGACCGTTTATTGAAGTTAGGAATTTTTATTCATACGAAGCCCTATATATTTTTTAGATATTGCTCAACATTCATTTTTGTAAAATCCACGATGGTAACATTATGCAGCTGCGATTGAGCCTGCTTCCTTTATTTTCAGGAGATGCTCTGAGCACCATCTAGTGAGCAAGTGAGACCATTGTTTGAGCCTCTGTACACACCAAGAGTCTGTCTGTCTCCTCCGTATTTGCTACTGACAGGGGTGATTATTCTGTGGATCTTTCAGCAATTCTGAATGTGACAGCTGCTCCAAAAGGTAAATACATCCCACAAACTTAAAAGGGAACACATAAATTGGGTTAGATTTATCAGCGGTTGCTATGGCACCTCAGCCAAACACTGCGACTGCTGAAGCAGTTCCTATCCAGGGACTTAAATTGCACTGCAGTTTATCTAAGGCCATTGCTCAACCAGGACTGAACCATTGGATAAGAGGGAAAACCGATGGGTCAGTGTTAGAGGGCCACATGCTGGATAATTCTCCCAATAGGAACCTGGAAACAAGAGGAGGCTATTCAGCCCCTCGAGCTTGTTCTGTCATTCAGTGAGATCATAGCTGACCTGCATCTTAACTCCATATACATCCTTTACCCCATCTCCTCTAATACCTCTGGCTAACAAAAGTCTATCGATCTCACATTTCAAATTTACGTTTGATCTAGTCTCAGTTGCCATTCATAGAGGAGAATTGTCAATTTATACTAACTTTTGCAAGTGGAAGCGTTTCCCAATTTCACTCCTGATTTTTAGCCTATGCTAAACCTTATTGCAACAGATTTGATGTAACAGGAAAAAATTTGCATATATGTAGCGTCTTTCACAAACTAACTTTAGGACATCCCAACACTGAACACCATCCAAGATAAAGCAGTCGACCTGATCAGAACCCCATTCATTAAGTTAAACATTCACTCCATCCGGCTGTACATGGACTCTTTCCAAAATTCCAATCCAATTGACAAAGGTGGTCTTAAATATGAGTTTTTAGAATGTTTTTGCGACAGTTCCCTGGAGCAATGTGTTATGGAATCAACTAGGGATAAAGCTATTTTAGATCTAGTATTGTGAAATGAGGCGGGGGTGGGTCACATTCAGCTGGACTGGAAAATCCCGCCGGTGGGAAATGCTGGAAAATCCTGCCCTTGGTTTCCAAATCTTGCTACTGTTTGTTTATTTTTCACTGATTCCACACTGAGGCTTAACCAATCAAGAACTGAGTATCAATATTAAACAGACTCACCTAGTTAAACATAGAGCAATTGAAACATGGACAGCTGCGGTTCAAGAAGGCGGCTCTCCACCCCTTCTCAAGGGCAATTAGGGGTAGGCAATGAAATTGGAGGAATGTTCTCTTCACTAAAGGAATGCAGAGACATTGGGTAAGATTCTCCGACTCTGAGGCTAGGTGCAGAGGATCTGTGACATTTTACGTGGAAAAAAATCAGCACTACCCCTCACCGATGCTGCGGTGAGGGGCTAACAGCCGTGCCACCTAAAACCCCCAGCCTCCACAAAATAAATGGCTGGAGAATGGCTGGGTCCATGGCCGCCAACGTGCACGGCGACGACCTGCCGCAGTCGCGCCATAAAACATGGCACTGACCTTGCCAAGGGCAAAGGAATAAATGGAGAACTGCCATTTAGGCTGCTGTACTGAATGATCTATTTCTGTCAGGATATCCACTTTTTTTGAGAGATTTCAAGATTAAAGATGTATGGAATGTTCCAGAAAGAAACTGAGGGAAGCTGAGACTGGGGCAAAAATCAAGTCAAGCTTATCGGACAAGGTGGAAATATCACTCCATCTGTAAGAACTGCACAGTATCAACAGGATCACATTCAAATTACTTTTGAAGTACAGTCCGTGAAGTCATCTAATATTCGGTGTATGTGACAGAGAAACAGGCCATTTGCCCTGAATGACCCATGCTGGTGTTTGCAAGCTCCCACCCTTTTTCATTTAATTCTATTAACATAACCTTCTCTTCCTTTACTATCATGTTTAACGTGTTTATCAATAAACATGATAGGCACAAAGGATGTGACTATCCAGCTCTTCCTTGAATGCCTCTAGGCCAGGGTTTTTCAAACTACAGGCGGGTCAGGGTGGTCGCGAAGCGATCATTTGGTGCATTCAGGAAAAGTGCCTAGAAGCTGCGACCGGCTTTGAAATGGAATGATGCAGTCTTCCAGCCAGAAGCGGCGACAGAGAGCAGGTCATGTACACTGATGTCACCCGCCCTGTACGACCACGCTTTTGGCACAAAATCAGGAGGAGAGATTCCTCCATTTTCCAGCTGCGAGCAATCAGCTTTTTCACAGGATGTAGCAAGAACTTAAATCATCAGCTGAAGTCCTTAGCAGAAGTGTAACATTGAATGACAAAACAAGTGGAATTATGAGGACCCAGCAGTCTCAACTGTCACATTAAAGGTAAGCGAAGATGGTGTGGCCCGAAAGTCAACCAGCGTGGACCGCAAAGGCCGACTGGCATCGGTCCCGAAGGTCAGCCGATTGATGAAAGTGGATCTCAGGAAAAAAAGTTTGAAAAACATATATCTATGCTATTCAGATCAACCACTCCCTGTGGGAGAGTCCTAGATTCTCACCACTTTCTGAGTAAAGAGCGGTTTCCTAAATTCTCTGTTGGATTTATTAGTAACTACCTTATACTTGGCTCTAGTCCCCAGTGCTGGTCTCATCCATAGCTGGAAACACCTTCTCTACAGCTACTCTATCAAACCCTTTCAGAACGTAAAGATCTTTGGAGAAAAAGAACCCCAAGTTTTTAATCTACTTTTACCTCTCACTTCGTGTATCATTCTAATTAAACAAAATTCACCTTCTCCAGTGCATCTATATCCTTTCTTACAGTATGGAAACCAGGCTGTTCACAATGCTCCAAGCGTAGTCTAACCAAGATTTTGACAAGGTGCCACACAAAAGATTGCTGCATAAGATAAAGATGCATGGCATTAAGGGGAAAGTAGTAGCATGGATAGAGGATTGGTTAATTAATAGAAAGCAAAGAGTGGGGATTAATGGGTGTTTCTCTGGTTGGCAATCAGTAGCTAGTGGTGTCCCTCAGGATTCAGTGTTGGGCCCACAATTGTTCACAATTTACATAGATGATTTGGAGTTGGGGACCAAAGGCAATATGTCCAAGTTTGCAGACGACACGGAGATGAATGGTAAAACAAAAAGTGCAGAGGATACCGGAAGTCTGCAGAGGGATTTGGGTAGGTTAAGTGAATGGGCTAGGGTCTGGCGGATGGAATACAATGTTGACAAATGTGAGGTTATCCATGTTGGTAGGAATAACAACAAAAGGGATTATTATTTAAATGATAAAATATTAAAACATGCCGCTATGCAGAGAGACCTGGGTGTGCTAGTGCATGAGTCGCAAAAAGTTGGTTTACAGGTGCAACAGGTGATTAAGAAGGCAAATGGAATTTTGTCCTTCATTGCTAGAGGGATGGAGTTTAAGACTAGGGAGGTTATGCTGCAATTGTATAAAATGTTAGTGAGGCCACACCTGGAGTATTGTGTTCATTTTTGGTCTCCTTACCTGAGAAAGGACGTACTGGCGCTGGAGGGTGTGCAGAGGAGATTCACTAGGTTAATCCCAGAGCTGAAGGGGTTGGATTACGAGGAGAGGTTGAGTAGACTGGGACTGTACTCGTTGGAATTTAGAAGGATGCGTGGGGATCTTATAGAAACATATAAAATTATGAAGGGGATAGATAGAATAGATGCGGGCAGGTTGTTTCCACTGGCGGGTGAAAGCAGAACTCGGGGGCATAGTCTCAAAATAAGGGGAAGTAGATTTAGTACTGAGTTTAGGAGGAACTTCTTCACCCAAAGGGTTGTGAATCTATGGAATTCCTTGCCCAGTGAAGCAGTTGAGGCTCCTTCATTAAATGTTTTTAGGATAATTGAAGAATAAAGGGATTAAGGGTTATGGTGTTCGGGCCGGAAAGTGGAGCTGAGTCCAAAAAAGATCAGCCATAATCTCATTGAATGGCGGAGCAGACTCGAGGGGCTTGATGGCCTACTCCTGCTCCTAGTTCTTATGTTCTTATGTTATAAGATTCAATGCAAGTTCAATGGGCGGGATTCTCCGTTCCCTGACGCCGATTTCGGAATCGGCGATCGGGCGGAGAATCCCTTTTGACGCCGAAATTAGGGCGGCGCCTGTTTGAAGCAGGTTTCATATGCTCCGCCCCCTCCAAAACGGCATCATCGCGGCGCGAGCCGCACGCTGTTTGGACGGCCTCAGCGTGTCACCTAAAGGCCCTCCCCAGATGCACCGCCCCCAATGGGCCGGGTTCTCCACGGCGCGGTTCACTCGGGGTCTCACAGTCAGGCAGGAGCCATGCTGCTGGCCGGGGCGGGGCTTCCGCGAGGGCTGTGGGGACTGGTGGGGGGTGGCCAGAGGGTGGCCAGGACATGGCCTGGGGGGCACTATCTGGCAGGTCGGGTCCGCGCATGGCTGGCGCCATGTTTTTCGGCGCGTCTGCTGCACATGGGCGGCCACGGAGCCAGCCATTCTCCAGCCATTTATTTTGTGGAGGCCGGGAGTTATATGTGACACAGCTGTTCGCCCCTCACTGCAGCATCGGGGAGGGGTGGCACTGATTTTTTTCCACATAAAACGTCACAGGTCCTCTGCACCCAGCCTCAGAGTCGGAGGATCTGACCCAATGTCTGCAATCCTTTAGTAAAGAAAACATTCCTCCAATTTCTTAGCTTGCCCAAAGTTTAGGAATATTGCAATCTATCTGAACCAAGTTTTGCTGTACAGAGCCTTCGGAGAAATGAATTTTCATGTTTGCATGAAGTTCGTACATTTGCTTTCCAACTTTAGAAATGTTTTCTTGTGAATTGACGACTTACATACCAGGCTTCTAAAAGAGACGGCTGCAGAGATAGTGGATGCACTGGTTATAATTTTCCAGAATTCTCTAGGTTCTGGAATGGTCCCAGCGAGGGGCTGGTTTAGCACAGGGCTAAATCGCTGGCTTTGAAAGTAGACCAAGGCAGGCCAGCAGCACAGTTCAATTCCCGTACCAACCTTCCCGAACAGGCGATGGAATGTGGCAACTAGGGGCTTTTCACAGTAACTTCATTTGAAGCCTACTTGTGACAATAAGCGATTTTCATTTCATTTCATTTCAGAGTGAACGTTAAGAAATGTAACACCGCCATTGAAGAAAAGAGACCACCTGGTTCTTGGGAATGAGGTGGACTAAGTCGACCATAGTGTCATTATGTTCATAGTTCATAGTAGAACATTTAGGGGACATTGACCATTGTGTCAAGGGTTTACGCTGGCGATGGAAAACAAGAAAAAACAACCCAGAGTTAAAGTAATTCACCGGTGGAAAGCCAACTATTGGGGTAAGAATGGATCTGGTTCAAATAAACTGGGGTCCACAGTGAGCAGGGAAAACGGTAGCTGAACAGTGGATTACCTTCAAAGAAGATTCAGGCAAAGTTTATTCCCTTTAAAGGGAAAGATAGATAAAGCAAATCCAGAGATCCCTGGTTAACCGAAGATATAGAAAGTAAGATGAGGAAGAAAAAGCACGCCTATGGCAAATTTCAGGTAGAAAATATCATTGAGAATCAGGCTGAATGTTGAAGGTTAGAGGAGCAGTGATAAATCAAATAAAAAAATAAACTGGTAGTTAACGTAAAAGAGAATCCCAAGGCTTTTAAGTGGTGAAAAGGAGGGCCAAATGGGGACCAAAAAGGGGATTTACTCATGGAAGCAGAGGGCATAGCTAAGATATTAAATGAATACTTTGCAACTGTCCTTCCCAAGAAAGAATATGCTACCCAAACCATGGTAAAAGAGAAGGTAATTCAGACATTTGAACGGTTTGAAATTGATAAGGTGGAGGTGTTGGATAGGCTATCTGTACTTTAAAGTTATATGAAAAAATATTATGAAACATTTTTTAATAAATAGAAAAGGCAAAACAAACAATCAAACAAGCAACATCAACCCCCACCCCCTTATCAGTTGAGGGTGACTGACTGGCTCTTTAAAGAACACAGTAAATGGCCACCATCTTTTGTGGAACCCCTCAATTGCACCCCTTAACGTGTATTTATCTTTCTCAAGATGCGAAAACTCCATGAGGTCCCCCAGCCACACCGAGGGACTGGGTGAAGAAGCTGCCCTCCACTCCAACAGAACCCGCCAGCGAGCGATCAACGAGGCAAAGACTAAGACGTCGCCCCCGCACCCGTCTGCAACTCCGGATGGTCTTACACCCCGAATATGGCCGCCATATGGACTCCAAATCCATCTGTAAAATCTCTGATATGGTGCTGATGAATCTCACCAGCTCAGGACATACCAGAACATATGCACATGGTTTGCTGGGCCCCTCCCCCAGTGCTCAAACTTATCTTCCATCCCCTCAAACAACCGACTCAACCTAGTCCGAGTTAAGTGTGCCCAGTGTACCACCTCAACTGTATCAACCCCAGTCTCGCGCACGACAAGTGGCGTTCACCCTCCGCAATGCCTCACACCATTCGGTCCCACCCAATGCCACCCCCAACTCCTCCTCCCACTTAGCCTTAGTCCCCACCAGGGATACAGCTCTGTACTTTAAAGTTGGTAAAGCATGAGGGCCGGGTAAGTTACATCCAAAGATACTGAGGGAAGCGAGCATGGAAATTGCGGAGGTACTGCCCATAATTTTTTATTCTTTCTTAGACACGGGGGTGGTGCCAGAGGACTGGAGAACTGCAAATGTTACATCATTGTTCAAAGAAATGGTGCAAAGATAAGCCCAGCAACTACAGTAGGGGCGGTATGGTGACACAGTGGTTACTTCACAGCGCCAGGCACCCGGGATCAATTCTGACCTTGGGTGACTGTCTGTGTGGAGTTTGCATGTTCTCCCCGTGGCTGCATGGGCTTCCTCCGGGTGCTCCCGTTTTCTCCCACACTCCAAAGATGTGTAGCTTAGGTGGATTGGCCATGATAAATTGCCCCTGATTGTCCAAAATGTTAGGTATGGTTATTGGGTTACGGGGATAGATAGGATGCTCTTTCAGAGGGTCAGTGCAGACTTGATGGGCCAAATGGCCTCCTTCTGCACAGTAGTGATTCTATGATTCTAACTACAGGTCACTCAGTTTAACTTTGATGCTGGGAAAACTTCTGGAAACAATAAGTAGGGACAAAATTAATAGTCACTTGGACAAATGTGGGTTAATTAATGAAAGCCAGCATGGATTTATTAAGGAAAAATCATCTCTAACTAACTTGCTTGAACTTTTTGAAGAGGTATCAGAGAGGGTCGATGAGGGTAATGCTGTTGATGTGATGTACATGAATTTCCCAAAAGCATTTGGTGCAGTGCCGTACAATAGACTGGAATAAAATGGGCAGTAACAACATTGATATGAAATTCTTTGAATGACAGGAAGCAAAAAGTAGTGGTTAATGCATGTTTTTTGGGCTGAAAGACTGTTTGTGACGGAGAACCCCTTGGGGTCAGTGTTGAAACCTTTGCTCAAGCAGTATATCACAGCAGAAAAAAACAGGCAGAACACTCAAAATGAAAAAAACTTTTAAAAGTAACAGATTTGTGAATATAAAGAGTCATAAGATATCAAGATACTCTTCTCAGGAAAGATTACAGAAGTAAGTGGAAACTATTGGAGTGCAGAGATTGTGGTAGGAGTTTACAGGACACACTTCAACTTAGATACGGGAACAGCAGTTTCAGTTCTTTCAAATGGTGAAAGAAGAGAGTTCAACAAGAGAGTTCTTCACTTAACTTCCTAAAAGCTACGTAGACCAGGAGGAACAGAGTTGAATGTTCTGGGGAAATTGAAAGCTACTTTAAAACACACAGAGAAAGTAATTTTGGAATCTTCGGAATTCTCTATCCCAGAGGGCTGTGGAAGCTAGGTCATTGTGTATTTTTAAAGCAGAGATTGATAGATTTCTGACTCTCAATAACATAAAGGGCTTTGGAGACAGTGTGTGTAAAAGGCATTGAAGTGGCCAATCAGCCAGAATCATACTAAATTTCAAAGCAAGTTCGATGGGCTGAATGGCCTCCTCCTGTTTCTATGTCCCTACTGAAATAACCTACTGGATGTTTTTGAGGATGAAGAATAGATAAGGGTGAATCAGTGAATGTGATGTATTTGGATTTTCAGAAAACTTTTGATAAAGTCCCAAATAAGAGGTTAGTGTGCAAAATTAAAGCATATGGATTGGAGATAATACACTGGCTTGTAGTGAGAATTGGTTAGCAGAAAGAAAATAGAATAGGAATAAATGGCCCATTTTCAAAGTGGCAGGCGGCGACTAGTGGGGTACTAGAGATCAGGGCTGAGCCCCAGTTATTCACAATATACATCAATGATATGAGTAAACCAAATGTAATATTTCCAAGTTTGTTAATGGCGTAAAACTAGATGGAATGTGAATGACGAGAAGGATGTTAAGAGACTTCAAGGTGATTTAGACAAGTTGAGTGAGTGGACAAATAAATGGCAGATACAGTATAATGTGGATAAGTGTGAAGTTATCCCCTTTGGATGGAGAAACAGAATGACAGAGTATAATTTAAATGGTGATAGATTGGGAAATGTGGATATACAAAGGAACCTGGGTGTCTTAGTAAACCAGTCACTGAAAGCCAGCATGAAGGTGCAGAAAGCAGTTAGAAAAGCAATCGGTATGTTGGTCTTCATTGCAAGAGGGTTTGAGCACACAAACAAGGATGTCTTACTGCAGCTGTGCAGGGCCTTGGTGAGACTACACCTGGAGTATTGTGCGCAGTTTTCGACTTCTTATCTAAGAAAGTATATGCTTGTCACAGATGGAGTGTAGTGAAGGTTCACCAGGCTAATTCTTGAGATGTCAGGATTGTCGTATGAGAAGAAATTGCGTCAACTGGGCTTGTATTCACTGGAATGTAGAAGAATAAGAGGGGATCTAATTGAAACATGTAACATTCTGATCGGGCTGGATAGACTGGATGCAAGGTTGATGTTTCCCCTGGGCTGGGGATAAAGGGGTCTAGGACAGGGATCATTGTGTCAGGATATGTGGTCGACCATTTAGATCGGAGATAAGGGGACATTTCTTCACTCAGAGGATTGTGGACCTCTGGAATACTCTACCACAGAAGGTTTTGGAGGCCAAGTCACTGGATATATTTAAACATAGAAAATACAGCACAGAACAGGCCCTTCGGCCCACGATGTTGTGCCGAACCTTTGTCCTAGATTAATCATAGATTATCATTGAATTTACAGTGCAGAAGGAGGCCATTCGGCCCTTTGAGTCTGCACCTGCTCTTGGAAAGAGCACCCTACCCAAACTCAACACCTCCACCCAACACCAAGGGCAATTTGGACATTAAGGGCAATTTATCATTGGCCAATTCACCTAACCCGCACATCTTTGGACTGTGGGAGGAAACCGGAGCACCCGGAGGAAACCCACGCAGACACGGGGAGGACGTGCAGACTCCGCACAGACAGTGACCCAAGCCGGAATCCAACCTGGGACCCTGGAGCTGTGAAGCAATTGTGCTATCCACAATGCTACCGTGCTGCCCTTGAGAACAAATAAATCTACACTATATCATTTTACCTTAATCCATGTACCTATCCAATAGCTGCTTGAAGGTCCCTAATGTTCCCGACTCAACTACTTCCACAGGCAGTGCATTCCATACCCCCACTACTCTCTGGGTAAAGAACCTACCTCTGATATCCCTCCTGTATCTTCCACCTTTCACCTTAAATTTATGTCCCCTTGTAATGGTTTGTTCCACCCGGGGAAAAAGTCTCTGACTGTCTACTCTATCTATTCCCCTGATCATCTTATAAACCTCTATCAAGTCGCCCCTCATCCTTCTCCGTTCTAATGAGAAAAGGCCTAGCACCCTCAACCTTTCCTCGTAAGACCTACTCTCCATTCCAGGCAACATCCTGGTAAATCTTCTTTGCACCTTTTCCAAAGCTTCCACATCCTTCCTAAAATGAGGCGACCAAAACTGTACACAATACTCCAAATGTGGCCTTACCAAAGTTTTGTACAGCTGCATCATCACCTCACGGCTCTTAAATTCAATCCCTCTGTTAATGAACGCGAGCACACCATAGGCCTTCTTCACAGCTCTATCCACTTGAGTGGCAACTTTCAAAAATGTATGAACATAGACCCCAAGATCTCTCTGCTCCTCCACATTGCCAAGAACTCTACTGTTAACCCTGTATTCCGCATTCATATTTGTCCTTCCAAAATGGACAACCTCACACTTTTCAGGGTTAAACTCCATCTGCCACTTCTCAGCCCAGCTCTGCATCCTATCTATGTCTCTTTGCAGCCGACAACAGCCCTCCTTACTATCCACAACTCCACCAATCTTCGTATCGTCTGCAAATTTACTGACCCACCCTTCAACTCCCTCATCCAAGTCATTAATGAAAATCACAAACAGCAGAGGACCCAGAACTGATCCCTGCGGTACGCCACTGGTAACTGGGCTCCAGGCTGAATATTTGCCATCCACCACCACTCTCTGACTTCTATCGGATAGCCAGTTCGTTATCCAACTGGCCAAATTTCCCACTACCCCATGCCTCCTTACTTTCTGCATAAGCCTACCATGGGGAACTTTATCAAATGCCGTACTAAAATCCATGTACACTACATCCACTGCTTTACCTTCATCCACATGCTTGGTCACCTCCTCAAAGAATTCAATAAGATTTGTAAGGCAAGACCTACCCTTCACAAATCCGTGCTGACTATCCCTAATCAAGCAGTGTCTTTCCAGATGATCAGAAATCCTATCCTTCAGTACCCTTTCTATTACTTTGCCTACCACCGAAGTAAGACTAACTGGCCTGTAATTCCCAGGGTTATTCCTAGTCCCTTTTTTGAACAGGGGCACGACATTCGCCACTCTCCAATCCCCTGGTACCACCCCTGTTGACAGTGAGGACGAAAAGATCATTGCCAACGGCTCTGCAATTTCATCTCTTGCTTCCCATAGAATCCTTGGATATATCCCGTCAGGCCCGGGGGACTTGTCTATCCTCAAGTTTTTCAAAATGCCCAACACATCTTCCTTCCTAACAAGTATTTCCTCGAGCTTTCCAATCTGTTTCACACTGTCCTCTCCAACAATATCGCCCCTCTCATTTGTAAATACAGAAGAAAAGTACTCGTTCAAGACCTCTCCTATCTCTTCAGACTCAATACACAATCTCCCGCTACTGTCCTTGATCGGACCTACCCTCGCTCTAGTCATTCTCATATTTCTCACATATGTGTAAAAGGCCTTGGGGTTTTCCTTGATCCTACCCGCCAAAGATTGTTCATGCCCTCTCTTAGCTCTCCTAATCCCTTTCTTCAGTTCCCTCCTGGCTATCTTGTATCCCTCCAATGCCCTGTCTGAACCTTGTTTCCTCAGCCTTACATAAGTCACCTTTTTCCTCTTAACAAGACATTCAACCTCTCTTGTCAACCATGGTTCCCTCACTCGACCATCTCTTCCCTGCCTATTTCAAGAATGAAATAGATAGATTTCTAGGCTTTAAAGGTATCAAGGGGAATGGGGAGAGTACAGGAGTCTGGCGGTAAGATAGAGAATCAGTGTGATCATATTGAATCCTGGAGCAGACTGGAAGGACCAAATGACCCATTCCCGTCAGACATCCTGAGATTTTCCAGCATTTTCTGTTTTTGTTTCAGATTCCAGAATCTGCAGTAATTTGCTTTTATTTCACTCCTGCTCCTGGTTGGTATGTTTCTATGAAAGTACTGTATGTGATTCAAAATCCAAGTTATTCACTTTTAAGTAGAATGTATGGAAGTGAATCTAATTAAAAGAATTGAAGAAATAAAGAATGGTGAAGGTCAACCACGAGACTTCAGAGTAGAATTTCCCACGTTATTTACGGGTTCAGGCAAACTGAATCGTCTAAGATTGAGCCTAAAAGAGAAACCAATATGCTTTCTACGCCCAGAAAGGTTCCACACCCTTTACTTCCCAAGGTAAAAGAAAGAGATCGACTCAGTGGAAGACAAGAAGTCATTTCACCAGTAAAATAGCCAATGGGTTGCTGCCCAGGGATGGTATTGGTTCCAAAGCTGTGAAATAAGAAGTCTATCCATTGGTATGATTTAGCACACTGGGCTAAATCGCTGGCTTTTAAAGCAGACCAAGGCAGGCCTACAGCACGGTTCAATTCCCGTACCAGCCTCCCCGAACAGGCGCCGGAA
The DNA here is from genome assembly GCF_047496885.1 of Scyliorhinus torazame. Classification (NCBI taxonomy): domain Eukaryota; kingdom Metazoa; phylum Chordata; class Chondrichthyes; order Carcharhiniformes; family Scyliorhinidae; genus Scyliorhinus; species Scyliorhinus torazame. The sequence continues at coordinate 98,618,412 of NC_092725.1, forward strand.
TGTGGCGACTAGGGGCTTTTCACAGTAACTTCATTTGAAGCCGACTTGTGACAATAAGCGATTTTCATTTCATTTCATGAGTAAATGAGAGTTTAGCAAAATTAGGAAGAGTTACATTTTCCCTAAATTAGATACTAACTGCAGATTCTGGAAAACGCCACTGGAAGAGGACTCCAAGCTTCCCACAACTTTTATAACACCATCTGGAAGATTCTGTTTCAACAGGTTACTCTTTGCAGTAACATCAGCACAAGGGACCTTTCAAAGAACAACAGCAAATTGACGGGCATACATGAAGTTGTTTCCCACATGGACGATCTATTGATGCACGGGGCCACTCGGGCTGAGCATGACATGAGAGTGAGAGCAGTGCTGAGAGGACTTACAAGAGCCAGGATTGACATTGTTGAACAGTTAGTATGAGTTTGCACAGCTAACAGTCAGGTTTCTTGGTCATGCAGTGAGTGCAACAGAGCTCAATGAGTCAATACGTCAGGTGATCCGCCAAGACGATGAATGGTGTCAGGAAGAAACACATCAGAAATCATCCAAACAAAATCAGGGAGATGTTGATGTCATCAGAGATATCAGCACGTTACTCCGTATCCCATGGTCACCCTGGGGCATCCTGTGGGCGGTCGGCATCTGCGGGGATGGATGCCTCGACGTTTGCTCCTGCAATACACAATGAAGCATGCATGGTTAGACACGCAGGTGGTGATCAGGTGATATGGGGGAGGGGGATATGGGGGATATGGGGGAGGGGGGATATGGGTGATATGGGGACAGGCTGTCGGTGGCCCACTTGCTGGTGGGTCCCCGACTTCTGCATCGGCAACCTCCCGGTCCTCAGGTCCGCCAGCCAGTTCCAGGGCCCTTTCCTCATGTACGGTGAGTGGCCTCTCATCAGCTGGGCCCCCTCCAATCCTCTCATGCTCCCTATTGTTGTGTGCGCGCTTCTCCTGTGGGGGGGCGGGTGGGGGGCAGGGGTAAAGGGCAACAGTGTTAGACAGGTATATGAATGCACGCCATCGGTTGCGCGTATAGTGCAGAGGTTAGGGTTAGGGTTGGTTTCACCTGGGGGGGGTGCCGCACATCGGGTAGGGAGGGGGGGGACTCACCCTGGCTGCCCTGACGAGGTCGTTCACCTTCTTGTGGCACTGGGTGCCTGTCTGTGGTGTCAGAGCCACAGTCCAAAGATGTGCAGGGTTAGGTGGCTTGGCCATGTAAATTGTCCTTAGGTTAGGTGGGGTTATTGGTTTACGGGGATAGGGTGGAGGTGTGGGCTTCAGTGGGGTGCTCTTTCGAAGAGCCGGTGCGGACTCGATGGGCTGAATGGCTTTCTTCTGCACTGTAAATTCTGTATGCCTGAAGGTTGTGGATACTCAATCACTGAATATATTTCCTTCTGGGATTGACATTTTGATCTCTCAGGGAATCGAGCGATATAGGGAGTGGGCAGGGAAGTGTAGTTATCGCCCATGATCAGTACTGAGGGAGTGCTGCACTGTCAGAGGGGCACGTTACAACCTGGAGTTACCTACAATACTATCAATGGATGAATCCTCTATAGGATTGGGCGCAGTACTTTCTCAGGTACAAAAAGATGGAAAACACAGAGCAGTCTTTTAACAGAAGGTCATTAACAAATACAGAGAAAAGATACATAGAGAAAGAAGCATTAGCAGCCACATGGGCATGGGAGAAACTTGCTGACTTTAGAACTTCACTCCACGATAGAAACAGACCATAAACTGTTCGTCACACTATCGAGTTCTAAAGACTATGCCATCAAGAGTTCAAAGCTGTAAATTAATATGGGTGAAGTTTGATGCTCACACGTTATATGTTCAAGGGAAACTTCAGAGCACAGCAATTGCATTATCACACTTTGAAACAGAGAATCCAGAAAGAAGCAACATTGAATTTGTGGAAGAGGTTGAGGAGTTTGCTATAACAATAATCCACACGTTACCAATAACCACACAAAGATTGAGTGAAAGCAAAGAGGCTCAAAAATCAGATGAGGAATTTAAGCAGATCAGGGGATTTTGCATTAGAGGATGGCCAACATATACACCACAGAGTCCTATCTTGAGACCATATTTCAAGCAGTGAGAATCAATAGTTTACTGGTACAGTATATGATGATGGAATAGTAATCCCAAGGGCATTGAGATTCAGAATCTTACAATGCTGACATCAATCCAACATTTGCAGAGCTGAGGTACAGCATTCATTCTGGTGGCTGGGACTCTTCAAGTAATTGGAAGCAATTGTGTCCCAAAGCACCATATGTTCAATTCACAGACAGAAATCAAAAGAACCGCCAATGTCATCTTCTTTTCCTATTTGAACAGAAAATAAAAGTGTTCATGGTAGGAGTAGATGACTACTCAAGGTGGATTGAAGTGAAATGGTTAGATGGAGACACATCTGAAGTAGTGATCATATCACCGAAAGAAGTGTTCATAGTCCAAGGGATTCCTGATCTTGTGATATCAGATAACAGTCCACAATTCACAAACATAGAGTTTCCAGTTTCCAAAATTACTTGGATTTGTTCGCAAGTTCATTGAGGTTTCCTCGGGCTAATGGAGAAGCTAAAAGAAGTGCCAGAACTGTAGATCATAGAATCCCTACAGTGCAGAAGGAGGCCATTCGGCCCATTGAGCCTGCACCGAGCCTCTGAAAGAACACTACTCAAACTCACATCCTCGCCCTATCCCAACAACCACCTAACCCAACCTACAAATCCCTGGACACTAAGGGGCAATTACTATTTAGCATTACTATTGAAAAGCATTACTGAAAAAGAATGGGGCTTTTCAACTAGCGTCCTTCAGTTATAGATCCTCCCCCATTGGCTCCACATGAGTTAATCATGGAAAGAAGGTTGCGGACACAGGTTCCTACCCTCTCACATACATTGATGATACAGAACACAGTAACAGACTTAGGAGAGTAAAAGAAAGATAAGAAACTTACTGAGGTAAACAGATAAAACACTAAGAGAGCGGTCACAGGGCAAGAACATCATCAGATCTTCAACAGGGAGAAAAGGCTTGGGTTGGAGAAATAGTGGAGAAATCAGCACTCCCGGGATTTTATATTGTCCAGATGGAAGAGGGTACAGTCAGAAAAAGCGGAAGAGCTTTGATTGCAACTGAACAACAGAATGAAAATCAGAGACCAGAGAGGTCGTATTTGGTTCATTAATCCTTACGGGAAGTAAATCTGCCATTCGTACCTGGTCTGGACTCTATGTGACTCCAGATCCACAGCAACCTGGTTGCCTGTTTAATGCTCTCTGAAATGGCCCGGCAAGCCAATCTGTTCAAGGCCAATTAGAAATGGGCAAGAAATGCTGGCCCAGCCAGTGACACATCCTATTCATGGAAGCAAGCATGGCCAGGAGCTGGACTGTGGGAGGAAACTGGAGCACCCGGAGGAAACCCACGCAGACACGGGGAGAATGTGCAGACTCCGCACAGACAGTGACCCAAGCTGGGAATCGAACCTGGGACCCTGGAGCTGTGAAGCAACTGTGCTAACCACTGTGCTACCGTGCTGCCCTTTACCAAAATATTTCAGTCACAAAGGACTGTTCCTTATCCTGAAACTGCCCCCATATTATTGAATTGTTGGGTTGGAGTATTACTGAATTTTTAGTAATGACATCCTAAATACTGCTAGCTATAAACACTCTGAGATTAATTTTAACATATTTACAGATTAAGGATACTCTTTTACAAGCTGACGGCCTCTGCCACCTCCCTCCACAGACGCCGGCTGTGGCGGGGGCGACCCCGTGCCCATGTCCGGGGTACAGGGACTCCCTCCTCTCCTCCACTGCATCCAGGAGCACCTCGATGTCGCGGTCCTGGAACCTCGGGGCTGCTCGGCGGGCGGCCAGCTTGTCGGGTCTTCCGGGATGGGGGGGGGGGGGGGGCGGGGGGGCGCGTCTTTTGAGCCGTCACGCCATGCGGCGTCACCGTCCACGTCGGGTGACGCCACTGCGAATGGCGTCACGCCGCTGCTAGCCCATTCGGGGCCGGAGAATTTGCATTGTTTGGGGGGGGCCCGACGCCGGAGTGATCCGCGCTGTTTTTGGCGCCGGGTCCCGACGGCGGAGTGATCAGGCCCCCGTCGCAGCCGAGCCACGAAACCACTACCCACGACACCACTACCCAGGACACCCCTTCCCAGGACACCCCTACCCAGGACACCTCTACCCAGGACACCCCTACCCAGGAAACCGAAATACAGGACAGTGACACAGAGTGGATGGGTGGAGACGAACCGCCACCCCAAAGTACCATGGACTCAGAGTGGGACGGAGAGCACGACACAACGCCACTGCTGTCACCAACACCCTCCACCATCGCTGAGACACTCACCTCGGTTGGGCACTTTAGTGATGGGGCGTCTGGTACACTCACTGGTGCGCACAACACAGCCGTCCCGGTACAGCAGGTGGAGGTAGGAGCAGCAGAGTGGCCGGGAGGTCAGAGGGCAGCCCAGCCCAAGCGAACATCTGCCGCCCAGATGGATCCCGGGTTCCTGGAGTTACCACACCCTCACATAGATCCGATGCAACCACCGACCCGGAGACGAGCGAAGAGGGTGACGGCCGGCTTGCAGCGGCTGCAGTCGCAGGTGGAGGAGTGCACCCGCGTCCAGGAACTGGGAGTGGTGCCGGTCATGCGTGCCACCCAGGCCGACACCGCACGGGTGGCATCCGCGGTGGAGGCAATGGGTGCGACGGTGTCAGACATGGGGAGCAGTATGCAAGGCCTGGGGCTTTCCGTGCAGGCGGTGTCTTTGGCCCAGGACATGGCTGCCCTCTCACAGTAGGCCATGAGCCAGCGCCAGCGGCAGATGGCAGAGGCGCTCAATGCCATGGCCCTGTCTCAGCAGGCAATGGCCAAGTCTCAGCAGGCCATCGCTGAGGGCATCGGCGCCATTGCCCATGTGCTAGCCGGTGTCGCACAGTCACAGACAGGAATGGCCAACTCCCTGAGCTACATGGTTGCAAACCTGCAGACCCTTGTCGATACCAGCACGGGCCTCCAGGACTGGCAGCGCCAGGTGTCGGAGGGGCGTCGGATGGCTGGTCCGTTCGCACCCCCGACCCATGTAGAGGCCTGGGGGCCATTGGGCACCCCGAGGGAGGAGGAGCTGCTGACTCCCGTCCCTGGTCCCCCTGTAGGGGAGGTCCAGGAACATTGCAACACCTTGGACTCCCCCCCCCTTCCGTCCCAGATGCATTGTGTGGGCAACGGGCAGGGCAGGCTGGCAGCTCGCCATCCCAGTCGCCCGGGCTGCAGCCTGGCCCATCTAGGCCAGGACGCCCCAGGAAACGGCCGCCAAAGGGATCCCGAGTCAGAGGGCAGGAATCACAGGAGTCCACCTCCAGTTCCGCTGGACCGTCTGGGGAACCACCTAGGCATAGTCAAAGGGCCCGTAAGGCCAAACAATTAGACACTGAGTAAGTTGGCACGGGTGCAGGGCACAGGCGGGCTTTAGGGGCTAGGGCACGCGTATGCACTGTTTGTTATTAAAATCACTTTAACATCTACAGAAGCTGCCTTTGTGCTCTGTCCGAAGCGTCCGGGGGTGTCATGTACGTTGAGCGCCAGTGTGTGTGTGAGGGGTGGTCTTACGTCGGCCTCAGGTGAGTCTGCCCCCTTCCCCCTGGGCCGCCATCAACATCCCCCGGGCAGAGGACGGGACCGTGCGCTGCAGTGTCACAGCCGCATGCAGGGATGGTCCGGGTGGATGGTGGTACTGTGGGCATGGGTCAGACATTGTCCAATGATGTGGAGCCAGGAGCTCATTGCAGAGCGGGTTGTCATCATCCTCCATGGCCTGCAATAGACACGCTTCCACCGGCGCCCGTGAGAGCCCGGCCGTCGTGCCGCAGGTGGATCTGTAATGGAGGGGTGGTGTGCATGCAGGTGGGGTGGGTGTGGTTGGGGGGGGGTGAGGGTGCTGGGTGGGTGGATGGGTGGGGGGGTGAGAGTGTTCGGGTGTTGCCATGGTGTGCGGTATGTGGCCATACTCGCCGATTCCCACACCCCCTAGTCAGTGAAGCGGGCGGCTATCAGCCTGGCCCGTGCCCGCTGGCCCAGCCGGTAACGGTGGACAGCCACCTGCCCATGTCTAGCCCGTCTGCCCTGACCATTGCCACCATCTCCCTCATTTGGGGAGCCTCTTCCTGCTGCTCCTCCACTCCACCCTCCTTTGCCTGCGGAACATCGCCCCTCTGCTGGGCACTCACCCCCCTCCCGTACCCAGCACTCACCCCCCCCCCCCCGTCCCACTCGCCAGCACTCACCCCCCCCCATCCCCGGCACTCACCCCCCCGTCCCTGGCACCCCCCCCCCCCATCCCCGGCACTCACCCCCCGTCCCCGGCACTCATCCCCCGTGTCCCCGACACTCACCCCCCCCATCCCCCTCGCCGGCACTCACCGCCCCCCCCCCCATCCCCGGCACTCACCCCCCCCCGTCCCCGTCCCCGGCACTCACACCCCCGTCCCCGGCACACACCCCCCCCCCCCCCGGCACTCACCCCCCCCTGTGCCCGACACTCATCCCCCCGTCCCACTCGCCGGTACCCCAACCCCACCCCCCCACCCCCCCATGCCTCCCGTCCCCGACCCCGGCACTCACCCCCCCCCCCCGTACCCGGCTCTCATCCCCCCCGTCCCCTTCGCCGGCACTCACCACCCCCATCCCCGGCACTCCCCCCCCCCCCGTCCCCGGCACTCACCCCCCCCGTCCCCCCCGTCCCCGGTACTCACCCCCCCGTCCCCCTCGCCAGCACTCAAACCCCCCTTCCCCGGCACTCCCCCGAAGCCCACCCCACCCCACCCCCCCCGCCGCACACACATCCACACACACCTCTGCCCCACACACACAGACTGCAGCCACGCCATCACCTCTCCAGCGGCCAGCCCCCAGGCCGTGACCTACCTCCACGCTGGACGGCGTCAACCATCAGCACTGGTTGACGCCGTTAAAGTGTTTTGATTTACGCCGATGTGACCCATCCGGCCGGCAGCCCCGGAGTCCATTGTCTCACGCCCGCCCCTACCATTCTCCGAGGCGGGCGGCGCGATTGACGCCCCGCCGACTTTTCACCCTTCGGAGAATTCGGCGGGCGGCAGGGCGGGATTTACGCCGCCCCCCAGCGATTCTCCGACCCGGCGGGGGGTCGGAGATTCCCGCCCAAGGTATTGTTTTAAGTGAGTTTAATTCAGTGTTGCTTTCTAAGAAAGGTAAATCTCTAGTTAGATTCATGTTTGACTTGCATCTGGGGAATTAGCTTTCAGAGAAAACTGTGCTTCTATTGTGCTTAAAGAGGGTTATGGCATGAAAAGTAACCAAGCTATGGAGAAGTAGAAGTCATTGCTGAGCAACTGGGGCACCTTTAGGGTAGGAAGGCTTTCTGAGCTTTGTTTAGCTGGATATATAGCAGTTGGAGTGAAGTAGTGAAAGAGAAGACAGTTCTCACAACTCTGCTGGAAGTAGCTGAAGATAGAAAGCTGGAGAATGAACGTCTCTCAACTCTGCCAGAAGAAAAACTAGAAAGGGCAAGGGGGTTTCAAAAAGGCAGATTCCAAAATAACCAGATATAACCAGGGAATTTGGACAGAAAGAATGTCTTAGGAAGACTGAAGTTAAGGGAACAGAGACCAAAAGTCGAACAGGACATTTCAAGGACATCATGTCCACATTAACCCTTACCAACCTTTACAGATGCACCATAGAAAGCATCCTATCGGGCTGCATCACAGCCTGGTATGGCAACTGCTCGGCTCAGGACCGCAAGAAACTTCAGAGAGTCGTGAACACCGCCCAATCCATCACACGAACCTGCCTCCCATCCATTGACTCCATCTACACCTCCCGCTGCCTGGGGAAAGCGGGCAGCTTAATCAAAGATCCCTCCCACCCGGCTTACTCACTCTTCCAACTTCTTCCATCGTGCAGGAGATACAGAAGTCTGAGAACACGCACGAACAGACTCAAAAACAGCTTCTTCCCCACTGTCACCAGACTCCTAAATGACCCTTTTATGGACTGACCTCATTATCACTACACCCTGTAATGCTTCATCCGATGCCAGTGCTTATGTAGTTACATTGTATATGTTGTGTTGCCCTATTATGTATTTTCTTTTATTCCCTTTTCTTCTCATGTACTTAATGATCTGTTGAGCTGCTTTCAGAAAAATACTTTTCATTGTACCTCGGTACACGTGACAATAAACAAATCCAATCCAAGGGAAAAGCTGATAAAGTGTTCTGAGTTAAAGAGACAGCTGGAGTAACCAGATTTAAAGTGGAAAAGCAGACTTAAGAGCTAAGTCAAAAGTCTTAATGCAGCCTGAGAATCGATAGGTAAAGCAATTGTGAAGACAGTGAAGACAAAAGAATCCTGAATAGAGAGGTGTAAGATCTGAAAGTAAATCATTTATGGATGAAGCTGAGGGAAAGCATTGTTTAAAAGAAGATTTGAAAGTGTCTTTTTGAAAGCGGAATTTTAAATCATTTCTGTGGAAGCCAGAGTTCAGTGAGACAAGATGGCTCAAGGTATAAGAATTATCTGGCAAGATTTTGAAGAGAAATCCACAGAAATTCACTTGGGGTCAGAGTATAGTATGTGTGTGACCACAGCCAGTCTGTGTGTTTAAAGGGACTGCATGATACTGAGACCATTATAGCCTAAGATGTTCTTTATGATCCGTGTTAACCTTAAAATCTGTGTATATTTGTGAAGACAAGTGGGAATAAAGGAGCATTGTATTATTATAAAACTTTTCATGTTAAATAAATATTTTTTTATTGTGTTGTGAAGAACTAATAACGATCCTATGACCCTGTTCTTCCACGTTTTCTAAAAAACAATAAACATTACAGTCTTTTGAGCCACGGTTCCATTATGGAATTTCCAGTCCAGTTGTAACATCCCTTTCAGGCAGTAAGTTCCAGATTCTTACCACTTTCTGAGTGAAAAGATTTTTCCTCAAATCTCTGCTAAATCTCTGTCCCCTTACCTTAAATATCTTCCTCATGGTTATTGATCCCTCTACTGAGGGGAAAAAGTTTCTTCCTATCCATCCTATCAATATCCCTTATATTTTTGTACATCTCGATCAGGTCCTCCCTCAGCCTTCTCTGCTCAAAGGAAAACAACCCCAGCCTAACCAGCCTGAAAAGCTCCAGCCCAGGCAACATCCTGGTGAATCTTCTCTGCACCCTTTCGAGTGCAGTGTTAAGAGAGTGCTGAACTCTCAAGGGTGTTGTTTGGATGAGATATAAACTGCCCTCAAAGGTGGATGCAAAGGTTCCCACTGGAGCAAATATTGATTCCTCAACGACCATGACTAAAACACGTCATCTGGCCATGATCACACTGCTGTTTGTAGCAGCTTGCAACCGTGGCTACATTTCAAAAAAAGTACTTTACTGGCTGTAAAGAGCCTTGGAACTTCCTGAGGTTGTGAAAGTTGCTATATAATTGCAATCTCTGCTTTTAATAATAATAATCTTTATTAGTGTCACAAGTAGGCTTACATTAACACTGCAACAAAGTTACTGTGATCATCCCCTAGTTGCCACACTCTGGCGCCTGTTCGATACACTGAGGGAGAATTCAGAATGTCCAATTCACCTAACAAGCACATCTTTCAGGACTTGTGGGAGGAAACTGGAGCCCCCGGAGGAAACCCACGCACACACGGGAAGAATGTGCAGACTCCACACAGACAGTGACCGAAGCCAGATATTCAACCCGGGTCCCTGTGAAGCATCAGTGCTAACCACTGTGCTACCGTGCCGCCGTATTGGAAGCAGAGACTGTGGCAGAGGGAGAATTGAGACAGTAATGATTTCCTGTTGTGTCAGTGTCCAGCAGCCCCAGCCGGAGAGTCAGGCAGCCTCCAGGAACCCGGAAAAAGGCCCAAGGATGGGGGAAGGGGCCGGGAGTCGGGAACTGGGTCAGCACAGGGGGTGAATCCTCACGAAGCTGTAACCAGCTGTACAGACTATGGATACAATTCCAGCTTTGCTCAGATTGCTCTGGGGAGGGGGGGGGGGGGGGGGTCTGTTCAGCAATGTTTGGAAATTAATCATCATTGGAGAATAAAGTCTCTCTGAGACAAGAAACTAAATCATTTGTTCCATTCTTCAAATCTGCTGCCATTTACTTGGATAAAAGCAAAGTACTGCGGATGCTGGAATCTGAAGCCAAAGAGAAATTGCTGGAAAATCTCAGCAAGTCTGGCAGCATCTGTAGGGAGAGAAAATAGCTAACGTTTCGAGTCCGATGACTCTGTCCAAGCTCAGAGCTCTGGGCTTTGACAGTCATTTGGCTATTTACTTGGAGTTTATATTGTTTAAAAAATTCAGTGAGGACATTGTCCCTATCACCAAATTCACAGGCTCCGGCCAGAGGACAGGGCTACAGGGGTATGCTCAGTGACTGGGCGGAGTCTCAGTCAGGGGGCGGGGTCAGTGACTGGGCGGAGTCCCGGAGGGGGCGGGGTCAGTGGCTGGGCGGGATCTCAGTCAGGGGCGGGGTCAGTATCTGGGCGCAGTGCCGGTCAGGGGCGGAGTCAGTGATTGGCGGAGTGTCAGTAAGGGGCGGGGTCAGTGATTGGGCGGACTCTCGGAGGAGGCGGGGTCAGTGTTTGGGCGGGGTCTCGGTCAGGGGCGGAGTCTCGGCCAGGGGGCGGGTCTCGACCAGGGGGCGTGGTCTCAGCCAGGGGGCGGGGTTCCGGTGATTGGCAGCCTGCGGCCTGTAAGCGGTTCGCAGACGCGCCGCCCTCGGCCTCAGGTGAGCGGAATTCCGGGGACAGGGCTCGCTTTGAGCAGCTGCCGGGGGGGCGGAGCGGAGCAATATGTGCCCGGGCCTGGGTTCAGGTTCGCAGTGGCGGACTCGCCCCGAATCTGTGGGTCGGATCTGCCCACTCGGGCCTGTGCTGACCTAGTGAAAATGAGACCCGGTTAAGCCCCTCAGGCCCCACTCAAAATATTGACCCACATGCTCCTATTGAAAGTTAATATTACATTTACACAAGGTTGGTGGGGAATTGGGGTTGGGGAGTTGTTTATGTAAGCCATGCTGGCTGAGTTTTGTGTGTGGTTGCTTTTTAGTTTCAATTTATAATATAAATGGCTTAATAAAATATTTTTTTTAAAATTTACACTCACCCTTACTGGCAGCATGAACAACTCAGTGTTTAAATAATTCTCTCTGGTTCTGATTCCTATTGTACTGAGGGTGGGAAGGGCACAGAATATACTCTGGGTGGGGACTTCAATGTTCATCGCCAAGACTGGCTCAATAGTACCACCACAGTCCCTTCATCGTGTTTGGCACTACCACCGTGCTAAATGGGACAAACTTCGAACAGATCTAGCAACTCACGATTGGGCATCAATGAGGCGCTGTGGGTCATCAGCAGCAGAATTGTATGTAGCCACAATCTAACCTCATGGCTTGGCATAACCCCCACTCTACCATTACCACCCAGCTAGGGGATCAACCCTGGTCCAAATGAAGAGTGCAGGAAGGCATGCCAGGAGAAACACCAAGCATACCGAAAAATGAGGTATCAACTTGGTGAAACTACAACACAGGGCAACAAAATGATGTTTGAGAGTAGACTGATGGAGTGTTACCAGCAGCAAGTTGTAGATCGAGCGAAGCAATTCCACAACCATCTAAGCTCTGCAGTTCTGTCACATCCAGCCGTGAATGGTGGTAGACAATTAAACAACTCACTGGAGGAGGTGGCTCCACGAATATCTCCATCCTTAATGATGGGAGAGCGCAGAAGATTTGTGCAAAATATAAGGCTGAAACATTTGCTAGTCTTCAGCCAGAAATGCTGACCTATCTCGGCCTCCTCCAGAGGCCCCCTGCATCACAGATACCAGTCTTGAGCCAATTAAATTCACTCCACATGCAAACAAAAAATGGCTGCAGACTCTGGATACTGCAAAGGCTATGTGTCCTGACAATTTTCCAGCAAGCTACTTTGGATTGTGCTCCAAAACTTGGCATGCTCCAAAACGTGCCATGCTTTAGAACATGCTGCACCCCTAGCCAAGCCGTTCCAGTACAGCTACAAAACTGGCATCTACCTAGCAATGTAGAAATGTACACAAGAAACAGGACAAATTCAACCTAGCCAATTACCACCCCATCAGTCTACTCTCAATCATCATCTAGGTGATGGAAGAGGTCATCAACACTGCTATCAAGCGGCACTTGCTTAGCAATAACCTCTTCACTGACACTCAATTCTGGTTCTGCCAGGACCATCCAGATGTGAGGTGAAATTGACTGCCGTTGACATCAAGGCAGCATTTGATCGTAAGTGGCATCAAGGATGCCTAGCGAACTGGAGTCAATGGGAATCGGGGAAATCTCTCCAATGGTTGGAGTCAGACTTAGCACAAAGAAAGACAATGTCATTGTTGGAGGTCAGTCATCTTAGCTCCAAGACATCACCCTAGGCGTTCCTCAGGGAGTGTCCGAGGTCCAACCATCTTTAGCTGCTTCATCAATGACCTTCCTTCCATCATAGGGTCAGAAGTGGAGGTGTTCACTGATGATTGCACAATGTTCAGCACCATTCATGACTCCTCGGATGCTGGAGCAGTCCATGTCTAAATGCAGCAAGACCTGGGCAATATCCAGGCCTGGGTTGATAAGTGGCAAATAACATTCACAACACACAGGTGCCAGACAATGACCATTTCCTACAAGGGAGAATCTCCCCTGGAATTCAATGGCATTACCATCAATGAAACCCTCACTATCAACATCCTGAGAGTTACTGAACTAGAAAAGTGATATAAATGATGTGGCTACAAAAGCAGGTCAGAGGCTGGGAATCCTGTGGCGAGTAATTCACCTGATTCCCCAAAGTCTGTCCACCACCTACAAGGCACAAGTCAGGAATGTCATGGAATACTTCCCACTTCCTTGGATGAGTGCAGCCCCAGCACCACTCAAGAAGCTTGACACCATCTAGGACAAAGCATCCCGCTTGATAGACAACTTATTCACAAAGATTCACTCCCCCCACTGCCGAACAGCTGTGTGTACCATCTACAAGATGCACTACAGTAACTCACCAAGGCTCCTTCAACAGCACCTTCCAAACCCACGATCACTACCATCTACAAGGTCAAGTGCAGCAGATCCATGGGAAAACCACCATCTCCATGTTGCCTTCTAGGTCACACACCATCCTGACTTGGAAATATATCGCTGTTCTTTCACTGCTGCTGTGTCAGAACCCCCACTCTGACAGCACAATGCATGTACCTACACCCCATGGACTGCAGTGGTTCAAGAATGCAGCTCACCACCACCTTTTCAAGGGCAATTTGGGGTGGACAATAAATGTTGGCTAAATAAAACATACATAATCTTGGGCTTTATTAATAAAGAAACAGAATACAAGAGAAAGGAGGTTATGAGAAATCATGAGGGGTCTGGATGGGATAGATAGAGGGAAATTGGTTACCATTGGGTGGAAGGATTGAGAACCAGAGAACAACAATGTAACTGGCAAAGGAAGCAACAGCAAAACTGTTATACACAGCGAATGGTTAGGATCTGGATTGCACTGCCTGAAAGTGTGATGCAGGCAAGGTCAATTGTTGCTTTGAAAACAGAATTGGATAAATATGTGAATGGGGAAAAAATGGCAGGTTATGGGGAAGAGGCAGAGGCTTGGGACTAGCTGAATTGCTCTTGCAGAGAGGCAGTATAGAGTTGATGAGCCAAATGGCCTCCTTTTCTATGGCAACTTTTCTATATGCACCTTAAATCTGTGCTGCCTGGTTACCAACCCTTCTGCCATTGGAAACATGATCTGTCTATTTACCACTCATGAATTTGAGCACCTCTAACTTTTCTGCTATTGGGCAGATATCACATTCACTCTTAGTTTTCTGTCTCCCCCAGGGTGATATCCGGGGGTGGAAATGTATGGACCTGGTTGTCTCTGGAAGATGGTTGGACTGGGATTGTTGTATGGTGGGCGGTGCAGCGGACATCGATTCTCCTCAGCCCTGTGGAGCAGAGAAATGTACAGAGGCAGTCTTCAGTTCTCGACCTGTGCGGTGAAGAGAAAGGAAAACAGACAGACCGTGGACAGTCTGGACCAGCTGTCGGTGGACGTAACGAAAATCCGCCAGCTGAAAAGCTGGGTGTTGCTTGCAGATGTGGCTTACGTCAATGAGATCGCCAACATTTTAAAAGAAATGGGAGCTGAGGGGAAGAAAATTGCCCTCATCTTAGAACGATATCCTGAAGCTGTTCTCTGCACACCAGCAGAAATTAGTGCCCAACGGGAGTTGTGGGGAAAATTGTGCTCCAATGAGGAAGAGCTGGTGAGGATTGTAGAGCGGTTCCCGGAATCTTTCTTTACAGTCAGAAACCATAGGAATCGGCAGGACAACATCAAATATTTCCAGACATTAAACCTGAACAAAAGGATTATCAGTCGCTTGCTTGCCAGTTCTCCGCAGATCTTCTGCAGCAGTGTGGATAGGAACAAGACAGTCATTGAGACTTTACAGCAAAGCTACCTTCAACTGGGTGGCACCCAAGCCGACATGAGGGTCTGGCTAATGAAACTGCTGAGCCAGAATCCTTTTATCTTGTTGAAACCTCCAGAGGCAGTGTGAAAACCTGACTTTCCTCCAATCCTTGGGCTTCAGCAGTGCTGAACGCCTCAAGCTGCTCTCCAAGCTCAAGGGGTTGATAATCGAGCTCTCCCCCAGTACAATGGAGAATTGTGCTGTATTCTGTCACCAAGCATTGCAATGTACCGATGAGGGACTGAAAATGATCCTCCTGAGCTGCCCGGCCTTGCTGTACTTCTCAGTTCCCGTTTTAGAGGGACGCCTTGGTGCCATTTTGAAGGAAGGGTTTTCAGTGGAGCAGGTCAGAGCAAGCCCTGCAGTTCTCGAGCTGTCTACACAGATTGTGCACCATCGCATCAGGAGGCTGGTCGCTTTGGGGTATAATGTTAAAAGGGACAGTCTGGAACTGCTCAATGGAACCAAAAAGGATTTTGAGAGCAGTTGCGGAAAGATGGACTGGAGGAAACAGAGACCCTTATTTAATCCAGTCGCTCCCTTAAACATTGAGGAGTAGTGGTAGCACAGTGGTTAGTCGGGTTCGATTCCCGGCTTGGGTCACTGTCTGTACAGAGTCTGCATGTTCTCACCATGACTGCATGGGTTTCCTCCGGATTCTCCAGTTTCCTTCCACAAGTCCCGAAAGACGTGCTGTTAGGTGAATTGGACATTCTGAATTCTCCCTCTGTGTACCCGAACAAGCGCCGAAGTGTGGCGACTAGGGGATTTTCACAGTAACTTCATTGCAGTGTTAATGTAAACCTACTTGTGACATTAATAAAGATTATTATTATTATTAGCGATGGAGAGATTCCACCCAGTGAGCAATGGAGTTGTGTCAACTCAAGAGCTCGAAGTTGGAACCTAGGAGCAGGAGAAGGCCGTTCGGCTCGTCGAGCCTGCTCTGCCATTCAATAAGATCACGGCTGACTTGATTTCCTGTCACCCCAAATGCTGTGGATACTGGGGCGGGGTGGCGGAAGGGGGGGCGGGGGGGTCAGTTGGAACTTTCAAAACAGATGTATTGATTTTTGTTGGAGAAGGATATCAGGGGATATGGAGTTTACAGCGAATAAATAGATACAGATCAGCAATGGAATAGGTTCGAGGGGCTGAATGGCCTCACCTGTTCCTATGTTCCATTCAAATAATGAATTTGTATCATGAACACATGCCTGTAATAACTCAGTGGGCAGGTTAGCAGGAGAAAGAAGATGGCATGAAGAGGAAATCTCTACGGTGTGAGCTGACAGTGTGAATGAGGAAGGGGTAAAACTGCATAAACCTGTGATTAATCAATATATACAGCTCATTGCAATCATCAATCCACTCGGCCTCTCCTAACATGGGGGTTCTCACTCTCAGGTAACCGAGCGAGAGGGGCGGCACAGTGGTGCAATGGTTCGCACTTCTGCCTCACGGCACCGAGGACTCGGGTTCAATCCAGGCCCCGGATCACTATCCGTGTGGAGTTTGCACATTCTCCCCGTGTCTTCGTTGGTCTCACCCCAACAACCCAAAGATGTGGTTAGGTGGATTTGCCCCTTAATTGGGAAAAAAATAATAGGGCACTCTAATTTTTTTTTTTAAGTCACCGAGTGAAGATTCACTGTATAGTTTAAACAACTTTGAAACACCCCCTGTGACTGGTCACCATGACTCAATTATTGGTGATTGTTTTCTTGAAGTGAATAAAGTTTTTGTTGTAAACCACCTTCCACTGTGCAATGTCCTATTGTTTAACTTTCAGCAAATGGATTCTGCTCTGGATATTTCCTCCTCCTCCTTCTCCTCGAACCAAGACACTGCACAATGATCAATCTTGGCATTGGCTTCTCTCATCTGATTCTGTGCAGGAAGTAGCATTTTTTAAAATCCTAAACCAAATTATTTTTTTTATCGGGGGAGGATCTTTCCCCATCAGTGCCCAAAACGGCAGGAATAGTTTGATCAAACTGAAAATGTTGAATGGGTGAACATTCCTGTCTTTTCTGGTCTCACATATCTACTCGGATGCGTGCTAATAATCATGTCAATCAGATGAACTCGGAGAATGCCACAGACAGACGTCCCATAAATCTTCGACAACTTTACTGCATTTGTGTACATTTGTAAATATTTATTGGAAGGAGTTAATGTGGAGCTATGAAGCAATCAGTGGTGAGCCATTTCTCTCTCACACCAGCCCACCTGAAAGTTCAATCTGCTGCCCTCTCTCTTCAATTGCTGGTTTTATTCTGTTTATACAAACTGACATATCTGCAGAATAAAACTGCAATAATGTTGGTTTATTGAAAGTTACTTCAATCATGTAGGATGTTCGGGCAGCACGGTGGCGCAGTGGTTAGCACTGCTGCCTCACGGCGCCGAGGTCCCAGGTTCAATCCCAGCTCTGGGTCACTGTCCGTGTGGAGTTTGCACATTCTCCCCATGTTTGCGTGGGTTTCGCCCCCACAACACAAAAGATGTGCAGGTTAGGTGGATTGGCCACGCTAAATTACCCCTTAATTGGAAAAAATGAATTGGGTACTCTAAATTGAAAAAAAAAATCATGTAGGATGTTGTGTCAAGGTTCTGACATGTATAGTAAAGCATCTCTTCCTTAAATTCTTGTCTCTGTCCCATACTATAAATCAGGTCACTAGGAAAACGTTAATCGTCCTTTCGGGTTGAATGAGCTTAACGCCTGGAGATTAATGCTTATGAAACCTGCTCTAATTGAATGCAATTGTTGGAACTTGAAGAGTTTCCTCTTAGTTTGCGCACTGTCTTCCAGGAGTGGGATCAACAATGTCCTGATTAGTTGCATTTACGTGGGGACGATAGTGGCAATGTCTCTAAGCTGGTAATGCGGATACCCAGGCTAATGCTCTGGGGGATATCAATTCAAATCCCACCAAAACAGCTGCTGGAATTAAATCCCACGGTGGGGCGGGGATTTTTAGAGGTGGTGGTGTTGTAAGAGGATAGGTAAGGGTCACGCTATCACGGGAGATAAACATGAGAATGAACAATTAAAATTGGACACAAACCCAAAGGACTAATATAATTCAGCAAGTACATTGGCAGGAATGATCGGCACTGGGTGTTGGGTACGATATGAGCTGCAGAGTTTATGAAGTTTTCAGAAGGAGGAGTTGGGAGAGTGTCCTGGAGAGCACTGGAATATCGGAATGGAAATAAAATACTGCAGATGCTGGAAATCAGAAATAAAACAAAGTGCTGGAAATACACCAGAGATCACAACAACAGAGGAAATGGGAGCAGGAGTAGACCACTCGGCCCATCAAGCCTGCTCCATCATTCTGGAGTTTGGAGAAATATATATGGGGCCAAATGGCGGGGTGAAGCCGTCCAGAGTTCCAAATGTCACAACCCCAGTTCATGTTATCATACATCTAGAGATCACACAGTAATGGTGTATTCCCAATTGTATTAGGAGGGCTTGGTGATAATGAGACCCATTGGCCTCTCCACAAATAAATAAAAATTAGTTTCTTATGCTCCTCTTGCTTATCTTTTAAAAGACAGCATAAAGAAATTTAAAGCATGGACCGGTAGGACAAATTTTTTTTCCCTGAAGGAAGGATTAAGCTGGTGGATGCTTACCCCACAATGGGACATATCACGGGCACCAGGTGAGGGGGAAAGTGGAGCAGTGTAACAAACAGCTCACCTATCTCCTATGGTGACAATATCATTAATTCAACCACCATTTCTTGGTGTGCAAGTGAAGAACCCAGATTCAAAAAGAATGACTAGAATTACACCAGAACTGAGAGGTTCTACTGTTACGACGAGGGCAGGGGTGAACTGGCTCCCCTCTATTCAACCCCCTCGATTCGTCAAAACAAAGCTTTTTCATAATTTATTTTCCCTGTAAATATTCGGGTAACTGCACTTTGCTGGTGAGAGAGAGAAAGAGACAGAGATATTCCTTCGTACTTCTTTCAGCAGCTTTTTGAGATGACTGTGATGACTTGGCTCTCTCTTTGTCGGTTTTGGCAAAACAGTTCTTAAAACTCCTCTCTGTATATTCCAAAAAAAGGAATTTGATTATGTTACGACATCCTGGGCTAGTGGTCAATTCCTGCCCCTCTTGACCAGAGTCACAACACAAGTGGATTAACTAATATTTCTGAAAAAAATACCCTCAGTTTTTGGCCCTTGGCTGCCCAATAATTACAGTCACCAGGTTTGTAAATTTAAACACAATTACTTTTTATTAATAACAAAAACTGTAATGAAATATGTATATCATAGAATGTACAGTGCAGAAGGAGACCATTCGGCCAATCGAGTGCAACGGCCCTTGGAAAGAGCACCCTGCTTATGCCCACGCCTCCACCCTATCCCCGTTACCCCACCTAACCTTTTGGACACTAAGGGGCAATTTAGCATCACCAATCCACCTAACCTGCACACCTTGCATATTTGCAGCAAACACAACTGATTAACTATTATCTAATTCCAAATCCCTGTTTTAACTTGCCCCCCAACATCCTCTACACACACATATACAAGACAGACACAGCGGGGAAGAAAGGGTAAAAAAATTCATGAGTAAACAGGCAAGAGTCTTTGTTTCAGATGTTGTTTCCAGCACCTTACTCCTCTTCAAACTCTACTTTCAGTCCGAGGCTTTACTGTAGATTCATTCAGGCCTCTGTAGTTTCAGAAACACAGCACTCACAGCCTTTCTGCAGAGAGACAGAGTGTCCTGATCTGTGTTTACAGCCTGTAATGATTTTCCTGTAGATCCATTCATTCAGGTTCTCTGCAGTTCCAGAAATACAGCACTCACAGTCTTTCTGGAGAAAACACGGAAGAGAGAGAGTTCTTGTGCTTCCAGGAGTCAAACTGAGCTCCTTAGGACTCTGAAAATCATTCCACGGGGACAGGATCCACTCACTATCTGCTACTGGGCAGAGTACAGCCTTTTGGGCCAGTTCATTGGCCCCCAGCCAATCAATCAAACTGAGTCTATCCCCATCTCTGGTGATGAAAAGTCTAAATCTCCTGGTCAAACTAGCAGAGTGTTCTCTCCTGTACCTTCTGAATTCCTCATTCTCTCTGTTTCTTGTCCATTAAGCAAAATAAAAGAAAGGGGAAATAAGGTCATAAGCAGGAAGGACCCTTACAATTAACATGTCTTGTAGTCATTGCTGTAGAACATTTTTGATGGTTCATCTCAGATACCTATAACACGTTTCAGGACAGGAGAAACCAACAGGAGATGAGGTTACTTCATCCTCTACAGGAATCTAGAGTGTCTGTTGGGTGTATCCGGCTGCTTAACAGATCCTATTATCTTGGCAGAATTACAGTTGATCAAAGCCCAGCACTTTCACATTTTTAATGATTTCCTTTCAAGAGTCAATTTTTTAAGTGGACCTTGACAACCCCTAGATGTGGAATTCTACGCATCGTGTAGGTGTAGAATGCAATTGATATAGGAACATTCCAGCCTTCATACCCCCCTCAATCCTCCTTTCATGGGTGTGGTCGCCACTTAGGCTCAGTGCCACCTTGGCACCCAGGAAACTTGGCACTGCTGCCCTGGCAGTACTGCCAGCCTGTCAGTGCCACACGGCCACTTTGTCAGTGTCAGGGTGGCAGTGCCAGGGTGCCTGCCTGGCAGTGCCAGGGGAAGAGCCAGGGTGCCACCTAACCCTGTCCCCGACCACCCAGGGGCCTCCAGTGGCCTGGGAGACCCCCTGGTTTGTGTGAACCAGTACTATATGGTGCCTGGCTGGGGTCTAGCTAGTGAGACCAATAAATGTTGGGAGAGGGTTAGATCAGGCATCAGCACGTTTAAGTGGGTGGTTTTAAACCCACTTAAGCAGGCGAGACTGGATCCAGCCCATTGTGAGTGGGATCCTGATCGTGACGCCTCACGAGATCTGGTTAGATCATACCCAATGTCTCTAATTACCTACTCCCCAGGGAACCCTCTTAATAAAAATAAAAGTCCATTAGCCCAAACTTTTATGATGCTCTAATTGCACCTCTGCTTCCAAAAGGCCTAGCTGTCTTTAAAACCAGGATTTTTAACAACGTGACTGCAGCAGTCATGCACACACTAACTTAGGCTTTTAAACTTTACTGAACCAAATACTTATAATACAATACATCTGAAAATCCTACATTCATCACCACACTCAGTCACAATTTCCCGTCATCGTGACAATACCTATTGGCAATGATTGAACAGCTTTGTCTTTGGAGAAGTTAATGGGTGATCTGTCAAGGCCTTAAAAATTATGAAGGGGTCTGATAGGGTAGATATAGAAATGTTTCCACCTGTGGGGGGACTAAAACTAGAGGCCGTAGACCAGGTCAATCACTGATAAATTCAATAGGGAATGCAGGAGAAATGTCCTTACGCAGGTTAGATTGTGGAACACGCTACCATAGGCAGTAGTTGAGGCAAATAGCATATATATATTTAAAAGGAAGGTGCAGAAACACAGGAGCAGAAGATATGTTGATGGAGGTGGATGAAATTGGATGGTAGGAGGTTTATGTGAAGCTTAAACACCAGAATAGACGAGTTGGGTCAAATGTCCTCTTTCTATGCTGCAAAATGCCATGTAATGACAACCAAGACCTTCAGAGGCTAATTGGATAATTATCGGAGGAGAAATAAAGTGCAGAGCTTCAGGGAAAAGACAGAGGAATGGGATTAGGCAAATTGCTCTTCCAGAGAATCAGTACATGCAGAATGGGCTGAATGGCCTCCCTCCAAGCTGCAACTATTTTATGGTTTTATGCATCCTATAAATTCACCCCGAATATATTAGAGGCAATTGATCTTTTTGAGATCAAACCTTTTGTTCAATGAGATTTAAAAATTACTCACTCACTCTTCTGAGCCTCCTGATCCAATATTCCCAAAAATATTGGAATTTTCTCAGAGATTCCTTAAAATTCACTATAACCTTAAACCCTCAACACACCATAAAATTCACACACTTGTACCTCAATACTAGTCACACGCAGTTCAATCATTAGTTTTATTGTTTGTGAACTTTTTGAAAACTTGGAATTTGTATTTGACGCCATTTTCCTCTTGGATTTCACTTGGAACTCCAGGATACCTAATTGAAACAAAACAATAAGTGCAAAGACATGTGAGTCTATGAACATAACCGGAAAAACTGAAGCTCACTTCTGGTGGAAAGAGCTGCATCCCAATTGGTTTTACACTAATTTGCATCTTACAGACTTGCAGCATCAAAGAGGCAGGCTTGAAGGAGATTTTTGACCATCAAAGAGGTGAAGCATTTTAAAGGAGGGAACCCCAGAGTGTAGAGACAAGATGATTGAACTGAAAGTAGAGTGGAGGCAGGAGAGAGGAGCAAAACCTGAAGTTAGAGCCAATTTGTACTTGTAATACAGAATACCGAGGATTCGGCTGTAGGATCTCAAAAGATAGATACAGAAGAGGGTGGCCATTCAGCACAATCATCCACAGAAACCAATGCTGGGAGTTTCCTCAGAGGTTCTCTCTGATCAGCTGTAGAAAATGGATGGAAACCCATTTACACAATGTATCTGAGGTTTCCACCAAAGTTATCACAGCAAGTCAGGAGGATGCCCCAGGAAATTCTCAACGTTAGGGTTTTAAGCACTTCCTAACATCAATCCTGGACTTGTCGAAGGCAGCACGGTGGCGCAGAGGGTTAGCCCTGCCGCCTCACGGCGCCGAGGTCCCAGGTTTGATCCCGGCTCTGGGTCACTGTCCGTGTGGGGTTTCTCCCCGTGTGTTTGTGTGGGTTTCGCCCCCACAACCCAAAGATGTGCAGGGTAGGCGGATTGGCCATGCTAAATTGCCCCTTAATTGGAAAAAATGAATTGGGTACTCTTAAAAAAAAAAAATTTTAATTTTAAATCCTGGACTTGTCTTTTTACTATTGAGTACTGTTATGGGCCAGGGCTTAGAAATTCCAACATGTATTATGGAGTTCACCTGACCTCCAACCTTTATGTTGAATTTGACTAGGATGAGCACAAAAAACTTCGCCTCAGGTGTGATTCACCAGACTCCCTAGACACTTTAATCAAAACAAGATTTATTCAAAGAATATAGTTAACATATATATATTATATATATATATATATATATATATATATAAACACATGGCAAGAACTTTTATCAATTGCAAACATAAAGCCATTACACAGCTACAGTAATCCATGTGTAGCACTTAATGAATTCCCGCTTTAACTGTTCCAATTCAATAATAAAATCCAATAAATCAAAAACCCATATTCAAGGGAGTGGCCTAGCACACTGTATTCTCACTTGAATGGGGCTCGTCCTTTCTCTAAGCGTCTGATCCAGTCTCAACCAGCAGATTCAAACTCCTTCCAGAAAGCAAATTATATATTTTAAGTTATCAAAGCAGGTAACCTCAACCAATGTTTTGTACTGGAACAATTTAAAAAATGAAAATAGAGAGAAACAGGCAAAACACTTATTTTTTCTTTCTGAGTCCAAACTGAAACTAAAACCTCAAACACCTCACAGCCACAACCCAGCTCCACCCACAAAATAACACCACTGAAGCCATGTGATAAGACAAAAACCTTTCTTAAGGTCCATTGACCTCGGGTGGGAATTTCCGGTCACTGGGCAGGCACGGCCGGAGAATCCCACCCAAGGTCTATGCTCAGATTTCACCTTTTCCCCAATAAATGTTTGAAACTTACAGCTACAGCCAGTGTCTTACTCCACTATTTTTCAAAACCGCACACATATCATGATGTTGGGGATGCACAAGGATTTCCTTTCTAGGGATGGGTTTGTTGTAATTCTAATTACCTTTCATACGTTCCTCTCAGCCTAGATAAGCGGGGAAAAAACGGTTGACAACTGGTTTTTGCTAACTGGAAAAGACGACTGGGCAACAATTGTTCCCAATCAGCAACAGTTTGTAACTGGGAAAAGTCAACTGCCCATTAACTGGGCTCAACTATTTTCAACTGGGCTCCACTCCCAGTTGACAACTGCGTTCCCCATTCCAGATTCACTTTTCTTTTCCTTCTGGTAAAGCAAACGGAAAGATTAATTTTTTTATAAATTTAAAGTACCCAAATTCTTTTTTTTTTCCAATTAAGGGGCAATTTAGCATGGCCAATCCACCTAGCCTGCACATCTTTGGGCAGTGGGGGAGAATGTGCAAACTCCACACGGACAGTGACCCAAGGCTGGGATTGAAGCTGGGTCCTCGGCGCCATGATGCAGCAGTGCTAACCACTGCGCTGCCATGCTGCTCCTGGAAAGATTTTAATTCTTACTCATCAAGCAGCTTGAATGTCTCCCGGTCAAATTCTGGAAAGAAAGATTCAGCGTTGAATTTAGCCATGATATTTGTGAGACAGAGCTGGTCACAGTTTGGATGTTTCAAGGCCTCCTGTGAACAGAAACAGAAAATTGATCATTGTGACTCACAGGACAGTAACTGCTGGGCTCTTTACAATGGGGATTAAAATATATATATATATAAACATTATTTCACATAATTTTCTTCTCCCAGAGCAAGCTACTCAGTTACTGGAAATGTGAACTGGTTCACTCTCATGCTGATATTTTTTAAAAATGCTGTGATTCAGTTCATTCCTCAACTTGACTCCAGTAAAATCGCCTGCTTAAAACTAACCCGCCATTCGTTTGTGATTATACAGCAGAAAACAAGTAATCCTCTTTGTGTGATGTTGTAAAGAAACTAGGACAGCTCACTGCACAATACAAAATGTAGAATTCTATTGTGCAAAACAGCTCAACTAGTTTCCAGCTGGGGTTGGGGTTTGGGGCGGAGGTTTGTACTGCAGAATTAGCAGGGCCAGAACGGTGATCCTGATTAAAAAGGTAAATACTGCAGATGCTGGAGATTTGAAATAAAAACAGAAAATGTTAGATAAATTCAGCAGGTCTGGCGCATCTGTGGAGAGAGAAATAGAGTTACGGTTTCGAGTTCTTATGGTTCTTCTTCGGAACTGGAGCAACACAGAAATGTAATGAGGTTTATGCTGTCGTAAAGGAGGGTGGGGGGGAGAGTCGGTCAGGTGAAGTAAAAAGGCAAGGGAGATTGAATTACAAATTTATCATGGAACAAAACAGAGTTGGAATGGTAGCTTTAAAGGAACAAAGCTCAGAGTAGGTGTTAACAGCAGAATAAAGGTCAGTGCTGTCTGAAAGCAAAATGTGCACCAGATACACACTAGTACTAGAGGGAGACAATGATTATCTTGATTTGCTTTGGTTCCCAAGTGTGGGGTGTTGGTGGGGAGGGGTAAGACATGTTAAAGGAAGGATGGTGTTAGAGCTTCCCATATATTTCCCCCCCTCAAACTGTTTTTTTATCCTTTATAGCATCACCTCTCCCAAGGAGATCATGGTCTTGGCGGGGGGCGGGGTTATATTGCAATGTGAGGGGGCAAGTTGACTTAACAGTGCAACATTGGAAATTTCCTTGATGCTGTGTTTTGTTCTACCAGAGTATCTTTGGTTGAGGTTTGGTGGACATTGCATTTAGAATCAAGACCAAATGACCTCCTGTGCTGTAGCCAGTCTTGCCCAAGCTGCCTCACTGTATGATCTCCTCAGTTAGTCCCACTCTCTCACCTTTCCACGTAACCGTGGAAATATGTTCTCGTCAGACAATTATCCAGGTGCCTTTTTTAAGCCACACTCTCAGGTAATACATTCAGATCCTAACCACTCGCTGAGTAAATAATGTTTTCCTCATGTTGTCGTTGATTCTTTTGCGAATTAACTTAAATCAGTGTCCTTGGATTCTTGACTCTTCTGCCAATGGGAACAGTTTCTGGCTACCCCATCCAGAAGACCCCTCATTGTTTTGAACACCTCTATCAAATCTCCTCTCAATTTCCTCTCAAGAGGAACAGCCTCAGCTTTTTCAATCTACCTTCATAACTGAAGCCCCTCATTCTTCTGAATCATTTCTATATCTTCTGTAATATCTTCGGCCTCCCCGAACAGGCACCGGAATGTGGCGACTAGGGGCTTTTCATAGTAACTTCATTGAAGCCTACTTGTGACAATAAGCGATTATTATTATTATTATATTATTATTATCTTCATCTCCTTCCTAAAGTGCAGCACCCAGAACTGGATCCAATACTTCAGCTGAGACTGCACGAGGTTTTTATAAAGGTTCACCATAACCTCCTTGCTTTTGTGCTCTACACCTATCTTTAGAAAGCCCAGGATTTAATATGCCTTATTAACCACTTTCTCAACCTGTTCACCCACGTCGACACTACCACCAAGAAAGCACAACAGCGCCTATACTTCCTCAGGAAACTAAGGAAATTCGGCATGTCCACATTAACCCTTACCAACTTTTACAAATGCACCATAGAAAGCATCCTATCGGGCTGCATCACAGCCTGGTATGGCAACTGCTCGGCCCAGGACCGCAAGAAATTTCAGAGAGTCGTGAACACCGTCCAGTCCATCACACGAACCTGCCTCCCATCCATTGACTCCATCTGCACCTCCCGCTACCTGGGGAAAGCGGGCAGCATAATCAAAGATCCCTCCCACCCGGCTTACTCACCCTTCCAACTTCTTCCATCGGGCAGGAGATACTGAAGTCTGAGAACACGCACAAACAGACTCAAAAACAGCTTCTTCCCCACTGTTACCAGACTCCTAAATGATCCTGTTATGGACTGACCTCATTAACACTACACCCTGTATGCTTCATCCGATGTCGGTGCTTATGTAGTTACATTGTGTGCCTTGTGTTGCCCTATTATGTATTTTCTTTCATTCACTTTTCTTTTCATGTACTTAATAATCTGTTGAACAGCTCGCAGAAAAATACTTTTCACTGTACCTCGGTACACGTGACAATAAACAAATCCAATCCAACCCAATCCCTGCTTAAAGCAACGATTTGTGCATATATATCCCCAGGTCCATCTACTCCAGCACCCCTTTGAGATTGTATCCGTTATTTTTTATTGCCTCTTCTCAATCTTTCTGACCAAAAATGAATCACTTCACATTTCTCTGTATTTAATTTCACCTGCTGCATGTCCGCCTACACACCCAGCCTGTCTGTATCCTCTTGAAGTCTATCACTATCCGCGTCACAGTTCACAACACTTCCAAGTTCTGTATTGTCTGCAAATGTTTAAGTTGTGCTCTGCACACCCAGGCTTAGGCCTTTAATATAGATCTACACTGAGTGTAAAGCTGAAGGAACACACAACGTTGCATAATAGGAGGAGGCTGGTTCGAGTGAGAACAGACTGGCTCATCACCAGAGTCTGTCGGTTCCTCCTGTAGATAACAGGCTGTCTGGAGAATACGCCAGGAACTGGTGTCAATGCAAAGCCCACATCTCCCCTAACCAACAGGAGAGCAGCTAAATTGCGGAACACCGACACAAGCTGATCTGATAAACATTAAATGATTGTAATTGTTTTTTCATTTTGTTACCTCAAAGGGTTTGACGCCTCCTATAACCCATATTGTTTCAATCTCGTCACTCAGGGGAGGGACTGAACCCAATTCAACAGCACTGGGCAGATCTCGGCAAAGATAGTTTGCATTCTCAGGCACAGAACTGATTAGAAAAAGATAAAGTTAGAGTCATTAACTTTCCTAGTCTAAGTTGTAACTTATAGAATTAAATAATTCTTGAAATACTTATCTGCTTTTAACTTATCCGTTGTAAGATTTAACTGTCAGTACTTTGCTCAATGTACAGCAGTGATGGGCAAACTAGGCGAGTGACTGGGCTGCATGAGTGGCCCTCCTTCATCTCAGTGGGCCACAAGATTGAAATTGGGTTTGTTCACGAACCATGACCCCATGAATAAGACTAAATACATTTTAATACAAGCCAAATATTTCATAATGGGTTACAGAAAGTGCTGAATCATTTATATATTAATGGAATTATCATCAACTACAAATGATTAAAAACAAAACAAATATTTACACTTTGGATGCATGGCTCTCACAGTCAATGTTGTGAGCAGTCAGCGCGCACCTCACTTCACTTACTCTTGCCGTGCATGTGTTATCTCAGTCAGGAAAAAAACTACGTGGACGGACAGCAACGGAATGTGGCAACCCTGCGTGTGGGCACCGGTCAACAAAATGTCTGATGGGCCGCAGTCACAACCCTGATGTGGCCCCCTGGTCGCAGGTTGCACATCACAGACGTAGAGGAATTAAATAGGAGATGTTTTAGCCTCAGGGGCCCTGTCTATTGGAGAATGATGGCAATGGTATTTTCTCAATTAACAGATGGACCTTTGGTAGTTTTACTTTGACAGTGATATTGGTTATCAAAGAAGTACACCTGGCTGAAAAAAGAGAGATGTTTTCGAAGCTCGGGACCTTCCCGCCATTTCCTCCAGCAGATCTTCCAAAATCACCCTGCAGTGGGTTTCCTGCCACATTGGTGGTGCGGGGGGGGGGGAATCCCAGCCAAAAAGTTTTACAGCTCTTCTTCCGAGATGTCGCCCAAGCAGTGGTTCAATTCTTGGGCTCTCTGAGACACAATGAGTGGGACCTTGCCCGCTTTAAAAATAATTGTGGGTCGGGTCCATTTCCAGGTCCCGGTTGTGCACCTGCTGGCAACAATCTAACTGAGCACCTCTGCCGTTGAGACAATCTCCACCTTGAGGCGCCCTCTGAAGAGGTTTGAACTTTTAGAAAATTAAGAACTGCCTGGCCATCTGTCCACTGGGCAGTTCACCATTCCCTGTAGCTCTGTTTGGGGGCATGTCACTGGCCAACCGCCTGCCAGTCTTTGACCTCGCGGGGGGGGGGGGGGGGGGGGAGGTTCCTGTCCATCAGCAACGGCGTATCCAATCTGCCCTCAAATGATGCTTAGTTATTCAAATTGTCTACCTTCCACTGTTGGGGTCATAACCACTGCTGATTCTACCCCACCTATAGCAAGATCTGCCAGAGAAAGCATCCAGGGGCTGGTTTAGCACACTGGGCTAAATTGCTGGCTTTTAAAGCAGACCAAGGCAGCCCAGCAGCATGGTTCGATTCCCGTACCAGCCTCCCCGGACAGGCGCCGGAATGTGGCGACTAGGGGCTTTTCACAGTAACTTCATTTGACGCCTACTTGTGACAATAAGCGATTTTCATTTTCATTTCATTTCATTATGGACCCTCTTATGGACTGATCTCATCTGTCTTCAAGGATGATCCATCACATGGAGCAGTTTCCTCATTGGTTGAGTCACAAACTCTTTGATTCTCGCCATATTGGATTATTAATTTATCAAAGGGCTGTCGGTCATCTGATTTATTTTCCCCAACTTTCATCCAAAATGCATCTGAAAAGTGGCTGCTACTTTTATATTTGGAGCTTATGACAGCAGCAGGTGAATGGGGAGGTGTCATTCTTTTCAACAATCTTGCTGAAGAAAGGAAGGTTAGCCATGGGCTGTCATGGAGCAGGGTTGCTGAGCTCAGGTGACAGGTGGGCAACACTTCAAACAAAATTATAATTCAATCCATTAAAAATTTACATTCCGAAAATTTCAGGGCTGTGCCACAGTGAGAATGAAGGTGACACCATTTGCGTGCTTTGCAAGTCAAATTTCTCTATGCGGAGTCGTGTCAACTTACCTCAATGTTCTGCTTAAAACTACAGTGTAGCAATTTGGCAAAGGTGAACCGCCTTTGATGGCACTTCGTCTACCCCAGATCACTAGGTTTTTCTTGCCTGAAATCAAAATAGGGGAAAATGGGGTTTACCATTGAATCCATCTCACGCCACCAGGAAACCCGGTTCTTCCGGAAGATCCTGCTGGCCTTGCCGGATGATATCCCCCCCCCAAAAAAAACACCTCAGTTGAGGCTGAACGAGTGTTTTTTCCCCCAATTAAGGGGCAATTTATTAAGTGCTTTTCCAATCTGGATTGGATTAGATTTGGTTATTGTCATGTGTAGCGAGGTAGAGTGAAAAGTATTGTTCTCCGTGCAGCTCAGACAGATCATTCCGTACATGAAAAGATAGAATAGGGCAAACATAAAATACACAATGTAAATACATAGACACAGGCATCGGGTGTAGTACTACTCGGCAGAGAAGATGTGTGAGTGAAGAGATCAGATCAGTCCATAAGAGGGTCGTTTAGGAGTCTGGTAACAGCGGGGAGAAGCTGTTTTTGAATCTGTTTGTGAGTGTTCTCAGACTTTTGTATCTCCTGTCCGATGGAAGAAGTTGGAAGAGTGAGTAAGTCAGGTGGGAGGGGTCTTTGATTATGTTTCCTGCTTTCCCAAGGCAGTGAGAGGTGTAGACAGAGTCAATGGATGGGAGGCGGGTTTGTGTGATAGACAGGGTGGTGTTCACGACTCTCTGTCTTACGGTCTTGGACTGAGCAGTTGCCATTCCAGGCTGTGATGAAGCCAGATAGGATGCTTTCTATGGTGCAGCTGTAAAAATTGGTAAAAGTCAATGTGGACATACCAAGCTGTGATACAACAAGAAAGAATGCTTTCTATGGTGCAACTGTAGAAGTTGGTGAGGGTTGTAGCTGACATGCCAAATTTCCTTAGTCTTTTGAGAAAGTAGAGTCGTTGCTGGGCTTTCTTAACTATAGTGTCGGCATGGGGGGACCAGGACAGGCTGTTGGTGATCTGTACACCTAAAAAGTTGAAGCTCTCGACCCTTTCTACGTCGTTCCCATTGACGTAGACAGGGGCATGTTCTCCACTATATTTCCTGAAGGCGATGACAATCTCCCTCGTTTTGACATTGAGGGAGAGATTATTTTCGTCACACCAGTTTACCAGATTCCCTATCTCATTCCTGTACTCTGTCTCGTCATTGTTTGAAATCCGACCCACTGCGCTGGTGTCATCAGCAAATTTGAAAATCGAGTTGGAGGGGAATTTAGCCACACAGTCATAGGTGTATAAGGAGTATAGTAGGAGGCTGAGGACACAGCCTTGTGGGGCACCGGTGTTGAGGATGATCGTGGAGGAGGTGTTGTTGCCTATCTTTACTGATTGTGGCCTGTGGGTTAGAAAGTTCAGGATCCAGTCGCAGAGGGAGGAGCCGAGGCCAAGGCTACGGAGTTTGGAGATAAGTTTCAGAGGAATGATGGTGTTGAAGGCTGAGCTGTGGTCGAAAAATAGGAGACTGACATAGGTGTCTTTGTTAGCTATGTGTTCCAGGGTAGAGTGCAGGACCATGGAGATGGCGTCTGCTGTGGATCTGTTGCAGAAGTAGGCAAACTGTAGTGGATCAAGGCAATCCGGGAGGCTGGAGTTAATTCGTGCCATGACTAACCTTTTGAAGCACTTCAAAATGATGGATGTTAAAGGCACTGGAGGATAGTCATTAAGGCAGGCTGCTTGACATTTTTTGGTGCAGGGATGATCGTCGTCTTCTTGAAGCAGATAGGGACCTCAGATTGTTGTAAAGAGAGGTTGAAGATGTCTGCGAATACCCCCGCCAGCTGATCAGCGCAAGACCGGAGTGTTCATCCGGGTACCCCATCCGGGCCAGTGGCTTTCCGTGTTTTGACCTTCGAGAAGGCTGCTCTGACGTCTGCAGTGGTGATCTCAGATACAAGTTCATCCGCAGCTTCTGGGTTGGAGGGCTCGCTCTCGCTGACCTCTTGCTCAAAGCGGGCATAGAATGTGTTGAGCTCATCAGGGAGGGGTGCGTTGGAGCCGATGATTTTACATGCCTTCATCTTGTAGCCCGTTATGCCTTGCAGACCTTGCCATAGACGGCGGGGATCCGTGTGGCTAGCCTGGGACTCGAGCTTGGTCCGGTACTGTCTTTTGGCATCTTTGATGGATTTCTTTAGATCATATCTGGCTTTCTTGGAGAGGTCAGGGTCACCTGACTTGAACGCCTCAGACCTAGACTTCAGCAAGCAGTGGATATCCCTGTTCATCCAGGGTTTCCGGTTGGGAAACACGTGGATTTGCTTCTTTGGCACACTTCTACACACTTACTAATTAAGTCAGTTACTGTAGTGGTGTACCCGTTCAGACTGGTCACAGTTTTTAAATACTGACCAGTCCACTGACGCTAAGCAGTCCCGTAGAAGATCATCCGATTCCTCAGACCAACAATGCACAACTTTCTTTGACGGATTCTCCCGCTTCAGTTTTTCCTTATAAGTCGGGAGCAGGAGCACAGCCTTGTGGTCAGATTTGGCAAAGTGTGAGTGGGCGATAGAGCGGTAGGCATGTTTGATATTTGTGTAGCAGTGGTCCAGGATGTTTGGGCCTCTGGTGGAACAGGTGACGTGTTGGTGGTAACTTGGTAGTGCGCTCTTGAGCTTGGCCTGATTGAAGTCCCCAGCTACAATGAACCTCGGGATGTTTCGTTTCAAGACTATTTGTGGTGGAGAATATTTTGTCCAGTGCAATTTTCATGTTCGCATGGGGTGGGATGTAAACTGCCGTCAGGATAACGGAGCTGAACTCCCGCGGAAGGTAGTAGGGGCGACATTTTAGCGTCAGGTATTCTAGGTCCGGGGAGCAGAAACTCGCCAGTGTTGCAACATCTAAGCACCAGGAGGTATTGATTAGGAGGCAGACCCCACCTCCCGTTACCTTGCCTGAGACCTCCGTATGGTCCATTCGGTGGATTGAGAAGCCCTCTGGTTGTAGGGCACAGTCCGGTGATGCAGGAGTGAGCCACAGCACACAGCAGACTCACCATTGTTCAAGATCCAACCCACTACTATTGTGTCATCAGCAAACCTGTAGATGGAGTTGGTGCCAAAGTTTGCCATGCAGTCATGAATGTATAGGGAGTATGGTAGGGGGCTAAGTACGCAGCCTTGCGGGGCCCTGGCATTAAGGACTATCGTCGAGGAGGTGTTGTTGTTTATCCTTACTGATTGTGGTCGATGAGTCAGAAAGTCAAGGATCCAGTTGCAGAGGGAGGAGCCGAGTCCTAGGTTTTGGAGCTTTGATATGAGCTTGGTTGGGATTATGACATTGAAGGCGGGGCTGTATTGAATAAATAGGAGTCTGATGTAGGAGTCCTTGTTTCGAGATGCTCCAGGGATGAGTGTAGGGCCAGGGAGATGGCGTCTGCTGTGGACCAGTTGCAGCGGTATGCGAATTGCAGTGGATCTGGGCAATCTGAACTGCTCCTTTAACAATTCATGCACATATACTCCAGGCCCCTGCAAACAGGGAAAGAAACCTGTTTCCATCAAGAGCACTGCTCCACCCCCATTCCTGTGGCACCAATCCACCCCGTGCAACGCCCCCCCCCCCCCCCCCCACTTTGTGTCTTTCTCTCTCCCCATCTTTAAATAAATACACCTCCAGGGTCTCTGCTCTGACACTCCTTTTAGAATTGTATCCTTTATTTTATATGGCACCTTCTTGTTCTTTCTACCAAAATGTATCACTTCACACTTCTCTGCATTAAGTTTCGTCTGCCAAGTATACGCCCATTTCACCAGCCTGTCTCTGCCCTATTGAGGTCCATCACTGTCCTCCTCACTATCAACAATCTTTCAAAGTTTGTGTATCTGAAAATATTGAACTTGTGACCTGCATACCCAAGCACAAGTCATTAATATAGATTAAGAAAGACAGTGGACCTAATTTCATTCCCTGAGCCCCAATGTATCCAACTCTGTTTCCTGTACAATTTACAGCGCCTTCAGCCATTGCTTGATATCATGTGGAATGAATTACATTGGCAGAATGCGATCTCTTTCATCATCCAGGGAACACTGGTTCTGTTAGGCCTACTGTTTCACCTTGTGGGAATGTATCACATCTATATCTGAACTATCCTCCATTTCAGTTTTACATGTGTGATCATAGAATTTACAGTGCAGAAGGAGGCCATTTGGCCCATCACGTCTGCACTGGCCGTTGGAAAGAGCACCCTACTTAAGCCCACACCTCCACCCTATCCCTGTAACCCAACCTAATCATTTTGTCACTAAGGGGCAATTTAACATGGCCAATCCACCTAACTTGCACACCTTTGGGCAGAGAGAGGAAACCGGAGCACCCGGAGGAAATCTACGCAGACACGGGAAGAAAGTGCTAACTCCACACAGACAGTGATGAATGTAGGAATTTCAGATATATTGTATTGTATGTATTTGGTGCAGTAAGGGCTAAAAGCCTGGGTTAGTGTGTGTATGACTGCTGCAGCATGGTTTTTTTAAATCCTGGTTTACAAGACAGCTGCAGTTTTGGGGAGGCAGCGCTGCAATTAAAGCATCGTAAAAGCTTGGGATAATGGATTTTGTTTATATTTTCTTTATATTAAGAGGGTTCCTTGCGGAGTAGTTAGAGACACTGTGTTCAGTTCAATGAGATGGTGTAGTTTATAGGAGGAGCCGGGTTGAAGCAGTCAGGTGTTGAAGTTCAGAGTTTTAGTCTGTGGCTGGAAGGCAAGCTGAGAGGTTTCTGAAGAAATACAGCCAGAGATTCTGCATTGGTCTCACAGGGTTCAGCTCTATCTTTTCAAAAGACATCTCTGTGCAGCAAGTATTCCTGAGTGCCAACTGTTTTTAAAAGTGTATTGAGATCTGAGATGGTTTTGTTGTTTGAGTGGAAATAAAGATAACAGTTAAGGGTTCCCTCCTGGAGCAAGGTATTCTTTCCTCACAGTCTTCCAAAATTAATGTAAAATATTGTGTGTCTCTGCCAGTATCCTAGCCACTGTTGGGGTCTGGCCTGGGATGATAATACCTGCCAATCTTTGAGTCCAGAACAACTCAAAAAAAGTTATTCCAGAACATTCCAGATGGTGTGGGTTATGAGGTGGTTATGAAAAAGATGTTAAACGATTTGTATCTTGATTTTGAATGTGACTTATAAAGGTGTTGTACTGGCCATGGGAGAAAATCAGTGAGAGGTCCATTCTCACCAGCTCCCTGCTGTCACTTGGACATTTGGACATCCAATGCCAGACACCAGGTGGGAAATGTTCCTCCCCCAGTCCCTGTAAGTCCATCCCTTGGCTCAGTCTTGCTTTACTGGGGGAAAATCACTTTTATCCAAACAAACTATCACTCGGGCAAAGGGATAAAGCAAAGAACCAAGAAACCCGTGGTAGAGTTCAACAGGATTGTCTATGTTTGAGTTCACCTTAAAGGGAGTCAGGAGCGAGAACAGCAGTTTGATACAGTTTAATGCAGTTTGTTTGCATCAACGTGCCAACATACCTGGAGCGGAGACAGCAGTTATCCTCGAAAGAAAGTATTTAGATTCATTCCTTCAGAAGAGAATCAGAAACATAATAAACATACAAGATACAACAGGCATGATCTTATCATCATTAATGATAATCTGGAATGACGACTGGATCCTGCCTCCCACACTTACCAGTAGCTTGCACTCAGCCGGACCGTATGGTAACCCAAATTGCCACAGTGAGCATTTAAACATTTAGACTAGTTACCCGGCCAATCGTGGTCAGTGCAAAATATTCTTATCAACTCAACAGCATAAATGAGGTTGGCAGTACTTGTGTCAACATCTCACACTCGGTCCTGAACTGTTCATGAACTGTAGTTGGACCTGCATCATCATCGTGCTAATGTAAAAGAGGCCGACAGTGACGAAGGCAGCTAGGTTACCTCATACGCTGCAGGAAAGGATGCCCTGAGGTGTGGTACATCGGCGAGACCATGCAGTCGCTACGACAACGGATGAACGGACACCATGCAACAATTGCTCGGCAGGAGTATTCTCTTCCAGTCGGGGAACACTTCAGCAATCAAGGACATTCAGCATCCAATCTTCGGATAAACATTCTCCAAGGCGGCTTTCAAGACACGCGACAATGCAGAATCGCTGAGCAGAAACTGGTAGCCAAGTTCCGTATGCATGAGGACGGCTTCAACCGGGATCTCGGGTTCATGTCACATTACATATAACCCCCACCATACTGCCCGGGTTTGCAGAATCCTACTAACTGTCTTGGCTTGAGACAATTCACACCTTATAACCTGTGATTATCCTTCTCTCCAGGTGCACCGTCTGGACCTGTAAAGACTTAATTACCTGCAAAAACTCGCATTCAAAGTATTATCTTGTGTCATTAACTTTGTCTATATATGTGTTTCTGGAACCCAACTCTTCATTCATCTGATGAAGGAGCTGTGCTCCGAAAGCTAGTGACTCCAAAAAATCTGTTGGACTTTAACCTGATGTTGTAAGACTTCTTACTGTACCTGTAAAGATTTGTTTACCTGTAAAGACTCGCATTCCAACCATTCTTCACATTCCAGCCTGTAAATATCTTGCAATTGTGTCTCCACCTATATATGCTGTGATTGTCAACCTGCCTCCACTTCACCTGATGACGGAGCAGCGCTCTGAAAGCTTGTCATTTCAAATAAAACTGTTGAATGTTAACATGGTGTTGGGAAACTTCTTACATTAAAGACTGGCTTTGGTCCTGCCCCTCAGTGGGACTAGTAAGAATGTTTAAGTGAAGAAATGTCTGGGCAGCTTCACTAGCCAGTTTAAGGAGATGTTTTTAAAAACAGAATTTACACTGACTGTCCAGGGCAGGAAAGTAGCCTAACGCCTGTTTATTGCAAGTTAAAACTTAGACCGTTTGATAACATGAAAAGTTGAAGTAGCACTGTGTTTAGTTCTGGTCACCACGGTACAATAGTGGTTAGCACAGTTGCTTCACAGCACTAGGCTCAGGTTTGATTCCCGGCTTGGGTCACTGTCTGTGCAGAGTCTGCACGTTCTCCCCGTGTCTGTGTGGGTTTCCTTCCGACGCTCAGGTTTCCTCCCACAAGCCCTGAAAGATGTGTTATTAGGTCATTTGGACATTCTGAATTCTCCCTCAGAGTACCCAAACAAGCGCCGGAATGTGGAGACAAGGGGCTTTTCACATTAACTTCATTGCAGTGTTCATGTAAGCCTATTTGTGACAATAAAGATTATTATATTATATTACTATAGGAAGTGATTGCACAAGAGAAGGTGCAAACGAGAATGACCAGGATGTTGCCTGGGCTGGAGCGTTTCAGTTACCAAGGGAGGCTGGATAGGCTGAGGTTATTTGCCTCAGACTAGGAAATTGGGATGAGAATAGAATGGTGAGTTGGTCCTCGTTCCACAATATTCCCTGGGAAAGGAGCTCGCTGTGGCAAAACGTTCTCTCCTTCCGTATTTCGCAACTCTAAAGGCACAAGCCGGGGCAGGTTCATCCTGGACAGTGATGATTAAAATTTCAATACTCACGGTAGGACCCAGGGCAGATCCCCACAAATACCGATTCCCATATTACTATCGGCTGCTGCAATGACACGCAGGGATTTGTGCTCCATTGCAGCCTAAAGTTGGATCAGGAAAGTGTGTGCCAGGCAGACTGAGAAATTGACGCAACTTCCTCTTTCACTCCTGGTTTTGCTGCAAAAACCTTTGAAAAAAACCCCACTTTTATATGTCAGATTTCTTCACGTTTGTAACAATAGAAACTTTTTAAAACATGTGTTTATCCTTATTCTAGTATTGTTAACGTAATAAGCAATTATTTCATTGTCTGAAATCAAAAGTGAAAGATGTTCGGTGTTTTCCTTCCTGCTTTGCTGTGTGTGAATTTAATTAGTTATGCTTGTTTCTGCCGCCTGCCCCATGACCAAGTATCAGTTTTATTGCGGGAAATGGGGAAAAACTCACATGATCTTTGTGGACAGCTTTTCTTTGAGATCAGCAACAAATGTCATTAACTAGTTAACTTCAGGATTCGGAGTTCAGAGAGAGAGAGTGATTGCATTAACTGTCTAACCTCAGGATCAGGAGTGAGAGAGAGAACATTAAATATTTAATGACAGCATCAGGAGTCGAGACTGCATTAACTGGTTAACTGCAGGACCACGAACCAAGGAGTTGCCAGTTATTCTCCTGCCTGCAGTCTGCATCCTGTTGGGAGTTCAGAGTGATTCTGCCCCCTGGTTAAGTTGATCTTGGCTTAGTTCAATAAAATTCCAATTAAACTGATTTAGTGATAATGAGCTGGCATCTTGAACCGCTGCACGCCATGCGATTTTTATAAATAATTCATTCACAAGATATGGGCATTGTGGGCTAGGGCAGCATGTATTGCCCGTCCCTAGTTGCTCTTCAGAAGGTGATGGTGAGTTGCATTCTTGAATGGCTGGAGTCCCTGGGTGTAGGGAGGGAATCCCAGGATTTTGACCCAGCAACAGTGAAGGAGAGGACTGGGTTTGCCGTTGTCATCTCCGGTGCCTAGGTCGACACAGGGTAGTCTGTCCGGTTTCATTCCTTTTGTAGTGATTGAATAGAACAGGGCCATTTCAGAGGGCGTGCATGAGTCAAGCACATTTCTGTGGATCTGGAGTCACGTGTAGGTCAGACCAGGTAAGGATGTCAGGTTTCCTTCCCTGAAGGACATTAATGAATCCGATGGAGTTTTACAATAGTTTCA
Source organism: Scyliorhinus torazame (assembly GCF_047496885.1). Lineage (NCBI taxonomy): Eukaryota > Metazoa > Chordata > Chondrichthyes > Carcharhiniformes > Scyliorhinidae > Scyliorhinus > Scyliorhinus torazame. Next base: position 98,656,521 of record NC_092725.1, read on the forward strand.
GGGTCATCATTAGACTTTTAATTACAGATGTTTTTATTGAGTTTAAATTCCCCAGAGCATTACCCTGGGTCTCTGGATTACTAGTCCAGTGACAATACCACTCACTGTGCAACCGCATCAAACCACTGTGCTGCCCTGCCAAGCAGGGAGGTCCAGGATTTGACCCACTGATGGTGAAGGAATAGCAATGGTAATATATTTCCAGTTCAGGATGGTGTGAGACTCAGAAGTGATGATGTTCCCATGATCTTTTGATGTACTTGTTCTATGGAGGTTTATTCTTTTTATATGTAACTTGACTCATTCAGGAGAGTGGAAAATATTCCACCAGACTACCAATTCAAACTTTGTCGATCACTTTCCTCCAAATCTTTCCTACACCAATAAAGGGGTACAGGAATAGATTGGTTGAAACATTTGCCAACTTTAGATCTCGTTTGTTTTATAATACTCCTGTGAAGCACCGTGGGATGTTTCATTACATTAAAAAAAGCTGTATAAAATATTGTTGGCTTGTTATTCAGTCTGTTGACTCAGCAATCTTGACTACACCTGTCCTCCACTTGTGTTTTTGACACTAATGCCAGTATTTTCCTGCACATTTCAGGAACCCACTGACAGGCTGCAGTGTGATTCAGACGCTCACGCTGCATAAGGAACATTCACTTGGCCATGATTTCCCCAAGGTGGCCAATTAATTGCCAGAGAGTTGGCTTGCTATTGTTATGGGCCAGGATTTAGAGAATCCCAAAGTGTATCATGGAGTTCACCTGATCCACAACTTTTAATAGATTGTGGTATGGGGAGCACACGGCTTACACTACAGGTATGGTACAGCAGAAAATGGACCAGTGGTTTTTCAAAACAAAACAATGTTTATTCTATGAACTCAAGTTAACCTTTCTAAAACAAACAGTGTGCACCTTAGCAACCAGTAAATCAAATGCATCCTGCAAAGAATACAACACTAAGTAATCTGTATGCTGTTCTTTTAACAACCAAAAACTTAACAAACCTCTAAACAGGAGCACATTAGGTTTACATTCAATAATGAGACCTTTTTTTTACAATTCTGAGTTCGCCAAATGATCCATAGATAGTCTCTGGATGGCAAAGATCAACAGCAGTGCAGCTCACAGACACACCCAAGCTCTTCTCAAACTGAAACTAAAAAGCAGAAGTGGAGCTCAGCTCCACCCACACTCTGACATCACTCCAGTAACATGAGCAGCTCTATTTCTTAAAGGTACATTTCGTAAACACCCATTTCTTAAAGGGTACTCTCATATGACACCTCTCCTCCCCCCCCCCCCCCCCCCCCAAACCCACCTCCAGAAGTCGATCGAATAACTCCATCAGGTGTTTTAAATGTTCTGTCCATGTTGGGCTGCAAATTGTCAGATCGTCGATGTACACCGCACAATTGGGTAATCCTGAAACAACTTTGTTAGTTAATCGTTGAAATGTGGCTGGGGCGTTTTTCATGCCAAATGGCATAACTTTGAATTGGTATATACCATCTGGAGTCACAAAAGCTGAAATCTCCTTCGCCCTTTCGGATAAAGGTACCTGCCAGTAACCTTTAAGTAAATCCAGTTTGATAAAAACTGATTGTCCCACTTTCTCAATGCAATCCTCCAAACGTGGGATAGGATAAGAGCCCGTTCTCGTAACTGCATTTACCTTTCTATAGTCCACACACAACCATTGGGTACCGTCTGGTTTAGGTACCATCACTATGGGTGAGCTCCATTGGCTGCAACCCACTTCAATTATGCCAATTTTAAGCATACACTCAATCTTTTTGTTAACCTGTGCCAATTTTAAAGGGTTAAGTCTGTATGGATGTTGTTTGATTGGAACAGCATTTCCCACATCTACATCATATATAGCCATTTTAGTACTTCCCAATTTATCTCCACAAACTTGCCCATATGATATCAATAACACTTTCAGGTCAGTTCGTTTTTCCTCTGGAAGAGAACCCAACAATTTATCCCAATTTTTAAGAACATCCTCATTTTCCAATTTAATTTGAGGTATGTCAAAATCACAGTCATCTGGATTTGGTTCGTCACTTTGAGTTAGAATCATTAAAACCTCCTCCTTTTTCTCTCCTTCCCTTTCAAAGTACCTTTTAAGCATATTCACATGACACACTCGGTGAGTCTGACTTCTATCTGGTGTTTTTACCACATAATTCACCTCACTTAATTTTCTTTCAATCTGATAAGGTCCACAAAACCTAGCTTTTAAAGGTTCTCCTACCACTGGTAACAATACTAAAACTGTATCTCCACTGGCAAAACTATGAACTTTGGATTTCTTGTCCGCTACCCGTTTCATCACATTTTGTGCAACTTTTAAATGTTGTCTAGCCACTTCACCTGCTCTATTTAATCATACCCAAAAATTTGACACTTAATCCAATAATGTAAGTTCTGATTTCTCAACGACCAACTTTTCCTTAATCAATTTAAGTGGTCCTCTTACCTCGTGACCAAAAATTAGTTTAAAAGGACTAAATTTGTTTGACTCATTTGGTGCATCCCTAATTGCAAACAGTACGAATGGAATTCCTTTATCCCAATCTACTGGATAATCTTGACAATAAGCCCTCAACATCGTCTTTAATGTCTGATGCCACCTTTCTAACGCTCCCTGCGATTCTGGGTGGTGCGCAGTTGATTTAAATTGTTTTATTCCTAAGCTATCCATAACTTCTTTGAATAACTTTGAGATCAAATTTGATCCTTGATACGATTGTATTTCTGTGGGTAGTCCATATCTAGTAAAGAATTTAAGTAACACCCACACAATCTTTTTAGCTGTAATATCACGTACTGGAATGGCCTCTGGAAACCTAGTGGACACATCCATTATCATCAAAAGATAATGATTCCCACTTTTTGTTTTAGGAAGCGGTGCTACGCAATCAATTAGGACCCTTGTAAAAGGTTCCTCAAATGCTGGAATGGGTATTAAGGGCGCAGGTTTTATCCCTGCTTGAGGTTTCCCTTGACACTTGACATGTGTGACATGATTGACAAAATTTAACGACATCTTTATGTAGTCCAGGCCAATAAAAATGTTTCTGGATTTTAGCTTGAGTTTTCCTTATTCCCAAATGACCTCCCAATGGTACCTCATGTGCAACTCGCAACACCTCCTTTCTATACCCTACCGGCAATACTACTTGATGAACTTCTGCCCACTTTTCATCCGCCTGCATATGTAAAGGTCTCCACTTCGTCATCAAGCCATCACTTTTAAGGTAATAACACTCTGGTATACACGCAGATTCCTCTTCCGTGTATTCGTTCTGATACATCAATTTTATTTCTATATATCTTTGTTGTAACTCTGCCAATTTTCCTGAACTAAAAATATCCACCTCATCCTCCACCTGTTCTTGTTCTTTTTCAACCATCTGATCAAAAATCGTTTCTGATAATTGCACTTCAACTTCATCTTCACTCTTTGATTTCTCCTCTTGTCTTAACCTGTGACTTTGCGACCTTGTTAATACACAATCCGGAAAAATCCCAGGATATTCGTCCTTCAACACTTCAGTTGTCTGATTTTCCACTGGCTTATCAACTACAGTAGGCATCACTCCCACCTGCGATACAGCTTTTTCATTACCCAAGATAAACTGTATTCCTGGACAAGATAGTTTCTCTCTTACTCCTACTACCACTTCACCACTCTTCACCGGACTTTCCAGCCTTACCTGATATAATGGAACGCTACTCCTCTCACCCTGAATTCCACATATTACCACCTTTTCTGGCAACATTCTTCCCAGACTATATAACTCCTCATCTCTTACCATTAAAGATTGACTCGCTCCCGTATCTCTTAAAATTGTGACTTCTTTACCTGCTCCTCCTGATACGCATGAGTAATCTTTACCCACACAAGTAAATTCTTTAAAGAGATCTGGCATCTTCTTATCAATCACCTCTTGATCAGGCTGTACAATCTTTTGCACTTCCTTCGCTTCACTTGGGCTTTTCTTTACCACTTTAACAAACCCCACTGTCTTATCCTATTTTACCACATCAGCCTTCCCAGTGCTTTTCTTCAACCACCAACACTGTGACTTTACATGGCCTAGTTTATTACAGTGAAAACATTTGAAACTTTTCATGTCTCTTCCACCCTCCTGGATTTCCGTTTTAATCTGAGGTACACTCTCCTTATTATCTCCCATCAGATCACCTTTACTTTTACCCCTTGAGTATTTCTCATGTCCCCAGTTTCTATCCCTCACAGGCTGAAACTGATGTCAGAAACCAAGCTTTGATTTATAAATAATTCATAATCATCTGCCATTTCTGCTGCTAACCTCGCGGTTTTAACCCTCGCTCTTCCACATGAGTTCTCACTATATCAGGAATTGAATTTTTAAATTCCTCCAAAATTATAATTTCTCTGAGAGCTTCATACATTTGATCTATTTTCAAAGCCCTTATCCACCGATCAAAATTACTCTGATCCTTTCAAACTCCATGCATGTTTGACCAAATTCTTTCCTTAAATTTCTAAACCTTTGTCTGTAGGCTTCAGGCACTAGTTCATATGCACCTAAGATGGATTTTTTTCACCTCCTCATACGTCCCAGATACCTCCTCCGGTAGTAATGCAAACACTTCACTGGCTCTACCTACCAGCTTTGTTTGAATCAGTAATACCCACATGTCCTGTGGCCATTTCATTTGTTTAGCTACCTTCTCAAATGAAATGAAAAATGCTTCTACCTCCTTCTCGGCAAACCTTGGCAATGCTTGGACATATTTAAATAGATCCCCACCAAGCTTTCGACTTTGACGCTCTTTCTCACTATCCTCATTACTATCATCCAACTGTACGTTTCCCTTTACGTCTGCCAATTTTAACGGACTGTCATGTTTCATGGCCATTTTCTGAAGTTCAAACTCTCTCTCTTTATCTTTTTCCCTGATCTGTATCTCCCTCTCTCTTTCTTTTTGTTCTGCTAGGGCTATTCTTTCTTTTCTCCTTTCTTCTCTCTTCTTTTCTTTTTCCTCTCTCTCTCTTCCGTATTCAAGCTGCTTTAATTCTTTCTCATGTTCCATTTGTTTAATTTGCAACTGAATTTTTGCCATTTCCAATGAAAGAAACTGTACCTCAGGCAACTTTAAATGCTTAACCACCACCATAATTACCTCTTCTTTTCGCATTTTGTCAGGTAATGTTAACTGCAATGTTTTTGCCAAATCTAACAGTCTGCTTTTAGTCTTTGTCCGTAAGGTACTGCGTGTGACCGTGTCCACCCCTAAAAACCTCTGAGCCTCTGAAAGAGCCATTGTCCTCAACACACTCCCCACTTAAACTAAAATACCACACCTGAAAAGCAACCACAATATGCTAACCCCTCACTGTCTTTAAGTTAACTAAGCCAATCCAATAGATAGACTTTCATCCCCCTCGAGCCCCCAATTGTTGTGGGCCAGGGTTTAGAGAATCCCAAAGTGTATCATGGAGTTCACCTGACCCACAACTCTTAATAGATTGTGGTATGGGGAGCACACGGCTTACTCTACAGGTATGGTACAGCAGAAAATGGACCAGTGGTTTTTAAAACAAAGCAATGTTTATTCTATGAACTCAAGTTAACCTTTCTAAAACAAACAGTGAACATCTTAGCAACCAGTAAATCAAATACACCCCCCAAAGAATACAACACTAAGTAATCTGTATGCTGTTCTTTTAACATCCAAAATCTTAACAAACCTCTAAACAGGAGCACATTAGGTTTACATTCAATAATGAGACCTTTTTTACAATTCTGAGTTCGCCAAATGATCCATAGATAGTCTCTGGATGGCATAGATCAACAGCAGTGCAGCTCACAGACACACCCAAGCTCTTCTCAAACTGAAACTAAAAAGCAGAAGTGGAGCTCAGCTCCACCCACACTCTGACATCTCTCCAGTAACATGAGCGGCTCCATTTTTTTTTAAAGAAATATTTTTATTCAAATTTTTACATATTTTCAACAAACCCCCCCTTACAGAAAAAAGAAAAACAAAGAACACATAAATAAACATCTTACAACTACATCACAAATTCCCCCAATTTACAAACCCCCCATTAAGCAATAATAAACACAGTAGAAAACACAAAGTACACCACCCCTCCTCCCCGCACCCCCCTCTGGGTTGCTGCTGCTGCTGCCCACCTCCTAATGCCCCGCTAGAAAGTCCAGGAACGGTTGCCACTGCCTGAAGAACCCTTGCACAGACCCTCTCAAGGCAAATTTTACCCTCTCCAATTTAATGAACCCTGCCATGTCGCTGATCCAGGCTTCCACGCTTGGGGGCCTCACATCCTTCCACTGTAGCAGAATCCTCTGCCGGGCTACCAGGGACGCAAAGGCCAGAATACCGGTCTCTTTCGCCTCCTCAACTCCCGGCTCATCCGATACCCCAAATAGTGCTAACCCCCAGCTCGGCTTAACCTGGTGTTCACCACCTTAGACATCGTCCTCGCAATACCCCTCCAGAACCCATCCAGCGCCGGGCACGCCCAGAACATATGGGTATGGTTTGCTGGGCTCCCCGGGCACCTCACACACCTGTCTTCCACCCCAAAGAACTTGCTCAGCCTCGCCCCGTCATATGCGCTGTGAAGAACATTAAATTGTATCTGGCTAAGCCTGGCTCAAGAGGAGGAAGAATTAACCCTACCCAGGGCGTCCGCCCACGTACCCTCGTCTATCTCCTCCCCAAGCTCTTCCTCCCATTTACTCTGTAGCTCCTCCACCGAGGTCTCCTCCTCCTCCTGAATCTCCTGGTAGATCGCCGAGACCCTGCCCTCTCCAACCCACAACCCCGAGAGCACCCTATCCTGGATCCTGAGTGCTGGAAGCAGCGGGAACTCCCTCACCTGCCTTCTTACAAACACCCTTACCTGCATGTACCTGAAGGCATTTCCGGGGGGAAGCCCAAATATTTCCTCCAGCGCCCCAAGGCTCGCAAACGTCCCATCTAAAAACAGGTCCCCCATCCTTCTAATTCCTGCCCTGTGCCGGCTCAGGAACCCTCCATCAATTCTCCCCGGACGAACCGATGGTTCTCCCGGATCGGGGACCAAACCGAAGCCTCTACCTCACCCCTGTGGCGCCTCCACTGCCCCCAAATTTTCAAAGTCGCCGCCACAACCGGACTCGTGGTGTACCTAGTCGGCGGGAGCAGCAGCGGTGCTGTCACCAGTGCTCTCAGGCTCGTGCCCACACATGACGCCATCTCCAGCCTCTTCCACGCTGCCCCCTCCCCCTCCATTACCCACTTGCGTATCATCGCCACATTGGCAGCCCAGTAATACCCACACAGTTTAGGTAACGCTAACCCTCTTCTGTCCCTACTCCACTCCAGAAACACCCTTCTCACCCTCAGGGTCTTTTTTGCCCACACGAATCCCATGATGCTCTGACTGACCCGCTTAAAAAAGGCCTTAGGGATCAGGATGGGGAGGCACTGGAATATAAAAAGGAACCTCGGGAGCACTGTCATCTTCACCGACTGTACCCTACCCTCCAAGGAGAGTGGCAGCATATCCCACCTTTTAAGCTCCTCCTCCATCTGCTCCAACAGCCTCGTCAAGTTGAGCTTGTGTAGGGCCCCCCAGCTCCTGGTCACCTGGATCCCCAGATACCGAAAACTCCTTTCCGGCCTCTTCAGTGGAAGCTCGTCTATTCCCCTTCCCTGGTCCCCTGGGTTTACCACGAAGAGCTCACTCATCCCCACGTTGAGCTTATACCTGGAAAAGTCCCCAAACTCCCTGAGGATCCGCATCACCTCCGGCATCCCCCCCACTGGGTCCGCCACATACAGTAACAGGTCATCGGCATACAACGAAACCCGGTGTTCCTCCTCCTCCCGACCAGCCCCCTCCAGTTCCTGGACTCCCTTAGCGCCATAGCCAAAGGCTCAATTGCCAATGCAAATAGTAAGGGGGGTAGGGGGCACCCCTGCCTCGTCCCCCAGTACAGCCAAAAGTATTCCGACCTCCTCCGATTCGTGGCCACACTCGCCACCGGGGCTTCGTAAAGTAGCCTAACCCAACTAATGAACCCCTCCCCGAACCCAAACCTCCTCAACACTTGCCAGAGGTACCCACACTCCACCATATCGAAGGCCTTCTCCGCATCCATCGCCGCCACTATCTCCGCCTCCCCCTCCATTGTAGGCATCATGATTACGTTAAGGAGCCTCCGCACATTGGTATTCAGCTGCCTTCCCTTAAAAAAAACCGTCAGGTCCTCGTGAATTACCCCCGGGGACACAGATCTCAATTCTCGTAGCCAGCACCTTCGCTGACAGCTTCACGTCCACGTTGAGGAAAGAGGTTGGCCTAGACGACCCACACTGTAACGGGTCCTTGTCCCTCTTCAAGATCAGTGAGATCAGCGCCCTGAACATCGTCGGGGGTAGGGCCCCCCCCTCCCTCTAATCATTGAAAGTCCTCACTAACAGAGGGCCCAGCAGGTCCATGTACTTCCGGTAAAATTCCATCGGGAACCCATCTGGCCCCGGTTCCTTCCCCGCCTGCATACTCCCCAGCCCCTTAGTCAGCTCCTCCAGCCCTACCGGTGCCCCAAGCCCAGCCACCTGCTCCTCCTCTACCCTCGGGAACCTCAGCCGATCCAAAAATCGACGCATCCCCCCCCTCCTCCGTCGGGGGCTCAGACCTATACAGCCCCTCATAAAAGTCTCTAAATACCCCATTTATTCCCACCGCACTCCGCACCGTGTTCCCCCCTTTATCCCTAACTCCCCCAATCTCCTTCACTGCCTCCCGCTTCCGAAGCTGGTGTGCCAACATCCGGCTAGCCTTCTCCCCGTACTCATACACCGCCCCTTGCACTTTCCTCCACTGCACCTCTGCCTTCTTGGTGGTCAACAGGTTGAACTCGCCCTGGAGGCTTCGTTGCTCCTCGAGTAGTCCCTCCTCGGGGACCTCTGCATACCTCCTATCCACCCTTAAAATCGCCCCCACCAATCTCTCCCAATCTCTCCTTTCCTTCTTCTCCTTGTGGGCCCTAGTGGAGATTAGCTCTCCCCTAATCACCGACTTCAGCACCTCCCAGACCACCCCACCTGCACCTCCCCATTATCGTTAGCCTTTAGATCGCTTTCAATACACCCCGGATCCGCCCGTTCACCTCCTCATCCGCCAGCAAGCCCACATCCAGGCGCCACAGTGGGCGCTGGTCCCTCTCCTCCCCTAGCTCCAGCTCCACCCAATGCGGGGCATGGTCTGAGATGGCTATGGCCGAATACTCCGTGTCCTCCTCCCTCGGGATTAGTGCCCTGCTCATAACGAAGAAGTCTATCCGGGAGTAGGCTTTATGGATGTGGGGAAAAAAAGAAAACTCCCTGGCCCCCGGCCTGACAAACCTCCATGGGTCCACTCCTCCCATCTGGTCCATAAACCTCCTTCGCACCTTGGCCGCCGCCGGCCTCTTACCAGTCCTGGACCTGGAGCGGTTCAATGCTGGATCCAGTACCGTGTTGAAGTTCCCCCCCCCTCCCCCCCATTATCAAGCTCCCTGCCTCCAGGTCTGGAATCCGGCCCAACATGCGAGCAAAAATCCGGCATCGTTCCAATTCGGGGCATATACATTCACTAATACACCCCCCCCCTGCAGCTTACCACTCACCATCACATTGCTACCTCCATTGTCAGCCATGATGTTCAGCGCCTCAAACGACACTCGCTTCCCCACCAAAATCGCCACCCCTCGATTCTTTGCGTCCAACCCCGAGTGGAAAACCTGCCCTACCCACCCCTTTCTCAGCCTAACCTGATCTGCCACCCTCAACTGCGTCTCCTGGAGCATAACCACATCTGCCTTCAGTCCCTTCAGGTGCGCGAATACACGGGCCCTCTTGACCGGCCCGTTCAGGCCTCTCATATTCCAAGTCATCAGCCGGATCAGGGGGCTTCCCGTCCCCCCCCGCTGATTAGCCATCTCCTTTTCTAAGCCAGCCACGTGCCCGCACCTCCCGCACTCTCCATTCCCCCTAGCGGCGGACCCACGCCCCGACTCTATCTCCGAGCTCCAGCTCATCTTTGGCCAATGCAGCAGCAACACAGTCCCCCCCCCCCCCCCCCCCAGCTAGGTCCCCCCCCTAGCTGCTTTGCTCCCCCCACAGCACTCCCGTAAGTCAGCTGACTCCTGCTGACCCCGGCCACTCCATCGACCCCCCAGTGTGGTAGTCTCCCCCCCCCCCCCCCCCCCCACCGCCCTGTCCATCAGCGGGCGCTCCTCTCCAACACCGCCCTTCCCCCCCCGGCCCTGCCCCCTTCCTTCCCTAGCGTGGTAAAAAGCCCACGCTTTCCATCAGACCGGCTCCTCCCTCTCTGGCGCATCTCCCTTTACGGCCTAATTCCAGCTCCCCCACCTCGGGCCTCCCATCTCCCCTCCCCCCAACGGGGCCCCGTCCTTCCAACCACCGACGCCCACACTCTCACAAAGCCTCCCCTTCGAACCAATTCACCCTACCCCACCCAGCACCCAAGGAAACAATACAGAACAGAACATCCCCCAAAGCACAGTAACCACAGTAGCCCCCCACGACCTCCCCTCACAACCGACCCTCAGTCCGTGTCCAACTTTTCGGCCTGAATAAAGGTCCACGCCGCCTCCGACGTCTCAAAGTAATGGTGCCAGTCCTCAAACGTGACCCACAGTCGCGCCGGCTGCATCATCCCAAATTTCACCCCCTTCCGATGCAGAGCCGCCTGAGTCCGATTGTACCCGGCCCTCTTCTTGGCCACCTCCGCACTCCAGTCCTGGTATATACGGACCTCTGCATTCTCCCACCTGCTGCTCCGCTCCTTTTTTGCCCATCTTAGGACACACTTTCTGTCCACCAAGCGGTGGAACCGCACCAATACCGCCCTCGGCGGCTCGTTAGACTTGGGCCTCCTCGCCAGAACTCGGTGGGCACCATCCAGCTCCAGGAGCCTCGGGAAGGCACCTGCGCCCATCAATGTGTTCAGCATCATGACCACATATGCTCCAGCATCCTACCCCTCCACCCCCTCCGGGAGACCCAGAATCCGCAGATTCTTCCTCCTCGACCGATTCTCCATGTCCTCGAACTTCTCCTGCCATTTTTTATGCAGCCTCCACCTTCACCGCCAGGCTCAATATCTCGTCCTCATTCACCGAGGCCTTCTGCCGCACCTCCCGGATCGCCGCCCCTTGGGCCTTCTGGGTCTCGACCAGCTTGTCGATCGAAGCCTTCATCGGCTCCAGCAGCTCTGCTTTCAATTCCATGAAGCAGCGCTTGAGAAACTCCTGCTGCTCTTGCGCCCACTGCGCCCACGCTGCCTGGTCTCCACCCGCCGCCATCTTGGCTTTCCTCCCTTGCACTTTTTGATGCATCAGAATTACTTTTTTCACCGCTCCACTCCTGGTCCAATCCATACAGTGCCGGGGAAATCGTACTGTCACCTTCCCACACTGGGAACCGTCGAACAAATGCCGCTGGGGCTCCTCAAAAGAGCCCAAAAGACCGTTTCTGGTGGGAGTTGCCGAACGTGCGACTTAGCTCAGCATAGCCACAACCGGAAGTGAGCAGCTCCGTTTCTCAAAGGTATATTTCTTAAACACCCATTTCTCAATGGGTACTCTCACATGACACTATCCAATTAAGCACAACTGGTGGACTCCTGAATCTGGGGGCCCAATAGGGGGTCTTTCAGTCAGGAAGCAGCAGCAGGATACCACGGCATATAAGTGAGGAGAAGACCTTCAAAATGGAGGTGTTCACTCTACAACTTTAAAAAATTTGGAATAAAAATTAAGCCCTGCAGCCAGGTCAACATTTTTGGGAACAAACCTCTTCCACGGGTCACCCTGCCATTCCAGCTGCCCACAGGCAGACCCAGGGGGCATCTGAGCCTGTTAGGTGTGATACCCCCTTCCAACTCAGGTTTACCACTGGCCAGCTGCTGTTATGACACTCGTCTCCCTCCCTCCACCTCAGGGACCTGCAGATCAATTGGAAAATTTCAGTCAGCGTCTAAAAACAGGACTTAATGGACCCTGAATTAATGGACCGCATTAAAGACATGTCGTTGGAGGCAGAGATGGAAATTCCCCACTGCCTCTGTTCCAGCCTTTGGCGGAAGTTAAAAATCCAGCCCTTGTAGAGTACGTTTAGTGCGAGTACTTATAACTGTTTGAGGGTCCACTCATTATTTGGTTTTGAAAAGATTTTATTAAGGTATACATAATTTTAACAATTCTCAAGAGGAAACAATGACAAATAACACCCATCCAACCAACAACTAAACGCAGCCAACATGGCTTACATACAGTTCCCCAATCCCCCTTTCCCACTAACTATTTCCCACCTCAACCAGCCCCCCATGCCTCCCTCTTTCTCTTTACCCGCCCCCCCCCCTCCCCTTATCTCTGTTGACTGCTTAATTTTCCCCAAAGAAGTCGATAAATGGCTGCCACCTCCGGGCGAACCCTAACAACGATTCCCTCATGGCGAACCACCTTCTCAAGCCAGAGAAACCCGGCCATGTCACTGACCCATACTCCTGATTTCAGGGGTTCCGAGTCCCTCCATGCCAATAAGATCCGTCTCTGGGCTACCATGGGGCAAAGGCCACAACATCAGCCTCTCTAGCCCCCTGGACCCCCGGGTATTCTGCCACACCAAAAGTTGCCACCTCTGGACTTGGGACCACCCATGCCTTCAATACCGTTAACATAACATCGGCAAATCCTTGCCAAAATCCCCCAAGCTTCGGACATGCCCAAAAAATGTGGACATGATTTGCGGGCCCTCCCGCCTACGCCTAACTTCCACCCCTTCAAAGAACCTGCTCATATGGGCCACAGTCATACGCGCCTCGTGGACCACCTTGAATTGTATCAGGCTAAGCCTGGCACACAATGTGTTGAATCTGCTCAGGGCATCCTCCCACAACCCCGCCTCTAACTCTTTGCCCAGTTCGTCATCCCACGTTCGCTTCACTTCCCCTCCTACACTCCCGTTTTTGACACTACCTTGTCCTGGACCCCATGGGCGGCAGATGCGGAAAGTTCGAGACCTGCCTCTGCGCAAAGTCCCTTGCCTGCAGGTATCGGAGCCCATTTCCATCAGGAAGCTCACTCCTCCTCCAAATCCTCCAAGCACAGAAAGCTGCCATCAATAAACAGGTCCCAAAACCGCTCGGTCCCAGCTCGCTGCCACCTCCGAAACACCCCCCCCCCATCCAACCCCCGCGGTGCAAAACGGTGGTTGCCACAAATAAGTGTCCATTCCGACGCCCACTCCACTCCCATGTGGATAGTAGATAGTAAGCAGATAGTAAAAGTTTCTACAAATATATAAAACAAAAAAGAGTGGCTAAGGTAAATATTGGTCCTTTAGAGGATGAGAAGGGAGATTTCATAATGGGAGATGAGGAAATGGCTGAGGAACTGAACAGGTTTTTTGGGTCGGTCTTCACAGTGGAAGACACAAATAACATGCCAGTGACTGATGGAAATGAAGCTATGACAGGTGAGGACCTTGAGAGGATTGTTATCACCAAGGAGTTAGTGATGGGCAAGCTAATGGGGCTAAAGGTAGACAAGTCTCCTGGACCTGATGGAATGCATCCCAGAGTGCTAAAAGAGATGGCTAGGGAAATTGCAAATGCACTAGTGATAATTTACCAAAATTCACTAGACTCTGGGGTGGTCCCAGCGGATTGGAAATTAGCAAACGTGACACCACTGTTTAAAAAAGGAGGTAGGCAGAAAGCGGGTAATTATAGGCCAGTGAGCTTAACTTCGGTAGTAGGGAAGATGCTGGAATCTATCATCAAGGAAGAAATAGCGAGGCATCTGGATGGAAATTGTCCCATTGGGCAGACGCAGCATGGGTTCATAAAGGGCAGGTTGTGCCTAACTAATTTAGTGGAATTTTGTGAGGACATTAACAGTGCAGTAGATAACGGGGAGCCAATGGATGTGGTATATCTGGATTTCCAGAAAGCCTTTGACAAGGTGCCACACAAAAGGTTGCTGCATCAGATAAAGATGCATGGCATTAAGGGGAAAGTAGTAGCATGGATAGAGGATTGGTTAATTAATAGAAAGCAAAGAGTGGGGATTAATGGGTGTTTCTCTGAACATAGAACAGTACAGCACAGAACAGGTTGGCAATCAGTGGCTAGTGGTGTCCCTCAAGGATCAGTGTTGGGCCCACAACTGTTCACAATTTACATAGATGATTTGGAGTTGGGGACCAAGGGCAATGTGTCCAAGTTTGCAGATGACACGAAGATAAGTGGTAAAGCAAAAAGTGCAGAGGATACTGGAAGTCTACAGATGGATTTGGATAGGCTAAGTGAATGGGCTTGGGTCTGGCAGATGGAATACAATGTTGACAAATGTGAGGTTATCCATTTTGGTAGGAATAACAGCAAAAGGGATTATTATTTAAATGATAAAATATTAAAACAAGCTGCTGTGCAGGGAGACCTGGGTGTGCTAGTGCATGAGTCGCAAAATGTTGGTTTTCAGGTGCAACAGGTGATTAAGAAGGCAAATGGAATTTTGTCCTTCATTGCTAGAGGGATGGAGTTTAAGACTAGGGAGGTTATGCTGCAATTATATAAGGTGTTAGTGAGGCCACACCTGGAGTATTGTGTTCAGTTTTGGTCTCCTTACTTGAGAAAGGACGTACTGGCACTGGAGGGTGTGCAGAGGAGATTCACTAGGTTAATCCCAGAGCTGAAGGGGTTGGATTACGAGGAGAGGTTGAGTAGACTGGGACTGTACTTGTTGGAATTCAGAAGGATGAGGGGGGATCTTATAGAAACATATAAGATTATGAAGGGAATGGACAGGACAGATGCGGGCAGGTTGTTTCAATTGGCGGGTGAAAGCAGAACTCGGGGGCATAGCCTCAAAATAAGGGGAAGTCGATTTAGGACTGAGTTTAGGAGGAACTTCTTCACCCAAAGGGTTGTGAATCTATGGAATTCCTTGCCCAGTGAAGCAGTAGAGGCTCCTTCATTAAATGTTTTTAAGATAAAGATAGATAGTTTTTTGAAGAATAAAGGGATTAAAGGTTATGGTGTTCGGGCCGGAAAGTGGAGCTGAGTCCACAAAAGATCAACCATGATCTCATTGAATGGTGGAGCAGGCTCGAGGGGCCAGATGGCCTACTCCTAGTTCTTATGTTCTTATGTGCCTCCATCACTGTTCCCACACCCTCAAAGCTGCCACTACCACCGGGCTTGTGGAGTACCGAGCCGTCGAGAACGGCAGAGGTGCAGTTACCAGTGCCCCTACATGAGGTTGTTTCCACCCGCTCCCACCCCAATTACTCACTTCCTAACCATTGCTATGTTCGCTGCCCAGTAGTAGTCCCTGAAATTCGGTAGGGCCAGCCCCCCTCCCCTCGACCCCACTCCAGCAGCGCCTTCTTTACCCGCGGGGTCTTACCCGCCCACACAAACCCAGAGATCACCGCATGCCACCCTCTTAAAGAAAGCCTTGGGGATTAAAATAAGCAGGCACTGAAATACAACCAAAACCCTTGGGAGAACTGTCATTTCTACCCTCTGCACCTCCCCGCCAGTGACAATGGGAGCATATACCACCTTCTAAAGTCAGCCTTTATCTGCTCCACCAACCAACCCAGATTGAACTGGGTAGTTGTTCCCACTCCCGCATTACCTGGATACCCAAATACCAAAATGTCCTTCCCACCCCATCTTGAACGACATCCCCTCCAATCTCCTCTCCTGTACCCTCGCCTGAATCGCAAAGACCTCGCTCTTGGCCATATTCAATTTGTACTCTGAAAATCGGCCGAATTCTGCTAGGATCCCGATAATCTCTCCAATCCCCCCTCCCAGTAGGTCAGAAATATACAAAAGTAGATTGTCCACATTTGACGAGACCCTGTGCTCCACTTCCCCTGTACTATCTGCTGCCAGTCCTCTGACGCTCTCTGTGCCATTGCCAGTGGCTCTATGGCCAAGGCAAACAGCAGTGGGGAGAGAGGACATCCCTATCTCGTCCCCCAGTGCAGCCTAAAATGATCCTAGCCACTCGGTGTGTCCGCACGCTCGCCACCAGTCCACAAAATCCTGCCCAAACCCAAACTGCCCCAGGACGTCCCATAAGTATTCCCACTCCACCCGGTCAAAGGCCTTCTACGCATCCATGACGACCATCACCTCCACCTCCCTTCCCTCGGAGGGCATTGTAAACACATTTAGCAGCCTTTTAATGTTTGCTGCTAAATGCCTCCCTTTCACAAACACCATCTGGTCCTCCCTTATCACCCCAGGCACACAATCCTCTATTCTCGAGACCAAGATCTTGGGCAGTAGCTTGGCAACTACATTTAGAAGGGAAATTGGCCTGTGCGACCCGCATTGTTCCAGACAAATGAGAGGTAATGCATTTTGGAAGGTCTAATGCAGGTAGGGAATATACAATGAATTGTAGAACCCTCAAGAGTATTGACAGTCAGAGCGATCTAGGTGTACAGGTCCACAGGTCACTGAAAGGGGCAACACAGGTGGAGAAGGTAGTCAAGAAGGCATACGGCATGCTTGCCTTCATTGGCTTGGCCGGGGCATTGAGTATAAAAATTGGCAAGTCATGTTGCAGCTGTATAGAACCTTAGTTAGGCCACACTTGAGGTACAGTGTTCAATTCTGGTCGCCACACTACCAGAAGGAGATGGAGGCTTTGGAGAGAGTGCAAAAGAGATATACCAGGATGTTGCCTGGTATGGAGGGCATGAGGAGAGGTTGAATAAACTTGGTTTGTTCTCACTGGAACAAACGAAGGATGTGAGGAGTGACCTGATAGAGGTCTACAAAATTATGAGGGGCATAGACAGAGTGCATAGTCAGAGACTTTTTCCCAGGGTAGAGGGGTCAATTACTAGGGGACATAGGTTTAAGGTGTGAGGGGCAAGGTTTAGAGGAGATGTACGAGGCCAGTTTTGTTTTTTTTACACAGAAGGTAGTGGGTACCTGGAACTCGCTGTCGGAGAGGTTGGTGGAAGAAGGGACGATAATGACGTTTAAGGGGCATCTTGACAAATACATGAATAGGATGGGAATAGAGGGTTACGGACCCCGGAAGTGTAGAAGTTTTAAGTTTAGACAGGCAGCATGGTGGGCGCATGTTTAGAGGGCTAGAGGGCCTGTTCCTGTGCTGTACTTTTCTTTGTTCTGTGTTCAACAACCCCGCCTCCGGGCCCTCCGAGTACCTCCAGGCTACCTGGAGAATCTCCCTCACTAACGAATCCATCTCCGTCTGCTCCGCCTTCTCCCAGTGTGGCCATATCGAGATAAACTCCTCTCACCATTGCCTTCATCTCCTCCCATACCATAGCTGCCGAAACCTCCCCCGTATCGTTTATCTCCACATACCTCCGAATGGCCTCCCTCACCCGCACACACACCTCCTCCTCCGTTAATAGCCCTACATCTAACCTCCAGTGCGGGTGTTGGCAATTCGGAGTACACTTTGTGTACATGGGGGGGGAAAAGAAAAAGAGTAATCTTTCGCTCTCGGACAGCCAAACCTTGACGGATCCACCCCCCACCTGTTCCATAACCTCTTTAGTTCCTTCGCAGCCGCCGTCACTCTCATTGTCCTTGAACTTGACCGATCCAGCCTTGGACCGTATT
Source organism: Scyliorhinus torazame (assembly GCF_047496885.1). NCBI lineage: Eukaryota > Metazoa > Chordata > Chondrichthyes > Carcharhiniformes > Scyliorhinidae > Scyliorhinus > Scyliorhinus torazame. Next base: position 98,674,230 of record NC_092725.1, read on the forward strand.
AAAGTGTCCCCCCTCCATCCCATAATCAGTCGGTGCTCGTCCAGATCAGGGATCTTTGCCAATATCTGCCTCATGAACTCTACGTCGTCCCAATTTGGTGCATATATGTTCACCAGCACCACTGGTATCCCCTTCAACTTCCCACTCACCATAACGTATCTGCCCCCGAGTCCGCCACTATCCTTCTCACTTTAAACACCACCCGGACGTTAATCAGAATCGCCACCCCCCTTGTTTTAGAGTCTAGTCCTGAATGAAAGAACTGCTCTACCCACCCCTTCCTCAGCCTAGTCTAATCCACCACCCTCAGGTGTGTCTCCTATATCATTGCCATGTCCGCCTTTAAGCTTTTCAAATGTGTGAGCACACTGGCCCTCTCACATTCCATGTTATCAGCCTGGTTGGGGGGGCATGAAAGAATGAAACAAACCCAAAACAGAGCAAAGGCCCCAAATACAGTGCAAAAGTGGTTCATACAAACCAGAAGAAAACCAAAATACAAAATAGGAACATCTCCTCCAGAGTTCAATGTCCTCCTTCTCCTGCCAGTCCATTGTCTCTAATAAATTCCATTGCCTCCTCTGGCGACCCAAAAGAGAGTTCCTGGACTTCATATGTTACCCGCAAACATGCTGGGTATAACATGCCGAACTTCAACCCCTTCTTGAAGAGGGTCGACTTCACCTTATTGAAGCTCGCCCTCCTTTTGGCCAGCTCCACACCCAGGTCCTGATAGACGCGCAGCTCGCTGCCTTCCCAAGTACAGCGCCTCGTCTGCCGGCCCACCTCAAAATCCATTCCTTATCCAAGAACCAATGCAATCGCATCACCATCACCCTCCACGTCTCGTTGCCTTGCGGCTTCCTCATTAGCGCCATTGGCACCCGATCCACCTCCAGGGACCAAGCATATGCCCCTTCACCCAGCAGCTTCTCGAACATCCGCACCACATATGCGCCGCCGTCCGCCCCCTCACTGCCCTCTGGCAGGCCGATGACCCTAACGTTCTGCCTGCGCAATCTATTCTCCAGATCATCCACCTTCTCCTGCAGCCTCCTTTGTTGATCTCGCATCAACTCCATCTCCACAGCCAGCAAGGTGAGCTGCTCGTGTTCCCCCATTGCCTCCTCCACCTTCTGGATCACCTGGCCCTGGGCCTCTAATCTCATCTTCATTCGGTTGATCTCCGCCTTTATCGAATCCACCACACTGGCCAAGTCCTCCAAGTTCTCCTTCCTCCGCTGGGCAAATTTCTCATAGAGGAAGCTCACGAGCTGATCCATCTTCCCTTGTGTCGCAGGCTCCACTCGAGCTTTCAATAATTGTTCCCTCGTTTTTCGACCACTTCTGGTCCATGAATCCATACACTGGTGGGATACTCTCTTCTTCCACCCTTCCTGCACATTTTACAATCACTCGGCTCCGCCGTTAGCTGGGGGAAAGGTCCAAAACGTCCACCACGAGTGGGAGCCACCAAAAGTGCGACCGCTCACACCATGGCCGTTACCGGAAGTCTCGGGTCCACATATTATTTTTACATATATTTTTGTCCAAGCTTACACTTGGGTCTGATTGAAAGGGGACAGGAAGGAGGAACTGTGAGATATGAAAGGGACAAAGGCAGATGCCCAAATAATGATGGCACAACCAGTTACACAACTCGCAGCATCTGCACATTTTATTTACAATATTTAAATGTTTAGCATTAAATTTTGTATGTGGATGGAATATTATAAAAATAGATGTCTAAAACTAAACATGGTATCAATAATTTACAGGATTTAACTTAGGAAATTCAAATTAATTATTTACAGGAGATTTTAATGACCTTTCACTCCAAACTTTCAACATCATCTTTACTAAACATGTGAAAACATTTCTAACAATCATTTACAAAATGCATTTCTCATTCTTTCCTCTCCATGATTCAGATCAATCATTTTCTAAAAAATAAACGTTGAGGTTGTTCAATCTGCACTGGAATCTTTTCCAATTGTAATTCTTTTGATGGTATCCTTTTCCCCCTTAGTTCAAATGTGCTGGAAAAGAAAAGGTGGAATTTAGCAGTGTGCTGTGGCCAACTACTGTATTTGTTCTGTAAGATATCTGAAAATAATTTCTAAAATATTAAATCCAACACTTTAATTCTTTCCACCATAACATATTTCGATTTTTTAAAAACTTATCAGTTGCAGTCAATTTCAATAAATGAAGATCCAAAAGTGCATTCCATTTTCACTGCTTTCCTTGACTTTGCACCAAACTGATAGGAAGCAGAGTCTCACTTAATCCCATTCATCCAAGTCAAAACTTACATTGCATTAGGTAGACGGATGAAGGGATATGGGAACAGGCTGGGCAAGTATGATTAAACGTCATGTGTTGGCATGGAAGGCAACAGCCTCTCTCTTGTCGTAATATCCGTGCATGTATCTGAAAGGACTCGTAAGGTGCCTGTCTATATGTCCTTACCTATTCATTGCTCTGCCTCTGAGCTTTAGGCCCTATTCCTGGCATTTCTTTCCTAGGACTGGGCTGTTTTCCAGAGCTTGGGCTGTTGCCCAAGCAACTCCTCCCTGAAATACAAAACTCAGAGTAACTCATGTTAAAATCAAGCTTATTTTAAATGTACAGAATATCTCTTCAGTATCTTGCTTGTACTTTTATCAAATAAATACTAACAAGCTGTAAATCTCCCTGTGTAAAAATCACAGATACTGTGCCCTTGTTCATGTTCATTTTTTAATGCAACCTGCAGACTGATCAGCTGACGCACAATGTATTATTTTAATTTACATTACGCTAAGCCGGATTTTCAGAGCAATGCCACTTGCGCCTTTTCTTTTTAACATAGCACTAGAACCCTGCATTTCGAGCATGGACTTCCAAACGAGGCCCTTTCAGAAGTGCAGAGCATACCTGTTCTGGGAATCCTTCTTCAGGCAGAATCATAAGGGACAGCCCCCTTTCTATAGCCATTATATTTTTCATTCACTAACATGAAAACCTCTGGGACATTTAAAAAGCTTTTCATTGTGTTAATGAATGTATATGAGGGAAATAGACACCAGTTGGGTAGGATGGCAGGGTCAGGTTGTGGGAAAAGAGACTCGGGATATGGGAGTCGAAGCTGGGGGCGTCAGTTGTATAGTGACCCAGGACTTAGGCATAGAGTGCAATATTAAAGTCTACTTAACGGCACATTTAGCAGGGTGTTCCTCAGCACCTGCAGCACTGAGAAAGACCACTCTATTCAACGACACTTGACGTTTTCTTGGGGCCTCAGGGAGGAACACCCAGTGAGGCCACTCTTTACCAGTGCAGGAAGTCTACTTGTGGATTGGAGCACCATTTCTAAAGGCAGCCCCGATCTCTCCAGGACCTCCAGATAGACCATCACCACTGGTTCACGACTTTGTGAACCAGTACCAAATGGCACCCGATTGACATCTCACTGGTGAGGACGAGTGAATCCCGGACACCAGATGTATTGGGCGAGTGAATGTTTAAATGAGCCTAAATCAGAAAACATTGATCTAGCTACAGAAAGTTTACTGGATATATTTTTAGATAGATTATCTTTTTGTGAATCCTTTAAAAAAAAAAGTTTCAAATAGGTTACAAATAAACTTGTGGATAACCTTAAGCAATGGGCGGCACGGTATGACAGTGGTTAACACTGTTACTTCACAGCGCCAGAGACCCGGGTTCGATTCTCTGCTTGGGTCACTGCCTGTGTGGAGTCTGCATGTTCTCTCCGCATCTGCCTGTGTTTCCTCCGGTTTCCTCCCACAAGTCCCAAAAGACGTGCTTGTTAGATGAATAGGACATGCTGAATTCTCCCTCAGTGTACCCGAACAGGCGCTGGAGTGCCGTAACTCGGGAATTTTCACAGCAACTTCATTGCAGTGTTAATGTAAGCCTATTTGTAAGGGCTTAGAGAGGACAAGAGGGTGATGAATTCAAAAGAGAACATAAGGGCATCAGAAATTAAGATCAAAATCACAACAAATGAATTTGTTTTATGCAACATCGGAGAAAAGGCGAGAGGTATTTTAGGGAGAAATTTGGGATGGGACAAATCTGAAGTGGTAGGTAACAAGGAGAGATGAGAATGTGGACCAAATGTATTTCAAACAGGTATGAAGTTGCATACTATTTGTTAATTACATTGGTCTCCCAATTATCTGCATTATCCCAGCATAACTAGCAAAACAATTTAAGAACCCTTCCACGTTACTTTTCTCACTTTTTTTAAACCTATTTCCATCTATGTACCATCACTCGTCTCCTTCCCTCCTCTTGTTGCCGAAACCCTTACCACTGTCTATGTTACCACTTCACTGTTGGTGGCTGGGCCTTTGGTTGCCAAGGCCCTAAGCTCTGGAATTCCCTCCCTATACCTCTCTATATCTTCTTTAGGACACTCCTTAAAAGATACGTCTTTGACCAAACAGTTAGTCACCTACCCGAATATTGTTTTCTGTATTTTGGTTTTATAATGCATCTGTGAAGCATCTTAGGATGTTTAATTGTGTTAAGGTTAGTTGTTTTTTCCAACACTATTTTTTTCTAAATTGCAAAGTCAAACCAGTTACCATAAATTCAACAACGACATTAAAATGCATTATTAGTTTAGCAAAAACATATTGAAGACATGTCCTCCTCACTTAATATTAATCAAGTTCTAAAGGCTGGTAAAAGATTGTTCTTTATTCTTTTGTAGGATGTGGGCATTTCTGGCAAAGTCAACATTTGGGTGGTGTTACTGAGTTACGGGGTTAAGGGGATAGGGTGGAGGCATGGGCTTAAGTGGGGTGCTCTTTCCAAGGACTCAATGGGCTGAATGGCCTCCTTCTGCACTGTAAATTCTATGATTCTATGATTTGATGCCCATTCCTAATTGCTCTTACTGGGGCAGCAGGGTGGCTCAGTGGTTAGCACTGCTGCCTCATGGCATCGATGACCCGGGTTCGATCCCGGCCCTGGGTCACTGTCTGTGTGGAGTTTGCACATTCTCCCCTTGTCTACATGGGTCTCACCCCCACAACTAAAAGATGTTCAGGGTAGGATTTGCCATGTTAATTACCCCTTAGTTGGTAAAAGAATGAAATGGGTACTCTAAATTTTAAAAAAAATTGCCCTTGAACTGAGTGGCTTGCTGGCCCATTTCAGAGGGCAGTTAAAAAGCAACCACATTGCTGTGCACCTGAAGTCACATGAAGGCCAGATCAGGTAAGGATGACAGATTTCCTTCCTTAAAAAGGACATCAGTGAATAAGCTGGGTCTTTATGATAATCAATGATAGTTTCATGATCACCCTTACTGGGGCAGCATGGTGGTTAGCACTGCTGCCTCACGGCGCCAGGGACCCTGGTTTGATTCTGGCTTTGGGTGGCTGTGTGGAGTTTTCATGTTTTCCCTGCATCTGCGTGGGATTCTTCCAGGTGCTCCGCTTTCTTCCCGCAATCTAAAGATGTGTAGGCTAGGTTGATTGGCCATGATCCATGCACAGGGGAGTGGGTCTAATGTAGATTGTTTTTTCGGAGGGTCAGTGTAGACTTGATGGGTTGAATGGTCACGTTCTGCACTGTAGGGATTCTTTGGTTTACGGGGGTTAGCTCTCCAATCCAGATTTAAATTCCGCCAGCTGTTGTGGTGGGATTTGTATTCATTATCATTAGCTGGAGCCTACAAGTCCAGTGACATTACTATGTCCCCTCTTTACTCTTAAATAATTTTCTTAATGATTATAAGCCAATTTGACATGTAATTGGAAAGCAACTGAAAAATGCAAGTCGGTAATTCTATTTACTTTTCTGTACAACAAATTATACATGTTTACGCGATGGAAGAGGGAACCAAAAGAACATGCTTCCATTTGAGTATTGCTGAAAAACTAGACATTTATTGTCAAAGCTTTTCGTCTTGCACATATCAAGACAATTATTCACTATCAACTGGTGCATTCCTCATTGCAACACTTCTGCTAATCAAAGTCCACTTGCCAACCAGTCAACACTCTTCTCTTACAGTAGAAATATGTTGTTTGCCCTGATATTGGTATTCTTGCAAATTGTCCTGTTGAGTGCAAGATGAAAAGCCTTCTCAGCAATATTCAAGTTCTGTATTATAAATGATAATATCCTTCACTTGTAAAACTGGAGCTTCCCCACATCCCCCTCCACAACTGCCTCCCCACTCAGGAAACAACATCAACCACCTTTGAGCTGGGCCATCTACCTGTTATGCTCCTGAATCCATGTGAGATCTCTCCTGGAGAATATCCCATAGCTCCTCCACTTGCATTGGGGTTAGAAGGCACTGACGCGAGAAGACCTAAAAACAAGGTAAACTTTCACTAATAAAGTTGTCCATTTATTTAATTTCTGTATAATATGAAACATTAAACAAGAGTGAAGGCAATGTTTTCTGTGACTTGCATTCCACTTGAAATACAGGCTGCCATTTCATTCAATACAGCATATTACCTGCGTATAGCATAAACACCAGTCTGTTTCTGTTCTGTATATTTTATGTAACCTCTCCTGTTAATCAACAGAAAACAAAAATGGTATATTTCTATTGAAGGCTCCCTCTGGACATTGTTAAAACAGAAATGCAAGACTAAAAATGTGTCCTCTTAATACAGGTAATCACTATCTTTATACTTTATTCTAAATCCTAATATATTTAAAATGCTCCACCTTGTGGGGATATCTTCATTCTGTTGCCATTTTTACCTGCTATAAATATGGCAATCAATAAGGTTGCCCTTCTTTCTTTGGATATCAATTTATATTGCTCAAAGTCACCAGGTATCAAATGATACCACCATAAGGTTCAACCAGATATCAATCAAAGAGCCAAACACCAGTTAGTTAGTTCAAGGTCAAGGGTACTTTATTTACACACACAATTAATCATGCAACATAGACACTACTAGTTAAACTACACCTATCAACTATGACAACCTGTACTTAACTTCAGGCACCCGACTTAGGTCAGAGGAACAGTGGCCTTTGTTCGGATCTGGATCTATCGGGTCTGTCGCAGTAACTGCTGCTCAGCTCGGCTCATCCGTCTGGTAGCGGGCGTTGAACTTGAACTTGCTTCTGGTGGTGCTGCAATTGGAAGTAGACATTGCCGGGGCGCCAGGTCCAAGAGAGGCCGAACACATGGCGTTCTCTCTCTTTATCCTTGGGGAGTTTCACACTCTTTTGGGCAGTCCTTTAGTTTGGACCCCATTAATTGGGTAATTCTTGATCAGTGGTTTTGATTTGAGCCAATAAAGGGGCGGGTGCCTTGATGGCCGGGCGTGTCCTAAGCGGTCATTGACCCTGTTGTTGATGCTTCCTGAGTACAGGGAGTGGTGCTGAAATGTCTGGGATTGTATCGGTTGCTCAAGTATCAGTCTTTTGTTTTATGGAGATGGGCCATCAAAATGCTAATCGGTTGGGGGTTTCAATGCTGTCTGGATTCTTCGTTCACAAATATACATTCAGGCTCTGAGCCTGCCTGAACCTTGCATTGTCCATTTTTCCAGATATGCTTTGCGACCATCCATGTTTCGTATTGGAAGTGGCCATCCTAGATGGCCACAATTCTACATGAGAAAACATGCTCCATATCAAACTGCGACTGGGAAAGATTGCATTTCTATAAATTGCTAAACGGACAATCTCCCTTCAGGATATTTGGACTTGAGGATGAGTAAGAATCTCTTGATGTGGCATTCCTGTTGTTGTGTGATATAAAAATCCTGCCATTTGTTATGGAAGAGAAGTTGGCCCCTTAAGTCCCCACATGTTTGAAGAGTGAAACACAATGTGCAGAGCATGCTTCCTAGTGAATGATAAAAAGGTTATTAATCTATTTCTTTATTTGGTATCTACACATGTACTTGAGACTGACATGATAATAGTCAGGGTGAAGGGATTTGCATGGGAAGATCAAATCCAGCCACAAATCAAAGCCAAGAAATATAGACTGCTTCTAAAGATATTGCCAATGAATATCCCCATTTTAAAAGCGGTCCAAAAAGCAGTGCAGATTAGGAAGAGGGACTTTCCAATCAAGAGATGACAGTAGCAAGGTTATATTACCCAATTTATGGCTATTGCTTAGAAGCTACCTTTCCTAACACTGTCAAAAAGACGTGCCTGCAGATAGTCAGTATATAGTCAATATATTTAGTCAATATGAAAGGCCATCATCCTAACAATATCTTAACAAAAATCAAGTAGGGCTGTTGAACAATGAATGGCTAGATCGAACCCAGTGAGCTGATTGAGTGATTCTAACATGCACTTAAGAATAGGCGTTAAGAGGTTTGAAAGGAGTGCACTAATTTATGTAGGACCAAAACAAGTTGCCATTAGTGGTGACGAAGCAAGATTCAATTTTCAAACATTAAAAAACTCAGTTGATAGAGGGGTAGGGCGACTGAGAATGCTGAACAATGATCATATTTGAAGTTTGGTTTCACTGATCAGAGTGATGTCAGGGTGATGTCAAGTATCCTAGGGCTTGATTTAACTAAACAGGAGCAAAGTCCCATAGCGAGCGTGTTTAGCTGCGTGGTTCCCGGCACTCGCAGCATTGTATGAGGGGCCTCAGCGGGGAACTCGGGGCCAGGGCGGCACATAGCCTCGTTTTGTCCACTGGGAGCTCTGCTCACCGGAACTCTCCAGTGCAGCGAGAGATCGGGACCCCATTTGTAAATGGCATCCCGATCTCCGAGGCCTCCGACCCGACACCCCAAGCTCAGACACACTATGGGAGAATACCCGCAACCCCCCAAAAAACCACACCTGATCGCACGTGTGCAAAAAATGCCAGCACTGGATCCAGGTGGCGCTGCCAGGGTGCCAGGCTGGTACTGCCAGGATGCCCCAGTGGCACTAGTGCCAGAGTACCACCCTGCCCATAAGGCCATGCAGGTGGGGCCCTCCAATCCCCTGGGAGAGTCCCAGGAGTGCCATTCTGTCTGGTCCCCGTTTGTGGGGACCAGTGCTGACCGGAGCTTGCCTGAGTTCTCTGAGGTGAAGGGGTTGAATCTCAAAGTCTCAGGTACCTCAGGAATCTGCACATTAGAGTGAGACTAATATGCAGGTTTGCCAAGTGATCAACATCTCGCGAGATTGTGTTGGATCTCGGAACGCATTGCAAGCCGGGTAGATCCCGGGAGTGGGGTCTCCCAGCTTTTACCGGCCACGCTGCGTTGAACTGCTTTTCAGGCACTGCGTGGCCACTGGATCGCGCTCCTAGGATTCGTATATGCCCCCAGACTACTATGAGATTTGGCTGTTTTTTTCAGTTGAATGTTCAGAGGAGGATAATATAAATCCAGCATGATGCCAATTACAGATGGTCTTTGCCTGATAGTTGTCCTCAAGGTATTAGGTAGAAGCTGACTACCCTCAGTGAACTATCTCGTCTCACTTGTGTTGCCACGACCTCCAGGGCTATGGGCCAAGCGCTAGAAAATGGATTAATGTAGTCAGATCTTTGTTGACTGGCATGGAAACCATGGACCTGTTGTAAACATCTATGAATCCACACCAGAGAGGGTTTGGCATAAAATTACGCTGACACATTTCAATGTCAGAAGATACAGGAGCCTTCAAGTTAATGTATTCAAAGTACCTAAGCAGAAACAAGGGAGCTAATATTGTCTGGTAATTTAAACAGCTTGATCACTGGACAAAACTCACTGCTCGTGCAATAATGAACACGTGTCATTTTTTAAAATACTTTAATTGAGAAGATTTTCCATTATAACACAGTAAAATCTTAACACAGAATAAATATGAATCCAAACTGATCCTTCCTCCTCATCCCACCCCCAAAAACGAAAAAATTTAACCAGAACCACCACCACCGCCTCCCCCGCACTCCCCCACCCGCTAACATCTGACAGTGACCAGCTCCCAGAAATAGAAAATGAAAGGCTGCCATCTCGAGTAGAACCCTTCTGCCAACCCCTTCATTATGTATTTGATCTTCTCCAAATACAAAAACTCCATAAGGTCACTCAACCGAAGCACTGGGGGGGAACTGAAGTCCTCCACCCAAGGAGAACCTGTCTCCGGGCTATAGAAGTGGTTAGCACTGTTGCTTCACGGTGCTATGGTCCCGGTTTGATTCCTGTCTTGGGTCACTGTCTGTGCGGAGTCTGCATGTTCTCCCAGTGTCTGCGTGGGTTTCCTCCGGGTGCTCCGTTTTCCTCCCACAAGTCTGAATTCTCCCTCAGTGTACCCGAACAGGCGCCGGAGTATGGCGACTCAGCGATTTTCACAGTAACTTCATGGCAGTATTAATGCAAGCCTACTTGTGACACTAATAAAGATTATTATTGTACACATTTAGCCCAACCCATGTCCATGCTTCTACACAAACACCGCCACCTCCTCCAGTGCATCAAAATAGTAATATTTCGATTCGTAAGTTACTCGGAGGCATGCAGTGCATAATCACACCAAATCGAACATTGTTCCTGTGCAACGCGGCCTTGGCCTTGTGGAATCCTGCACCTTCTTGGCCAGCTCTGCTCTCACATCTTAGTAGAGCCTAATGGCATGTCCCTCCCATTTATAGTCCCGGTGGTACTTCGCCATAGTAGGACACTTTCCTTTTCTTGGTAGCTATGAAAGTGCACAATGATCGCCCACAGTGGCCTGATCGACCTGTGGGCCCGATCCAATTTGGGTGGTGATTCCATTCCACTCTTCCCCAACGCCTTCTCAAACATCTGCGACATATATTTTGTTGGATTCGGACCTTCCTGACCCTCTGGCAGCCCTACGATTCTCAAGTTCTGCCTTCTAGAACGATTTGCCAGGTTGCCCACCTTGGCCCATACCACCTTGTTGTAACCGGCCGCCCATGCCTCCCCGCTTTCAGGGAGGAGATCTGACCACTCTGCCTCAAAAGGGCCACCTCCTTGCACCTTTACTATCTGGTCCGTGTTTGCCAAGGCCACACGAATTTGGGACAGTGTTCCTACAATTGCTCTGTCGAGATTTTCAGACAGCCTGCCTGTAAGCACCCCAGTCGTTAGTGGAGTGGCCAAAATCTCAGTTGGAGCCTCTGCCATTTTCTCAGCAAAGGAAGCTCTCAAGTCTGACGACGATTCTTTACTTGTCTCTGCCTTGTTTTGTACTTTTTGGGCATTCCTTTTACATGGGGCTCTTATCCCATCGAAGTTCCCCAGAAAACCAGGCGAAAGGGCCAAAATCAAAGTACCCTGGCAGTCATGTTCAACTGCTCTTCTACATGCCGCCACCAGAAGTCCCATGAACCCACATCTTTAACTGTACAACTGTATTCCCTCCTTTACAAAGCTTTCTTCCACAACTTCTCCAGTCCTTGCTCAGCCTACAGACAGATTTCTGTGCATGAACATGGAAAAATAGTGCAGGTGGTTAAACTACTGCTTAATACCTTTAAGGAAAAGAAAAATCAAACTATGCAAAGTTATTTCTCACTCACCCAGGCCTCTGTAGCGGGAAAACTGTTGGTAGATCTGCTTCATTCGTTCAATATTCAGATGACTAGCTTTGGCATGGTTCACCATGGGTTTTGGATAATGAACACCAACGATGCATTTTGCAGCTTTCTGGACACTCTCTGGAGCATTCCAGGGATCATGGATATATTTGGCAGGGAAGTCTCGGAGAACTGGACGATATCGCCTGAAAATGAAAAAGGCACAAACACTCAGAAGAATGCCAACAACCATACAACATACATACCATGTTAAAAATGTACACGCTAAATAAAAACTTTAAAAAATATATACAGTAGTAATTCAAATAGAATGTTAAAAATTAATTTAGTAAAATATAAGAACATGACAACATTCTAGGTTGACCTTCCCTGTAGATGAGTTAACTAGGTGCAAGTTGGGTTGTATTCAGGGTACTGGTATGGGTGAGGCGTTTTCAGAACCCCAAAATGTATCATGGAGTTCAACCAACCTCTCCCTTTAATGGATTTGTTGCTTTTCCTAGCACACGGCTTTTTCCCTAGGTGTGGGATTACAATTATGGACATGTGGGTTTTTAAACACAAAACACTGTTTATTCCATGAACTCACTTAACATCTTAAATAAACATTGGATCTCTTGACACCCCTTACTTCAAAGATAACTCAGAAAATATTGCAACAGTAAATAACTCCTTAAAATGTTCCTTCAAACTTCCAAGAGACTTAACACCTTTAAACAGTATCACATCAGGTTAAAGGATATATATTTTTTCTGTAGAATGGCAGAGATATATTAGCTTGGTTGCCTTCAGCTCCAGCACCTTGCTTTCTTCCTGCAAACTCTCTGGAAACACACAGACACACACAAACTGCTTTTTCCAACTGGCTTTCTCCCTTCAAGCAACTCACGGCAAACCAGTACTTCTCAAGCTGCTGTCTCAACCTGGCTTTCTCCTTTTAATCAGCTCACAGCAAAACAGCCAGGCACTTTTAAACTGCTCTCAGCAAAACAGCCAGGCACTTTTAAACTGCTCTCATCAAAACCAGCCAGGCACTTTTCAAACTGCAAAATCAAACTGCAAAACGGCTGAACTGACCTGAGCTCCACCCACTCTATGACATCACTCATTTCTTAAAGGTACATTGCTTAAACATCCATATCTTAACCTCACATGACAGTACAAAAAGACTAATCAGAGATAGTAGAATATTTGTTGGCATAAGAGATACTGAAACTCGGTCCATTGGTACATCAGCCACCACTGTAGACACCATTACAATGAAAGCAGAGGAGGAAAGTACAAATGCCTGACTTCAATGATGAAGATTACAAGAGTAGGACTTCCGGGTGCGGCTATGCAGAGTTAGGTCGCATCTTCGGTAGCTCCCGCTTGGAACGGACTTTTGGGCTCTTTTACAGGGCCCCCACGGCATTTGTTTGACATTTCCCGGTGTGGCAAGAAGACTGCAGCATTCCCCTGACAGTGTCCCCCAGGAATGTTATGTCTTTTGGCTACCAGACCCAGCAGAAACAGTAAAAGATTTGGCTGCAACAGGATAAACAGGGCCTCTTCCAGCATGCAGGCGAGGGAAGGGCAAGCTTAAAGCTGCAATCTGACTTGACTCTATCAAAGGTGAATTCTAGCAGCAGAGGGAACAACTGTGAAAAGATCTACCAAGGCCATTGAAGAAGCAGGGACGAGGCTTCCGGTGGCGGCCATGGAGGAGTAGGTCGCGCATTCGGCAGCTCCCGTCTGGAACGGACTCCCAGACCTTTTTCAGGAGTTTCCATAGACTTTTTGGGGCAGACTGGTGAAGCGAACACTGCCAAAAGGATTCCCTCTCGACTTCCGGTTGCGGCTATGCGGAGCTAAGCCGCACGATTCGGCAGCTCCCGCTACCACGGACTTTCGGGCTCGTTAGAGGAGCCCCAACGGAACTTTTTTTTTTTTTTGACGCAGCCCGTGGGGAAGGGAAGAGAGAGGTCCCTCTACAACTTCTATAAAACGGACCAGAAGTGTAACGGCCAAAGGAGCGGCACTGGAGCAACGGGAGAAGCGAGGGGAAGAAAACAAAATGGCGGCGGCCAGGGGCAAAGGGGAGCTACAGGGGTTCATCAAGCGCTGCTTCGAGGAGCAGCGCGAGGAGATGCGCAAGGAGCTGTTGGCGCCTATGCTTTCGGCAATTGAAGGACTCGGGATCACCCAGAAGGCCCACGAAGCTAAGATCCAGGAGGTACAGAAAAGAGTCAGTCAGAATGAGGACGAGCTTGTGGGCCTGGCGGTGAGAGTGGAGCAGAACGAGGCACTACACCAGAGGTGGGCGGGAAGACTCGAAGACCTGGAGAACAGGTCGAGGAGAAAGAATCTGCGAATCCTGGGTCTCCCTGAGGGAGTGGAGGGGGCTGATGCCGGGGCATACGCGAGCACGATGCTCGAGGTGATGATGGGCATGAAGGCCCCTTCGAGGCCGCTGGAGTTGGACGGGGCACATCGGGTGCTGGCGAAGAAGCCCCAGGCAAATGAGCCGCCAAGGGCGATGGTGGTGAGGTTCCGCCGGTTCACGGACAGAGAGTGAGTCCTGAGATGGGCCAAGAAGGAGCGGAGCAGCAAGTGGGACAATGCAGAGATCCGAATATACCCGGACTGGAGCACGAAGGTTACAAAGCGGAGAGCGGGTTTCAACCGGGCAAAAGCGGCGTTGTACCGGAAAGAAGTGAAATTCGGAATGCTGCAGCCAGCGCGACTGTGGGTCACATACAAGGGCCAACACTATTACTTCGAAACGCTTGACGAGGCGTGGACCTTTGTACAAGTCGGAAAGTTGGACTCTAACTGAGGGTTTGTGCGGGTGGGGGGGATGTTTTGGGGTTTGATGTGTGATGGTTGTTGTATATAGGGGGTCAATCACGCGCAGGAAATGTTACATGGGCTGGGGGAGAGAGACAAGGCCGTGACAGGAGCTGCGCCAGAGGGGGCGGAGTGGGCTTTGGAAAGGCGGGAAGGCGAACGAAGGAATGCATGTGGATTGGGAGACTACCACGCGGGGAGGGGGAAGCCGGGGTCAGCAGGCGTCAGCTGACTTACGGGAGTGACATGGGAAGAGCAAAAAAGCTAGACAGGGGTCTAGCGGGGGGGAGGGGAGGGGGGGGGAAGGCTGGGGGGGGGGGGGGGGGTGGGGGGGGTTGCTGCTGCACTGGCCGAAAGGGAATGGGACACAGAAGAGGTGGTCGGGACGGGGGGTCCCCCCTCTGGGGACTGGAGGGTGAGGGAGGCGTGGACACGGGACTGGCCCAGAAAAGGAGATGGCTAGTCGGCGGGGCGTGGGGGGGGGGGGGGGGGCGTTGAGAGCCCCTCCAATCCGGCTGATAACGTGGAATGTGAGGGGCCTGAATGGGCCGGTGAAGAGGGCTCGAGTGTTCGCGCACTTAAAGGGACTGAAGGCGGACGTGGCCATGCTCCAAGAGACACACCTGAAGGTGGTGGACCAGGTCAGGCTAAGAAAGCGATGGGTAGGACAGGTATTCCACTCGGGACTGGACGCGAAGAATAGAGGGGTGGCAATATTGGTGGGAAAGCGGGTGTCATTTGAGGCCAAGACTATTGTAGCGGACAATGGAGGGCGATATGTAATGGTGAGCGGTAGGCTGCAAGGGACGTGGGTGGTGTTGGTAAACGTATACGCCCCGAACTGGGATGATGCAGGATTCATGAAGCGCATGTTGGGGTGCATTCCGGACCTGGAGATAGGAGGCCTGATAATGGGAGGGGACTTCAATACAGTGTTGGATCCAGCACTGGACCGCTCCAAATCAAGGACTGGAAAGAGGCCGGCGGCGGCCAAGGCACTTAGGGGGTTTATGGATCAGATGGGGGGAGTGGACCCATGGCGGTTTGCAAGGCCACAGGCCAGGGAATTTTCTTTCTTCTCCCATGGACACAAAGCCTACTCCCGGATAGGTTTCTTTGTTCTGGGTAGGGAGCTCATCCCGAGGGTGGAGGGGACGGAGTATTCGGCTATAGCCGTTTCGGACCATGCCCCGCACTGGGTGGAACTGGAGCTGGGAGAGGAGAGGGACCAACGCCCGTTGTGGCGGCTGGATGTGGGACTGCTGGCGGACGAGGTGGTGTGTGGAAAGGTGAGGGGGTGTATCGAAAGGTACTTGGAGGCCAACGACAACAGGGAGGTGCGGGTGGGGGTGGTATGGGAGGCGTTGAAGGCGGTGATCAGGGGAGAGCTCATTTCCATTAGGGCTCATAGGGAGAAGACAGAGGGTATGGATTGGGAGAGGTTAGTGGGGGAGATTTTGAGAGTGGACAGGAGATACGCAGAGGCCCCGGAGGAAAGATTACTTGGGGAAAGACGACGGCTCCAGACGGAGTTTGACCTGTTGACCACAGGGAAGGCGGAGGCACAGTGGAGGAAAGCGCAGGGGGCGACCTACGAGTATGGGGAAAAGGCTAGTCGGATGCTGGCACACCAGCTCCGTAAGAGGATGGCAGCGAGGGAAATAGGGGGAGTCAAAGATGGAAGGGAAGCCACGGTTCTGAGTGCGACGAAAATAAACGAGGTATTCAAGGCCTTTTATGAAGAGCTGTACAGATCCCAGCCCCCAGCGGGGGAAGAGGGGATGAGACGATTCCTAGATCAGCTGAGATTCCCGAGGGTGGAGGAGCAAGAGGTGGCTGGTTTGGGGGCACCAATTGGGTTGGAGGAGCTGAGCAAGGGTTTGGGGAGCATGCAGGCGGGGAAGGCCCCGGGACCGGACGGATTCCCGGTGGAGTTCTACAGGAAACACGCAGACCTGTTGGCCCCGCTACTGGTGAGGGCCTTTAATGAGGCAAGAGAGGAGGGGACCCTGCCCCCGACAATGTCGGAAGCGACAATTTCTTTGATCCTAAAGCAGGACAAGGACCCACTGCAATGTGGATCGTACAGGCCGATCTCGCTCCTCAATGTGGATGCAAAGTTGCTGGCAAAAGTGTTGGCTACGAGGATCGAGGACTGTGTCCCGGGGGTAATCCATGAGGACCAGACGGGATTTGTAAAGGGCAGGCAACTAAACACCAATGTGCGGCGGCTCTTATACGTGATAATGATGCCATTGGAGGAGGGAGAGGCGGAGATAGTGTCAGCTATGGACGCGGAGAAGGCCTTTGACCGAGTAGAGTGGGAGTACCTCTGGGAGGTGCTGCGTAGGTTTGGGTTGGGGGAGGGTTTATCAGTTGGGTTAAGCTCCTTTACCGGCGGAGGTCGGAGTACTTTCGACTGTACCGAGGGACGAGGCAGGGGTACCCCCTGTCCCCCCTGTTGTTCGCATTGGCGATCGAACCATTGGCCATGTCATTGAGGGAGTCTAATAAATGGAGGGGGGTGGTCCGAGGGGGAGAAGAGCATCGGGTGTCGCTATATGCGGATGACCTGTTACTGTACGTGGCGGATCCAATGGAGGGGATGGTCGAGGTCATGCCGACTCTAAGGGAGTTTGGGGAGTTTTCGGGCTATAAGCTCAATGTAGGGAAGAGTGGAAACCCCCTAAGTACCTACCTCTGAGGAGGGCGGAGGGGAGCTTTCGGTATCTGGGGATCCAGATAGCCAGGAGTTGGGGGACCCTACATAAACTGAATCTGACGAGGTTGGTGGAGCAAATGGAGGAGGATTTCAAAAGATGGGACATGTTACCGCTCTCGCTGGCGGGTAGAGTGCAGTCGGTCAAAATGGTGGTCCTTCCGAGGTTTTTGCTTGTGTTTCAGTGCCTTCCCATCGTGATCACTAAGGACTTTTTTAAGAGAGTAGGTAGGAGGATTATGGGGTTTGTGTGGGCGAATAAGACCCCGAGAGTAAGGAGAGGGTTCCTAGAACGCAGTAGGGACCGAGGAGGGTTGGCCAAACCTGGGGAGCTACTACTGGGCAGCAAATGTGGTGATGATCCGCAAGTGGGTTATGGAGGGAGAGGGGGCGGCATGGAAGAGGATGGAGATGGCGTCCTGTAAAGGAACGAGCCTGGGGGCGTTGGTGACGGCACCGCTGCCGCTCTCGCCGACAAAGTATACCACGAGCCCGGTGGTGGCGGCAACGCTAAGGATCTGGGGCCAGTGGAAACGGCACAGGGGTGCAATGGGAGCGTCGGTGTGGTCCCCGATCAGGGGTAACCACCGGTTTGTCCCAGGGAAGATGGATGGGGGGTTCCAGAGCTGGCATCGGGCGGGGATTGGAAGAATGGGGGACCTGTTCATCGACGGGACGTTTGTGAGCCTAGGGGCACTGGAGGAGAAGTTCGAGTTAGCCCCTGGAAATGCCTTTAGATATATGCAGGTGAAGGCTTTTGTGAGGCGACAGGTGAGGGAATTCCCGTTGCTCCCGGCACAAGATGTTCAAGATAGGGTGATCTCGAGTGTATGGGTCGGGGAGGGCAAGGTGTCGGAAATACACCAGGAGTTGAAAGAAGAGGGGGAAGCGCTGGTAGAAGAGTTGAAGGGTAAATGGGAGGAGGAGCTGGGGGAGGAGATCGAGGAAGGTCTGTGGGCGGATGCCCTAGGTAGGGTTAATTCCTCCTCCTCGTGTGCCAGGCTCAGCCTGATACAATTTAAGGTGGCCCACAGAGCGTACTTGACGGGGGCGAGGTTGAGTAGGTTCTTTGGGGTAGAGGACAGATGTGGAAGGTGCTCAGGGAGCCCGGCGAACCATGTACATATGTTTTGGTCATGCCCGGCACTGGAGGGGTTCTTGAGAGGAGTGGCGGGAGCAATATCTCAGGTGGTGAAAGTCCGGGTCAAGCCAAGCTGGGGGCTAGCAATATTTGGAGTAGTGGACGAACCGGGAGTGCAGGAGGCGAAAGAGGCCGACATTCTGGCCTTTGCGTCCCTAGTAGCCCGTCGCAGGATCTTGCTAATGTGGAAGGAGGCGAAGCCCCCCAGCCTGGAGGCCTGGATAAATGATATGGCTGGGTTCATAAAGTTGGAGAGAATTAAGTTTGCCTTGAGAGGGTCTGCACAGGGGTTCTACAGACAGTGGCAACCGTTCCTAGACTATCTCGCGGAGCGTTAGAGGAAGGTCGGTCAGCAGCAGCAGCAATCTTGGGGAGGGGGGGGGGTGGAAGGGACGTCCTGGGGGGGGACGGGGAGGGGGACTGCCTGGGAGGGTGGATGAGCAAGAGATAACATGAAGGGTGGGGGAAACTGGCACGTACGGGTGAGCCCAGTGTACAAAGCTGTGTAAATATATCATTTTGCCATGTATATATCTTGCTCTGCGCGATTTCTCGTTTTTTTTTGTTACGAGGGGGGGGGGCGTTATTGTTTGTAAGGGAGAAAAATTGTGTTAAAAAACTTTAATAAATATATATTTTTTTAAATAAGTTTACAAGAGTAGAAGTGCCAAGGGGATAGTAAAATCAACGAACTGACTGTGAATAGGTGTAGGAAAAATTATAAAGCAAAGAGGTAGCGAGGAGAGGAAGGCAGTGAAATGCAGTGAGAGAAAAGAGAAGCTTAGGTGGAAATTATGATTGAGAATAAGGAGTCATTCAGTCGGGCCTGATCTTGGAGAGAACTGGGTGATAGCTGGTATTTTAGAGGGGAGACACTCGAAGGAGATGAAGCTGGGAGAAGAGATGTTGAAAGTGATCAAAGTGTGACAAA
Organism: Scyliorhinus torazame; assembly: GCF_047496885.1. Classification (NCBI taxonomy): domain Eukaryota; kingdom Metazoa; phylum Chordata; class Chondrichthyes; order Carcharhiniformes; family Scyliorhinidae; genus Scyliorhinus; species Scyliorhinus torazame. The sequence continues at coordinate 98,693,362 of NC_092725.1, forward strand.
CCTGTTGATGAGGGCCACACAACCACTGTAGGGGTTTGGGTGGGAAGATTGCAGAAGGTATTGCCAGGCAGGGGATATTTGCTAAGGAACAGCCGGGTTTGTGCAAACTGGGATGTAATGCAGATGACATCCTTTAAATATTGTTCTACCTTCTCACAGATATGCATTAAGTACCTGATATAATCTCCATTCGGGTCAGTTCTACATCCGAAACCCACAGGACAGTAGCAATGGAAAAATTGTTGGAAGAAGGAGCTGCAAGACAGCCACATCCAACTTCCAGCATTTACACTCCAGTCAGCGTCTAGTAATAATTCTTCAAATACCTACAGAAACAAGAAGTGTGACAAGGTGTTCTCTCAATGACCAGTTAAATTTGGAGCAGCAACAAAATGTTTTGACCAGGGATAAAAACCCTAAATCCAAGAGTAAAGTTTGAAAATTTGCACTCCTGGGAGAGTTTTACATGGATGATTTAGCCACAGAATCATCTTGCCCATTAAGATTTAAAGCTCTGCATAAGGAGAGCAAAAATTGTTCATTCTAACTTTTGTGAAACTTCCAAAACATTAACATTTAGCAAACCCTGTTTTCCGACTTATAAACTCTTAAAAAGTGAATGCTTCTTCACAGTTTTGGTCATAGACCACTTTAATTGGTTTCTCAGTCCAATATTTTCCACAACTTGTTCTGTCCCATGAGCCAATCTGGCAGTAGTGGGGGAGTGTTTAAATCAGTCAAGATAATAATAATAATAAAAAACTTAAGATGGTTGCCATAAGTCATCTGAAATGTCAGGCATTACAAGTTGGTCATCTTAGAAATCATAGAAAGGAGACTGTTCGGCCCATCAATCTGTACCGACACTCTGAAAGAGCACCCTACCTAGGCCCACACCCTACCTAGGCCCATCGCCGCCCTATCCCCATAACCCCACCTAACCTTTTGGACACTATGGGGCAATTTAGCATATCCAATCTACCTAATCTTCTAGAAGTTTCGAATGTGGATTTCAGTTAAGACATGCCAAGACAACATCCTATGGAATTTCATACATGCTGATGGCAAGAGTTACTTGAACTGAAACCTTTCTGTCTCTCACCATTTTGCATTTCTATAAAGCTGCCTTTCAGGCAGAGACAGAAAGTCCACCGGGACAATAGCTCTCTAGATGTCCTTCCGAGCACATCACAGGCAAGAATGGTCCATTCAGATGTGATGGCTGGGTTAGTAAAGGAACCTCAGGGATAATCACATTGACTTTTGGAAAAGACAGATTACATTTAAAAATAGACTGTCTCCAAAAATTGGAAAACTCCACTGGAATTTCAAGACCAACATAGAAAAAATATGCCTCAGCCACAAACACCTGTGAAGGGCTCATAAATTGTCATTGAGTTTTAAAGTGTGTGTGTGAGACAGTGTGACGAAGTGGTGTGAAGGTCAGAACATGGGTATGTCTTTTCAAATATCTTTACTTGGGTGGGTTTTTAGATCAATAAAAGTTATTGCCTCAAGAAAGCATGTCAGACTGAGTTCTTTGCAATGTCTGTAAATGGCCAAGTACAGACACCAAATTAACAGCTTCATCTATAGAATTTCCCCCCAAAACCCCTGTAACTATCAATCGAGGAGTGGGAAAGAAAGGGTGAGTCCTGCATGTGTCCTCGCCGGTTATAACAAGAATAATTACACATGGGCAAAGCACTGGGTTATCAATACATTGGAACCAAATCTTAACAGGAAATACAGAGCTTTCAGCAGAGAAAATTGGATTAAACAAAATGAAATCAAAATTACTGCAAGAACAGTCTATATTGTAAATGACAAGTGGTTTCAGGCAAAATGCCTTGACAGATAGTTTTGGGCATGCTCTGTTGCCCATAAGTTATAAACAATGTCAACAGCTGTAATGAAAGAACATCACAGAAGAGAAATCCCAACTTTACATTCCAGTATAACTCAGTCACCTTCATTCCTTCTTCCCAGCTAATCCAGAGATCACCTCTTGTCAAAAAGCATGCCACTGCATGGCGGGCTAAGTGATGGATCCATCCTTCTTGGCGCAGCTGTGTCATTATTGCATCGATCCAAGGAAATCCTGTCATCCCTTCTGCCCACTTAGCCAGAGCCTCAGGATTCCAGTCCCATGGAACCTGCACACAATTAGGATTTCCCTCCATTTTATCAAACCTGGGGTTGTTAGTTGCTGCTGCATAGAAGAATTCACGCCATAATAACTGTCCATAGAGTGACAAAGGAGGGGAACTGTTTTTCTTCACCTGTTGAGAAAGGAGTGGGAAATTGTTAACATATACACATTACTCACATATCGACACAGTACACCTGCGTAAAGTCAATTATATTTGCCACCAATGCCGAAACATTTCCAATATCATGGCAAAAATGCCAACCATATTTCTGCTCAATCTCCTTTTGATTGCTAGCACCCCTGTAGCAGGGATGAGATCAACAGACTGATTTTATTCCCACTATTTAATCTTATTCCAACTTTCTGGGAGTCTCTTAATTTTTAAAAGAATCCTTTATTCTGATTTCTTTTCAGGTGTGTGTTTGCGAATTATGGATCTCGAGCACCCCATGAATCTATCTCCCTCCCCCAAAAAACAGACTCAAACATGTACCACATGATTCCAACGCAGAGTAAATGAAGTGGAACACATTATACTTCATGCTCATTGATAGCACCAATGATGAAATTGATGGACTATAAAATAAAGGAAGAAGTGGTTAGCATTGCTGCCTCACAGCGCCGAGGTCCCAGGTTCGATCCCTACTCTGGGCCACTGTCCATGTGGAGTTTGCGCATTCTCCCCGTGTTTACATGGGTTTCGCCCCCACAGTCTAAAAGATGTGCAGGTTAGGTGGATTGGCCACGCTAAAATTGCCCCTTAATTGGAAAAAATGGAGTGGGTACACTAAATGTGAAAAAAAGACTAACGCAAGAAGATAGAGATGGGCATGAAACCAGCTGTAAAGTCAGATCCAGGAGAAGCATTATCACCAATAGTCAGTGCAGCTAGTGATATTCTGTAAACTAAGCTTACTCTACGTTGTTGCTCTACTGTGGTAGTCGGTATTAGAGGTATTATGGTACCCTGTAATGCTGTAAGATCATTGGTGTAGGGGGTACTGTTTTTATTGGTTAAGCCTGCCTGCTGGTTCCGCCCAGTAAGGCGGAGTATAAGAGCCCGTGTCTCCACAGCAGCTGCCTTCTGTACCTGTGCTGCTGGGGGAAACATCTCATGTAATACAGCCTTCAATTGTCTCCAATCTCACTTCTGGAGTTATTGATCGAGCATCAATTTATTACACTAGATTTTAAAGAATGGAGCTCCGAATCAAGCCAGAGTGTCTGCAGCTCAGCCCCCACGCGGAAAACTCAGCGGCAACCTTCAAGCACTGGCTGGCGTGTTTCAATGGATATCTCAGGACGGCCACAATTACACCCACTGAGGACCAGAAAATACAAGTTCTGCACTCGAGGGTGAGCCCAGAGATCTACACTCTCATCGAGGACGCGGACAATTTCGAGGCCGCAATGAATCGGCTGAAAGGCCACTATATTCGTCCTGTAAACCAGGTCTATGAGGCATGATCAATCTGACTGGAGACGAAGTTGAATCCAAACTGAGGCTTTATTAGTATCAGGGGCGAAATTCTCCGTTATCGGCGCAAAGTCCGCCGATCGGCGCAAAAAACGGCGCAAATCCGACTTGCGTCACGCCGCAAAAATCGTCGCGAAGTCTCCGGCCCGAAATGGGCTAGCAGCGACGTGACGGGATCCGCGCTTGCTCACGTGGTTCACGCCGTGCAGCGTCATACATGCCGCACGGCGTGACGGCTCATAAGGACGCGCTGCTCCCCCCCACCAGACCGGAACACCCGACCGGAACACCCGACCGGATGGCCGGCCGCCGCTCAGCCCCGAGGTTCCAGTCACGGGATGTGGAGGCGCTCCTGGACGCAGTGGAGCAGAGGAGGGACGCCCTGTATCCCGGGCACGGCTGCAGAGATGCCCCACGCCACAGCCGGCGTCTGTGGAGGGAGGTGGCAGAGGCCGTCACCGCTGTGGCGCTGACACCACGGACAGGCACCCAGTGCCACAAGAAGGTGAACGACCTCGTCAGAGCAGGCAGGGTGAGCCTCCCCCCCCCTGCCCGATATCCATATCCCCCCTCCCCCATATCCCCCCTCCCCCACATCCCCCCTCCCTCATATTCCCCCTTCCCTCATATCCCCCCTATCCCCCCTCCCCCATATCCCACCTCCCCATATCCCCCCTCCCCCATATCCCCCTCCCCCATATCCCCTCTCCCCCATATCCCCTCTCCCCCACATCCCCCCTCCCCATATCCCCCCTCCCCATATCCCCCTCCCCCATATCCCCACATCCCCCATCCCCCATATCCCCCTCCCCATATCGCCCTCCCCATATCCCCACATCCCCCCTCCCCCATATCCCCCCCATATCCCACCTCCCCATATCCCCCCTCCCCCATATCCCCAAGTGAATCCAACCCTAACCTTAACCTCTGCAATGTACGCGCAACCGATGGCGTGCATTCATATACCTGTCTAACACTGTTGCCTTTTACCCCTGCCACCACCCCCCCACCCCGCCACAGGAGAAACGCGCACACACCAGGGAGTATGTGAGGACTGGAGGAGGCCCCGCTGATGAGAGGCCACTGACCCAACACGAGGAAAGGGCCCTGGAACTGGCTGGCGGACCTGAGGACCAGGAGGTTGCTGATGCAGAGGTCGGGGGCGTACTAGCAAGTGAGCCACCGACAGCCTGTCCCCATATCCCCCCTCCCCTATATCCCCCTCCCCCATATCACCTGATCACTGCCTGCGTGTCTAACCATGCATGCTTCATTGTGTATCGCAGGAGCAAACGTCGAGGCACCCATCCCCGCAGATGCAGACCGCCCGCAGGATGCCCCTCGGAGGCCACGGGAGACGGAGAGACCCAGACCCTCCAGCATGCGACGCCCGCAGGATGTCCCTTGGAGACCACGGGAGACGGAGAGACCCGGACCCTCCGGCATGCGACGCCCACAGGATATCCCTTGGAGACCACGGGAGACGGAGAGACCTGGAGCAACAGGGAGACGATGCCCCCGTCACGTGTGGGTGCGACGACGCAGGCGTGTGCCACCCAGCGACGAGAGGGGCAGCCACAGGCCCCCGGAACAGCCGAGCCAGGACACCACTACCCAGGACACCCCTACCCAGGACACCCCTACCCGGGACACCCCTACCCGGGACAGCACTACCCAGGAAGACGAAATACCGGACAGTTACACAGAGTGGATGGGTGGAGACGAACCCCCACCCCAAAGTGCCATGGACTCAGAGTGGGACGAAGAGCACGACACAACGCCACTGCTGTCACCAACACCCTCCACCATCGCAGAAACACTCACCTCGGTTGGGCACTTTAGTGAGGAGGTGTCTGGTACACTCACTGGTGCGCACAACACAGCCGTCCCGGTACAGCAGGTGGAGGTAGGAGCAGCAGAGGGGCCGGGCGGTCGGAGGGCAGCCCAGCCCAAGCGAACATCTGCCGCCCAGATGGATCCCGGGTTCCTGGAGTTACCACACCCACCCATACATCCGATGCAACCACCGACTCGGAGACGAGCGAAGAGGGTGACGGCCGGCTTGCGGCGGCTGCAGTCGCAGGTGGAGGGGTCCACCCGCGTCCAGGAGCTGGGAGTGGTGCCGGTCATACGTGCCACCCAGGCCGACACCGCACGGGTGGCGTCCGCGGTGGAGGCAATGGGTGCGATGGTGTCAGACATGGGGAACGGTTTGCGAGGCCTGGGGCTTTCCGTGCAGGCGGCGTCTGTGGCCCAGGACATGGCTGCCCTCTCACAGGAGGCCATGAGCCAGTGCCAGATGGCAGAGGCGCTCAACGCCATGGCCCAGTCTCTGCAGGCCATGGCCCAGTCTCAGCAGGCCATAGTCCAGTCTCTGCAGGCCATGGCTCAGTCTCAGCAGGCCATAACCCAGTCTCTGCAGGCCATAGCCCAGTCTCAGCAGGCCATCGCTAAGGGCATCGGCGCCATTGGCCATGTGCGAGCCGGCGTCGCACAGTCACAGACAGGGTTTGCCAATCCCCTGGGCTCCATGGCTGCAAACCTGCAGACCCTGTCGATACCAGCACGGGCCTCCAGGACTGGCAGCGCCAGATGTCGGGGGGGCGTCGGATGGCCAGTCCGTTCGCATCCCCCACCCATGTAGAGGCCTGAGGGCCATCGGGCACCCCGAGGGAGGAGGACGTGGTGTGGTCCGTCCCGGGTCCCCCTGTAGGGGAGGTCCCGGAACACCGCGACACCTCGGACTCCCCCCCCTTCCGTCCCAGGTGCATCGGGTGGGCAACGGGCAGGACAGGCTGGCAGCTCGCCATCCCAGTCGCCCGGGCCACAGCCTGGCCCAGCTAGGCCAGGACGCCCCAGGAAACGGCCATCAAAGGGATCCCGTGTCAGAGGGCAGGTATCACAGGAGTCCACCTCCAGTTCTGCTGTACCGTCTGGGGAACCACGTAGACGTAGTCAAAGGGCCCGTAAGGCCAAACAATTAGACACTGAGTAAGTTGGCACGGTTGCAGGGCACAGATGAGTTTTAGGGGCTAGGGCACGTGCATGAACTCCTTTGGTTATTAAAGTCAATGTTACACCTACAGAAGCTGCCTTTGTGCTCTGTCCAAAGTGTGCGGGGGTGTCATGTACATTGAGCGCAAGTGTGTGTGTGAGGGGTGGTCTTACCTCAGCTCCAGGTGAGTCTGCCCCTTCCCCCTGGGCCGCCATCAACATCCTCCCGGGCAGAGGACGGGACCGTGCGCTGCAGTGTCACAGCCGCATGCAGGGATGGTCCGGGTGGACGGTGGTACTGTGGCCATGGGTCAGACATAGTCCAACGATGTGGAGCCAGGAGCTCACCGCAGGGCGGGTTGCCATCATCCTCCATGGCCTGCAATAGACACGCGTTCACCCGCAACTGTGTGAGCCCGGCCATTGTGCCGCAGGTGGATCGGCAATGGGGGGGGGGGGGTGCATGCGGGTGGGGTTGGGGAGGGGGGTGAGGGTGCTGGGTGGGTGGGGGGTGTGGGTGGTCGGCTGTTGCCATGGTGTGCGGTCTGTGGCCGTAATACCCGATTCCCACGCCCATCTAGTCAGTGAAGCGGGCGGCTATCAGCCTGTCCCGTGCCCGCTGGGCCAGCCGGTAACGGTGGACAGCCACCCGCCTGTGTCTAGCCCGTCTGCCCTGACCATTGCCCCCATCCCCCTCATCTGGGAGGACTGCGCCTCTTCCTGCTGCTCCTCCACTCCGCCCTCCTCTGCCTGCGGCACATCGCCCCTCTGCTGGGCTATGTTGTGCAGGCCACCTGTGTGTTCATCGAATAGGTCCCCTTCCTATTGGTGAACACGGCCCTGTTATCTGCAGGTGGCCGCATGGCGACATGCATCCCATCAATCGCGCCCTGGACCATGGGGAACCAGGCCACGGCAGAGAAGCCCACGGCCTGGGCATCTTGGCTGGCCCGGTCCACAGGGAAGCGGATGTAGCGGTGCGCCATGGCATATAGGGCATCTGTCATTGCCCGGATGCACCGATGTCTGCGATATGCCGGACAGGTCCCCACTCGGTGCCTGGAATGACCCCGTTGCATAAAGGTTCAGGGCCACCGTAACCTTGACGGACGCGGGGAGAGGGTGTCCCCCGCCAGTGCCACGCGGTGACAGGTGTGCCAGCAGGTGGCAGATGTGTGCCACGGTTTCCCGCCTCATCCAGAGTCTCCTCCTGCATTCCCGGTCCGTGAGGTCCTGGTATGACTGCCGGGGCCGGTACACACGGTGCGCCCTCGGGTGCCTCCGTTGCCGTGGGGCCGCGATGTCCTCCTCCCCCTCCTCGTCCTGTCGGTCAGGTGTTCCTGGCACGCTCCTCCTCCTCCTCCTCATCCAGGGCAACATAGACATTAGCGGCTGCCGCCACGGCGGCCAACATCACTGGATGATCGGAAAACATGACGGCCTGGTGGGGGGGAGGGGAACGACGACATGTCATCATTGCCCATATCCCCTCCTCCCGCCAGCCAGGTGGCATGGACCGCATGGGTCCAACTGTTGGAGGCTGGCACCTGGCCAGGTGGACCAACTCACTTGCCCTCGCATCCCCCTCCCCGGCACGGGCCCCCCATCCTCCTCCCCGGCACGGACCCCAACCTCCTCCCCCCCATCCCCCTCCCCGGCACGGACCCCCATCCTCCTCCCCGGCACAGACCCCCCATCCTCCTTCCCGGCACGGGCCCCCCATCCTCCTCCCCGGCACGGACCCCAACCTCCTCCTCCCCGGCACGGACCCCCCATCCTCCTCCCCGGCACTGACCCCCCTCCCGGCACTCCTCTGGAGCCCAGCCCACTCTAACCACACCACCCCACCCCCCCCCCCCACCCCGCCGCGCACACACACACACATTCAGACTGCGGCCACGCCATCGCCTGCCCAGCGGCCAACCCCCCAGGCCGTCACTCACCTCCACGCTGGTCGGCATGAACCTGGAGCACAGGTTGACGCCGATTAAAAGGAGGTTTGATTTACGTCAACGTGACCCGTCATCACGTCGGCGGGACTTCGGCCCATCCGGACGGGAGAATATCGGCAGGCCCAAAATCGGCTGCCTTGCGCACTCCCGTGCCATTCTCCGACGTCTGCGGCGCCATTAACGCCCCGCCGACTTTTCTCCCTTCGGAGACTTCGGCAACCGGCGGGGGCGGGATTCACGGCGGCCAACGGCCATTCTCCGACCCGCTGGGGGGTCGGAGAATGACGTCCCAGATGTGTGGCCTCCCACAGAAGCTGGTGAAATGGCTGCGAGCTGGAGGCCATGCATATTTATACCCCGCCTCCTGGGCGGAGCTAGCATGCAGGGGCCCAGGTGAACCTGTAGTGCAGGTTCTACCGTACAATCTATAATATCAGAACACAGTGGTTTACCACATTCATCCCTTGTTAAAATTGAGTCCGCGGGGGTAGTGGATAACTATATACAATTAGAAATTTTAATATTTACAGAGGGGAGGGTGGCGCCGGGGGCAATGGGGGTGGTGTGGGGGTGGAACCTGCTGGTGCCAGGTCCCTGAGGGAGACGGTATCCTGGCGGCCGTTGGGGAACGCCACGTAGGCCTACTGTGGGTTTGCGTGGAGCAGGTGCACCATTTCCACCAACGGATCTGCCTTGTGGAGCCGCACATGTTTACGGAGAAGCACGGTTCCCGGAGCTGTAAGCCAAGTTGGGAGCGATACCCCGGATGTGGACTTCCTGGGGAAGGCAAAAAGACATTCCTGCTGCGTACTGTTAGTGGCAGTGCAGAGTAATGAGCGAATGGAATGTAGTGCATCAGGGAGGACATCTTGCCAGCAGGAGGCTGGGAGATTTCTGGACCGCAGGGCCAGCTGGACGGCCCTCCATACCGTCCCATTCTTCCTTTCTACCTGTCCGTTTCCCCGGGGGTAGTAGCTCGTCGTTCTGCTGGAGGCGATACCCCTGCTGAGCAGGAACTGAAGTAGCTCATCACTCATGAATGAGGATCCCCTGTCACTGTGGATGTAGGCGGGGAAGTCGAACAGAGCGAAGATAGAATTAAGGGCTTTAATGACGGTGGCAGACGTCATGTCGGGGCATGGGATGGCGAAAGGAAACCTGGAGTATTCATCGATCACACTGAGGAAATATGTGTGTTGATCGGAGGAGGGGAGGGGGCCTTTGAAATCCACGCTGAGGCGTTTAAAGGGGCGGGAGGCCTTCACCAGGCGTGCGCGGTCCGGCCGGTAGAAGTGCGGCTTGCACTCCGCACAGACCCGGCAGTCCCTGGTGATTGTCCTTACTTCCTCAACGGAGTAGGGCAAATTTTGTGCCTTAATGAAATGGTACAACCAAGTGACCCCTGGTGACAAAGGCTGTCGTGCAGGGTTCGGAGTCGGTCTACCAGTGTGCTGGCACATGTACCTTGGGATAGGGTGTCTGGGGGCTCGTTGAGTTTGCCAGGGCGATACTTAATCTCGTAATTATAGGTGGAGAGCTCGATTCTCCACCGCAAGATTTTATCATTTTTGATCTTGCCCCGCTGTGTGTTGTTAAGCATGAAAGCTACCAACCGTTGGTCAGTGAGGAAAGTAAATCTCCTGCCGGCCAGGTAATGCCTCCAATGTCGCACAGCCTCAACGATAGCCTGGGCCTCTTTTTCGACGGACGTGTGCTGAATTTCAGAGGCATGGAGGGAAAAGAATGCCACGGGCCTGCCTGCCTGATTGAAGGTGGCGGCAAGGGCGACGTCCGATGCGTCGCTTTCTACTTGGAAGGGAAGTGTTTCGTCTACAGCATTCCAGGTTTGACAATATCAGCTCTGATCCAGGAGAAAGCCTGTTGGGCCTCGGCTGTCAGGGGGAAGTGAGTGGACTGTATGAGTGGGCGGGCCTTGTCCGCATAGCTTGGGACCCACTGCGCGTAATATGAGAAGAACCCCAGGCAACGTTTGAGGGCCTTGGGGCAGGGGGAGCTCCATGAGGGGGCGCATGCGGTTGGGATAGGGCCCCAGAACTCTGTTCTGGACCACGTAGCCGAGGATGGCTAAGCGGTTTGTGTGGAACACACACTTCTCCTTGTTATACGTGAGGTTGAGGAGAGTGGCGGTGCAGAGAAATTTAGCGAGGTTGGCGTCGTGGTCCTGCTGATCATGGCCGCAGATGGTCACATTGTCTAGGTACGGAAATGTGGCCCGCAAACCGTACCGGTCGACCATTCGGTCCATCGCCTTTGAAAGACCAAAGCCCCATTGGTGATGCCGAAGGGGACCCTAAGGAAGTGATATAGCCGGCCGTCTGCCTCGAAGGCAGTGTATGGACGGTCCGATTTACGGATGGGGAGCTGGTGGTAAGCGGATTTCAGGTCCACCTGAAGACCCGGTAATGTGCAATCTGGTTAACCATGTCAGATATGCGTGGGAGGGGGTACGCGTCGAGCTGCGTGTACCTGTTGATGGTCTGGCTGTAGTCCACGACCATTCGGTTTTTCTCCCCAGATTTAACCACTACCACTTGAGCTCTCCAGGGGCTGTTGCTGGCCTCGATGACTCCCTCCCGAAGCAACCGCTGGACCTCGGACCTGATGAAGGCCTTATCCTGGGTGCTGTACCGTCTGCTCCTGGTGGCGATGGGTTTGCAATCTGGAGTTAGATTGGCAAAGAGGGAAGGAGAATCGACTTTTAGGGTCGCGAGGCCGCACTCAGTGAGGGGTGGTAAGGGTCCGCCGAATTTAAGGGTCAGCCTCTGGAGGTTACACTGGAAGTCCAGGCCGAGGATAAGTGCAGCGCAGAGGTTAGGGAGGACGTAGAGGCGAAAGCTGTGGAACTCTACGCCTTGGACCGTGAGCGTGACCGTGCAGTATCCCCGGATCGCTACGCGGTGGGATCCGGAGGCCAGGGAGATTTTTTGATTGGTAGGGTGTACCTTAAGGGAGCAGCGCCTTATCGTATTTGGGTGTACAAAGCTCTCGGTGCTCCCGGAGTCCAGTAGGCAGGAGGTCACATGGCCGTTGACTTTCACGCTGGTGGATGCGTTGGTCAGGTTATGTGGTCGAGTGCCATGGAGACAAGCCGTGGTTGATTGTCGGGTAGTGAGGCGGCCATTGAGTTGAGGTCCTGGAACGCCGTTGGTGTCTATGTGCTGCGGGGTGGACAAGATGGCGGCGCCCGGAGATCCTGGGGGTTACAAAATGGCGGCGTCCGTGGAACGCACGTTGTGGGGCTGGAGCAAGATGGCGACGCCCATGAAACGCACGTGTTGCGCGGAGGAGAAGATGGCGGCGCCCATTGGTCGCACATGGCCTGGGGAGGAGAGGAGGATGGCGGCGCACATTGTCCGTGACCGGGGGGGGGGCCTGGCACACCGCAGCAAAGTGGCCCTTCTTCCCGCAGGCCTTACAAAGGGCAGCGCAGGCCGGGCAGCATTGGCGGGGGTCTTTTTGCTGGCCGCAAAAAGTAGCATCGGGGCCCCCCCGGGGATCGCTGGCTGGCGCGTAGCACAACGTACCGCTGGGACGGCTGCGTGTGGGGCCCATGAAGCGTAGGAGTGGGCCGCGCGGTTGGGGGCATAGGACTGGACACTGCGCAGGGCGACCGTCATGGAGAACGCTAGTGTTTTAGTCTCTGCAAGGTCGCGCGTGGCCCCTTCTAGGAACCGCTGCCTGATAATATCAGACCCAATCACAGTCACAAAAGCGTCCCGCATAATGCTCCTTAGATGTAACGTCCTGGCAGTCACAGTCCCGAACTAGTGGGATCAGGGCCCTCCAGAAGTCCTTGATTGACTCACCAGGTAGTTGAGCACGAGTTGCGAGCGCCTTCCTGGCGAAAGCGTGTTCGTCTTCTGGTTATAATTTTCTCTGAGCCGAGTCATGGTATCAGCATAATTGGGCGCATCCTGGATCAGCGGGAAGACTTTGGGGCTGAGTCTGGAGTACAATATCTGGATCTTTTGAGCCTCTGGAACAGGGGTCGGCGCCATGTTGATATACGCTTCAAAACAAGCTAGCCAGTGCTGGAAGTCCTTTCTGGCGACGCTGGAGTGTGGATCCAGCTGCAGGCGATCTGGTTTAATACGGAGGTCCATCTTCTGAATCTGATACTAATAAATGGAGGCACGATCAATTTGACTTGAAACAAAGTTGAATCCAAATTGAGGCTTTATTAGTATCAGATGTGTGGCCTCCCACAGCAGCTGGCGAATTGGCTGCAAGCTGGAGGCCATGCATATTTATACCCCGCCTCCTGGGCGGAGCAAGCATGCAGGTGTCACAGGTGAACCTGTAGTGCAGGTTCTACCATACAAACTCTAATATCAGAACACAGTGGTTTACCACAGTCTACGTCCGACATCTACCAGCGACGAGGCGAAAAATCCCTGGGGAATCGCGGGAGGAGTTCTACCGTGCGCTCCTGTTGTTGGGGAGGAACTGTAACTGCCCACACATTTTGGCCAGCGACCACAAGAACTTTTGATCCGGGACGCATTTGTTGCAGGTATGCTATCTTCCCAAATCCGCCAGCGATTGCTGGAGAAAGAGACACTAGGCCTCAAGGAGGCACGGGCCTTGCTAGCTCCCTGGATGCGGCCTCCCGAAACGCCCGCGCTTACGTCCCCGACCGCGCGGCAGCCCCTTGGGCAGCGTGGAAACCCCCACGGCCGACTCAGATGCATTCCCCCCCACAAGCTTCTGCTGCGAGACTGCCAGGCAACCCCAGGGGGCTCCGCTATTTTTACGAGCAAGGCAAGCAACCCGACTGCGCTGTCCGGCCTGCTCATCCCTCTGCAAAGGATGTGGCAAAAAGGGCCACTTCATGGCGGTATGCCAGGCCCGGGCGGTCGCTGCGGTCTCCGGAGGCGAATCGGGACCGCCACCACAACCCTCTCCACGTGCCATTTGCGGCCAGCGGACGCCGCCATCTTCCTCCTTCAGGGCCACGAGTGGCCTCCGGGCGCCGCCATCTTGTCTCTCGGACACCACGTGTGATGGATGGGTGCCGCCATCTTGTGCATCCCCAGCCATGTGCGACCAGTGATCACCTCCATCTTGTTTGGACTCTCAGGACCCCGACTCGGATGACCACACACCGCCCGAGGAGAACATCCAACTTCTGCCACGACTAGCTTCAGTGACCCTGGACCAGTCTCGGCCCCGAACACTCTCGACTGCAACGATGACCGTGCTCATCAATGGGCATTAAACAGCCTGTCTGATCGACTCTGGGAGCACGGAGAGCTTCATACATCCCAACACGGTAAGGCGCTGTTCTCTCCCCGTTCACCCAGTTAACCAAAAAATCTCCCTGGTTTCCGGGTCTCATTCAGTGGAGATCAAGGGCTTCTGCATAGCGAACCTCACGGTCCAGGGAAGGGAGTTTAAAAATTACCAGCTCTACGTCCTTCCCCACCTCTGCGCTGCCACACTTCTAGGGTTAGATTTTCAACGCAACCTCCAAAGCTTAACCTTTAAATTCAGCGGCCCTATACCCCCCTCACTGTCTGCAGCCTCGCGACTCTCAAGTTCGATCCGCCTTCCCTGTTTGCGAACCTCACCCCGGATTGCAATCCCGTCGCCACCAGGAGCAGATGGTACAGTGCCCAGGACCGGACCTTTATTTGGTCGGAGGTCCAGCGATTACTGAGGGAAGGTGTCATGGAGGCTAGCAACAGTTCCTGGAGAGCTCAAGTAGTGGTTGTAAAGACCGGGGAGAAGCATAGGATGGTCATCGATTATAGCCAGACCATCAACAGGTATACGCAGCTTGACGCGTACCCTCTCTCCCGCATATCCGATCTGGTCAAGAGTACAATGTCTTTTCCACGGTGGATCTAAAGTCCGCCTACCAACAGCTCCCCATCCGCCCTAGCGACCGCAAATGCTTTCGAAGCAGATGGGCGGCTCTACCACTTCCTAAGGGTTCCCTTGGGTGTCACTAATGGAGTCTCGGTCTTCCAACGAGAGATGGACCGAATGGTTGACCGGTACGGTTTGCGAGCCACGTTTCCGTACCTCGATAATGTCACCATCTGCGGCCACGACCAGCAGGACGTCGACACCAACCCCCGAAAATTCCTCCATACCGCAAAAATCCTTAATCTCACATATAACAAGGATAAATGCGTGCTCAGCACCGACAGTCTAATTCCATCATGCACTACGTAGCCGAGGATGGCTATAGCCCCAGACCCTGAACGCATGCGCTCCCTCATAGAGTGCCCCCTCCCTCACTGCTCCAAGGCCCTGAAACGCTGCCTGGGATTTTTCTCTTATGCCCAGTGGGTCCCCAACTATGCGGACAAGGCCCAGCCGCTAATCCAATCCACGCTTTTCCCCCTGTCGACAGAGGCCCGCCAGGCCTTCAGCCGCATCAAAGCAGACATCGCAAAGGCCACGATGCATGCCATCGACGAGTCCCTCCCCTTCCAACTCGAGAGCGACGCGTCCGACGTAGCTCTGGCGGCCATCCTCAACCAAGCGGGCAGACCCGTGGCCTTCTTCTCACGCACTCTCCACATTCAGAAATCCACCATTCCTCAGTTGAAAAGGAGGCCCATGCCATAGTAGAAGCTATGCGACATTGGAGGCATTACCTGGCCGGCAGGAGATTCACTCTCCTCACTGACCAACGGTTGGTGGCCTTCATGTTCGATAATGCACAGCGGGGCAAGATAAAGAACAACAAGATCTTATGTGGAGGATCGAACTCTCCACCTACAACTATGAGATCTTATATCGTCTCGGGAAGCTAAACGAGCCTCCTGATGCCCTATCCCGCGGCATATGTGCCAACGCACAAGTGGACCGCCTCCGAGCCCTCCACGAGGACCTCTGCCACCCGGGGGTCACTCGATTCTTCCATTTCATTAAAACCCTGCCCATCTCCATCGAGGAGGTCAGGACAGCCACCAGGAACTGCCAAATCTGCGCGGAGTGCAAGCCGCACTTCTACAGGCCAGATAAAGCGCACCTGATAAAGGCCCATTGAACACCTCAGTATGGACTTCTAAGGGCCCCTCCCCTCCACCGACCGCAACGCGTACTTCCTGAACGTGATTGACGACTACTCCCGGTTCCCATTCGCCATTCCCTGCCCCATGACCGCAGCCACCATCATAAAAGCCCTCCACAGTATCTTTACGCTACTCGGTTTCCCCGCCTACATACACAACGATAGGGGGTCCTCCTTTATGAGTGACAAACTGCGTCAATTCCTGCTCAGCAAGGGCATTGCCTCAAGCAGGCTGACCAGTTACAACCCCCGGGGAAACGGACAGGTAGAGAGGGAGAAAGGAATGGTCTGGAAGATCGTCCAACTGGCCCTACGGTCCAGGAATCTCCCAGTCTCCCGCTGGCAGGAGGTCCTCCCGGATGCCCTCCACTCCATCCGGTCACTGCTGTGTACCACGACCAACCAAACACCTCACGAACGTCTCCTTGTCTTCCCTAGGAAGACCTCCTCCGGAACCTCGCTCCCAACCTGGCTGGCAGCTCCTGGACCCATCCTGCTCCGCAAACACGTGCGGGCACACTGACCCATTGATCGAGAGGGTCCATCTCCCCCACGCTAACCCTCAGTATGCCTACGTGGCGTACCCCGACGACCGACAGGATACGGGCTCCCTATGGGACCTTACGCCCACTGGATCCCCACCCCCACCCCCACCACCAATCCCACCCTCTCTCCCACCGGCGCACCCCACAGCCGCCCCCTTCCCAGGTGGATCGGTCCTCCCACCGGTCCCGTCTAGGGGTGATGAAGCTGCTGAAGAAGCCGAAGCCAAGCTCCCAGAGCCACAGATGCCCGAGCCAGAACCTGCATCACCACCGAAGCTACGACGATCGCAGAGGACGACCAGGGCTCCCGATCGACTAATTGCTTCATTCTGAACTGTAAATAAATTTTACAAATAGTTGCGATGTAACGAGGCAAAACCACTGTGCTGATGTATACCGGGTACCTCCATAACCTTAACCTCTACCACTGTGTAATGCGAGGCCACCACCCCCGCCGGACTCTTTTTTAACAGGGGGTGAATGTGGTAGTCGGTATTAGAGATATTACGGTACCCTGTAATGCTGTAAGACCATTGGTGTAGGAGGTACTGTTTCCATTGGTTAAGCCTGCCTGCTGGTGACCACTTCCGGTTGCGGCGATGCGGAGCTAAGCCGCACATTTCGGCAGCTCCCGCTACAACGGACTTTTGGGCTCTCCGGAGGAGCCCCAACGGAAATGTTTTGACCAAATCCCGTGTGGGAAGGTGAAGCAAGGTCCCCCTTCCGTCGTGTATGGAGGGGACTAGAAATGGAGCGGCGGAAAAAGAGGCTTTGGAGCAGCGACAGAAACAAAGGGAAAAAACAAGATGGCGGAGGGCGGAGATCGAGCAGCATGGGGGCCGGAGCTGCAGGAGTTTGTCAGGCGCTGTGTGGAGGGGCTTCAAAAGGAGGTGCTGGCGCCAATGCTGTTGGCGATTGAGGGGCTGAAGGAGACCCAGAAGGCCCAGGCGGTAGAGCTCCGAGAGGTGAAGGACAAAACTAACGAGAATGAGGACGAGATCTTGGGCCTGGTGGTGAAGATGGAGGCGCACGAGGCACTGCACAAGAGGTGGGCCGAGAGATTCAAGGTCCTGGAGAATAGGTCGAGGAGGAAGAATCTCCAGATTCTGGGTCTCCCCGAAGGAGTGGAGGGGGCTGATGCCGGGGCGTACGTGAGCACGATGCTCCATTCGCTGATGGGTGCGGAGGCCTCTCCGAGCCCCCTGGAGCTAGAAGGGGCTCACCGGGTCCTGGCAAGGAGACCCAAGGCTGGCGAGCCACCAAGGGCGATAGTGACTGTCATGATATTCAAACACACACATCATGATAGACACACCAACAGACAAATCAGAACACACAACACCACAACCAATGACAGAAAGATATAAAAGCACAGACACGACCCCCGGTGGTCAGTATTAGCTGCAGAGGAGGACCAGGACAGATCTGTTACCAAACACACTCAGGGAGACAGCACGTGCAGAGTATCCAGAACGAACTGTATTATAAGAGTTAAAATAAAATAGAGTTGTACCACATACAACTGTGTTGGCTCATCTGTGCACCAGAGCACCCAACACCACATGGTACAGGAGTGGATCGATACCTGCCGGCATACCTCAGTGTACAGAGACAACCAGCAGTGCCCAGGCAAAATGATAGAGCTCCCGGTTCCGCAGGCGCTCCAGTGCTACGGCGATCTCCGCGAAAACTGGCGGCGGTTCCGGCAATGGTTCGAATTGTTCCTGGTGGCAGCTGAACTCCAAGACCTGGATGATAGCGAAAAAATTGAATTTCTCCTCACCATCGCCGGTGCAAGGGCAAGAGAAATATTCACAAGGTTCAGGTTCTTCAGGAGGCAGCAAAGGTACGATTACCAGGCAGTCCTGGACAAATTCTCCAAGTACTGTGAAGAAAACGCAATCCAATCGGCAAGTAAAGGTAGGAAAAGCTGCAGTACTCACCTCGTGGCTGGGATCCCGGAGCCCGAATTCCCAGAGGCCGAAATCCCGGGCCTGAGAGAGGGCTGGGTCGAGGTTGGCGGCCATCTTGCTAAAGGTATCACGCTAGCACAGTTGCGCGAGCAGTGCGCAGAACCGGAAGTTTCGTTTGCGCATGCGCGAGATGCTGCGCATGCGCAGTCAAGAAAACGGCCATCGGTAAAGGAACAGCGATCTGAGCATGCGCAGTCGCTTCCTACGTGCTACATACGGAGCGTCAGGATGTCAGAGGCCCCAGACTGCACCAATTTAAAGGGGAAATGTCCCAAATCCAATTTAAAAGGGAAACGTCCCAAATCAAAAAAACAAAAATCTGTTAAAGCTGTAAAACAACCTTCCCTCACCTGGAATGACAGCACATTGCCGCAAATTGACCCAGGAGATGAATTTGACCTCCGAAGAACCCTCCGACAAGCAGTTACCTACGCACAAGCCGATGATTCCGACCTCGAATACTTCGATGACGATCTTTACAGTGTTTCCGGACCTCGCGAGCCCAATGATAGCTCCGTGGTCCTATATGACTATGACTCGGACGAACCTTTCGTGTTGCACATTGGCGGCCCCCACATTGAATCCGACGCAGATGCGGATTCATTTTTCGGATTTGAGGATCTTCAATCCAGCAGATATGACGTTCCAACTTATCAGTACCGGATGATGCTGCAGCCTGACATTAACAGACAGGGAGCGGTGCAAGCACACGGAGAGCGCGCTGCTGCCACACAGAGCGTGGTCCACGTCCCGCTCAATGTTCCCGACTCTATGAAAGAAGACATGCAAGACTCCAGAGTGCAGTCCTCGCATGAACCAGAAGTGACTCCAGTGTCACAAGCTTCCACAGCAAGCTCGTGGACAGACTCCACAATTGCAGAAATGCAAGACTCCAGAGCGCAGTCCTTGCACGGACAAGAAGTGACTCCAGTGTCACAAGCCTCCACAGAGAGCTCGTGGACAGCCTCCACGATAGAAGCAACGCAAGACTCCAGAGCGCAGTCCTTGCACGAACAAGAAGTGACTCCAGTGTCACAAGCCTCCACAGAGAGCTCGTGGACAGCCTCCACGATAGAAGCAACGCAAGACTCCAGAGCGCAGTCCTTGCACGAACAAGAAGTGACTCCAGTGTCACAAGCCTCCACAGAGAGCTCGTGGACAGCCTCCACGATAGAAGCAACGCAAGACTCCAATGTGCAGTCCTTGCAGGAACAAGACCATGAGGGTCTAGCAACCTCTCCTGACCAACCAGCGGCAGACGATGCAAGTCTGCCATGCTCACGTGAACAGCAAGAAGGCTATAACAGCCTACCATGCTCCACTACACAGCAGCATGACCATGACGGTCTCTCATGCTACAATGAAGGGCACAGCGCTGAAGACTGTTCAAGCCCAACTGAAGACAAGCCAAAGGAATCGCCTCATCCAAGCCCGAAGAAAAAAGGTTTATGCGCTGACCTTCAGGATCATTATAGCCGAACAGAGATTAATAATGCTGCACGGCCACAGAAGGATGCTGAGGATTTGCTAACGAAATTAATTGAATGTTTAACTTGCAAGGAGCAGACTGAGAATTGCCAGTGTTTTAGTACAGATCGAAAAAATGGACAAGACATTGATCCTCAGGTAATGGAAATAACACAACCTGAATCATATCTACAGCAGGGACAAATGTCTCCCTTCAACACAACGCCGCAAAATCCCAACTTCGGAGACCAGCAGTTAGTCAGTAATGACTCTTCAAACCTTGAGGGGAACATTAATCGCATTGAACCTATACACACTCCACTGATTATTGAGCAGAACATTGGAGCAAGAATCCTGAGGACTCCGACATCGAGTAGCCAGATAACGAATTTAAAACCCACAGCAGTTTCAAGTGAACCAAGTGTGCTTTCCACTAATGGTGAAGATGCAGATAAGGTCGACCCGATTATCCATTGTACCACACTAACCCCAGTGATTAAGCAGTTATGTATGGGGAGTATAATGTGGGCAATTGAGAACAGTAAAAGAGAGACTGTGACCATGCCAGTCCCAGCAAAATCAGACCCAGAGACCATGAAGGCATGTACATTAGACAAAGATACATATGAGGTACCTGAGAAGAAAAGTGAAACGGAATGTTCTTTGGAAAATAGTACAATGTCGATAGAAACATTGGATCCTATATTCGAGACCATACATATGGGAGAATTTGGGGGTAATAAACAAGGTTCTGCAATGTCTGGGGGAAGATTTAAAATTCCAAAGAAGAAAAGCCCAAATGACGGACAACGGCAAGACAATGACAGTCCACCGACATGGTGTGCACCACCAGATGAAAACTCTGACAATTTACCCAACCCTAGTGAACAGCAAGCTGCTAATGAGGATCTATCCACGGGATGTGAGACGAGTGACGACAGCATCCCACTTCCCATGCAAAAGGTGCAAGGTGACAGACCTCGCCTAGTGCGTACTGAGGCACTCGACGATCACGGTGGGACCACTGACGACTGCGGTGGCGGCGCACCGCTTCCACCCTCGATGGCTCGACCCTCTCCACTGGTTGGTGCATTCCTGCATGTTCCGACTCCAGAAGTGCAGCTTCAGGGAATCTCGGCTGCCTCCAGTGAACCTGTTGGGACTCCGGACGGGGGGCATCGACGGAAGGCAGACCGGACTCCAGATGGGGAGCAGCCAAGCGCCGACTCTGATTCGCGCACGCCAGACCTTGCTCCGGACGGGCGGTGTCGCGGCCTCGGTGATGGCACGCTCAGGGTGACGGCGGATGCCACGGCGACAGGGAATGGATCGCGTGGCAGTCCCACTGGGTCGGCAGTGGCAACCAGCACCGGCGGTCCAAGATGGACACACCAATTCGCGCCATCGCCAGACGTTGATGCGAGCAACAATTCTCTCTCCAAGGCGACATGCTTCGACGTTTCTCTGCGGAGTCGCCCTTCCGGCACAGCAGGTGGCCGGAACCAGCGTGCACAGTCTCGGCCAACTTCCACATCTGGCACAGTCATCGCCTTGCATGATATTAGTGATGGTGCTACTTCGATGGCAACGACCCATCGGCTACAAGATGCCGTCCACCACAAACATAAAAAGAAAAAGACTCCACCTTGTTCCTGGAATGCAGGGCGGATGGATTGGTGCGTAGGTGCAATCAGCGAGCTTTGCGCCGCCTTCCATGCTCGCAACTGAACCATACGCACACGCCGGATCCTCCACTGGTTCCCAAGGATGACTTCGTGGAGATGCCACGGATCATGCCCCTTCCATCGCCACCAGAACCAAACCACAGCCAAGGCACCACTAACAAAGATGTTGAATGTTATATTTGCACGAATGAAAAAACCAAGCACTGCACGAAGTACAACAAATGGTAAAGTAGAGACTTCGGCAACAGCATCACCTCCAACAGTCCAAGGTGAACCAGTGTGACCCCAAATCTCCACAGCTGAACCGGCTTGAGGACCAGCCCATTCTTGAGGCGGTCACCCATTAGACTGGACTTATAACGCTGTTCATACGTTCAAAAAGTCAAACACTTCTGTATTATAACCTGTTGTTGTTTATTGTTCCAGATATCGTCTGACCAGACCAATGTTCAAGTTTTTTTTTCTCTCGCATCCAAGTTTTGTTATGGTACAACCTTGTTAGTGTGACGCACCCGACATCGCCCCATGTAAATAGTTACGTCATATACACACGCTGTACACAACACACACACACACTCTTAGGTGCACTCACGACACAATTATATTTATAACCACGTAGGCACATATCTTTGTAAAAAGGGGGGATGTCATGATATTCAAACACACACATCATGATAGACACACCAACAGACAAATCAGAACACACAACACCACAACCAATGACAGAAAAATATAAAAGCACAGACACGACCCCCGGTGGTCAGTATTAGCTGCAGAGGAGGACCAGGACAGATCTGTTACCAAACACATCAGGGAGACAGCACGTGCAGAGTATCCAGAACGAACTGTATTATAAGAGTTAAAATAAAATAGAGTTGTACCACATACAACTGTGTTGGCTCATCTGTGCACCAGAGCACCCAACACCACAGTGGCGAGGTTCCATCGTTTTGCGGACAGAGAGAGTGTCCTGAGATGGACCAAGAAGGAGCGGAGCAGTAGATGGGAGAATGCGGTGATCCGAGTCTACCAGGACTGGAGCGCGGAGGTGGCAAAGAGGAGAGCTGGCTTCAACCGGGCCAAGGCAGTGCTGCATAAGAAAAGGGTGAGATTCGGAATGCTGCAGCCAGCGCGACTGTGGGTCACGTATCAGGATCGACACCAGTATTTCAAAACGCCAGAAGAGGCTTGGACCTTTATCCAAACGGAAAAATTGGACTCGAACTGCGGGACTGTGGCTGTGTGGGAGATGTTGACTGTATACAGGGTTGTAAATATGGGTAAAGAATGTTTCACGGGTGGGACGATGGATGGGGATGGGGGAAGAGTTTTTGAAGGGGTGACTGAGGAATGTGGGCGTCGGTGCTGGAGGGAGGTGAGACTTGGGGATGGGGGAATTGGGATAAGGCCGCAACAGGAGCTGCACCACAGGGGGCGGGGCTGGCTCAGGAAAGCGCGGGCTTTTTCCCACGTTAGGGGGGGGGGGGGATGGAGGAGCGCAAGGAGGAGGAGGGATTTCCACACGGGGGGGGGGGGGTCAACGGGAAGGCGGGGGAAGCCGGGGTCAGCAGGAGTCAGCTGACTTACGGAAGTATTATGGGAGAGCAAAAGAGCTAGATTTGGATCTAGCGGGGAGGGGGGGAGGGGAGGGGGTGAGAGGGGGGGACAATAGGGTTGCTGCTGCATTGGCCGAGGGGGAACTGAAAATAGAGGAGGTGGTCGGGGCGGGGGTTCCCCGTCTGGGGGACTGGAGGGTGCGGGAGACGCGGGCACGGGACTGGCCTAAAATAGGAGATGGCTAGTCGGCGGGCGGGGGAGAGGGGGGGGGGGGGGGTAGCCCCCCAATCCAGCTGATCACATGGAATGTGAGAGGCCTAAATAGGCCGGTTAAGAGGGCCCGAGTGTTCGCGCACTTAAAGGGACTGAAGGCAGACGTGGTCATGCTTCAGGAGACACATCTGAAGGTGGCAGATCAGGTCAGGTTAAGGAAGGGATGGGTGGACAGGTGTTCCATTCGGGGCTGGATGCGAAGAATAGAGGGGTGGCCATACTGGTGGGGAAGCGGGTGTCGTTTGAGTCCAAGAACATAGTAGCGGACAATGGAGGCCGATACGTGATGGTGAGCGGTAGGTTGCAGGGGACGGGGGTGGTATTGGTAAACGCCCCGAATTGGGACGATGCTGGATTCATGAAACGGATGTTGGGGCGTATTCCGGACTTGGAGGTAGGAAGCTTGATAATGGGTGGGGATTTCAACACGGTGTTGGACCCAGCACTGGATCGCTCCAGATCTACGACTAGAAAGAGGCCAGCTGCGGCCAAGGTGCTCAGGGGGTTTATGGATCAGATGGGGGGAGTAGATCCGTGGAGATTTGCCAGGCCTTTGGCCAGAGAATTTTCTTTTTTCTCCCATGTACACAAGGCCTACTCCCGGATGAATTTTTTTGTTCCGGGCAGGGCATTGATCCCGAAAGTGGAGGGAACGGAGTATTCGGCCATTGCCATTTCAGACCACGACCTGCACTGGGTGGAACTAGAGCTGGGGGAGGAGAGGGACCAACGCCCGCTGTGGCGGTTGGATGAGGGACTGCTGGCAGACGAGGAAGGGTGCGGGGGTGCATCGATAGGTATCTGGAGGCCAACGACAACGGGGAGGGGCAGGTGGGAGTGCTATGGGAGGCGCTGAAGGCAGTGGTCAGGGGAGAGTTAATCTCCATCAGGATCATAGGGAGAAGAGAGAGGGCAGGGAAAGGGAGAGGTTAGTGGGGGAGATTTTAAGGGGGGACAGGAGATATGCAGAGGCCCCTGATGAGGGACTACTCAGGGAGAGGCGAAGTCTCCAGACGGAGTTCGACCTGTTGACCACAGGGAAGGCAGAGGCACAGTGGAGGAAGGCACAGGGGGCGATGTATGAGTATGGGGAGAAGGCGAGCCGGATGCTGGCACATCAGCTCCGTAAGAGGATGGCAGCGAGGGAAATAGGTGGAGTCAAGGATGGAAGGGGAACTACGGTGCGGAGTGCGGTGAAAGTGAATGAGGCATTCAAGGCCTTCTACGAGGAGCTGTATAGGTCCCAGCACCCAGGGGGAACAGAGGGGATGCGACGATTCTTGGACCAACTGAGGTTCCAGAGGGTGGAGGAGCAGGAGGTGGCTGGTTTGGGGCGCCAATTGGGGTGGAGGAGCTGGTTAAAGGACTGGGGAGCATGCAGTCAGGGAAGGCCCCGGGACCGGATGGGTTCCCGGTGGAGTTCTATAGGAAGTATGTAGACCTGTTAGCCCCGTTGCTGGTAAGGACTTTCAATGAGGCAAGGGAGGGGGGGACCCTGCCCCCGACAATGTCGAAGGCGATGATCTCTTTGATCCTGAAGCGGGATAAGGACCCACTGCAATGCGGGTCGTATAGGCCGATCTCGCTCCTCAACGTAGATGCTAAGTTGCTGGCAAAAGTGTTGGCTACGAGGCTTGAGGACTGTGTCCCGGGGGTGATTCACGAGGACCAGACGGGATTTGTAAAGAGCACGCAGCTAAATACCAATGTGCGGAGGCTCCTAACTGTGATTATGATGCCATCGGTGGAGGGAGAGGCGGAGATAGTGGCAGCTATGGACGCGGAGAAGGCCTTTGACCGAGTAGAGTGGGAGTATCTCTGGGAAGTGTTGCGGAGGTTTGGGTTCGGGGGAGGGTTTATTAGCTGTGTTAAGCTCCTATATAGAGCCCCAGTGGCGAGTGTAGTTACGAATCGGCAGAGGTCGGAGTACTTCCGGCTGTACCGAGGGATGAGGCAGGGGTGCCCCCTGTCCCCCCTGTTGTTTGCATTAGCAATTGAACCTTTGGCCATGGCATTAAGGGAGTCCAGGAAATGGAGGGGGGTGGTTCGAGGGGGAGAGGAGCATCGAGTGTCGCTGTATGCAGACAACCTGTTGCTGTATGTGGCGGACCCAGTGGAGGGGATGGTGGAGGTCATGCAGATCCTAAGGGAGTTTGGGGACTTCTCGGGCTACAAGCTGAATGTAGGGAAGAGTGAGCTCTTTGTGGTGCATCCGGGGGATCAGGGGAGAGGGATAGACGACCTACCGTTGAGGAGGGCGGAAAGGAGCTTTCGATACTTGGGGATCCAGGTAGCTAGGAGCTGGGGGGCCCTGCACAAACTTAATTTGACGTGGCTGGTGGAGCAGATGGAGGAGGACTTTAAACGGTGGGACAGGTTGCCACTCTCGCTAGCGGGCAGCGTACAGTCGATTAAAATGGTGGTCCTCCCGAGGTTTCTTTTTATGTTCCAATGCCTTCCAATTGTGATCACCAAGGCCTTTTTTAAGAGGGTAGGCAGGAGCATTATGGGTTTTGTGTGGGCGAGTAAGACCCCGAGGGTAAGGAGGGGGTTCCTGGAGTGTTGTAGAGATAGAGGAGGGCTGGCGTTGCCGAATCTGGGTGGCTACTACTGGGCAGCCAACATGGCGATGATCCGTAAGTGGGTGATGGAGGGAGAGGGGGCGGCATGGAAGAGGTTGGAGATGGCGTCCTGCAAAGGAACGAGCCTGGGGGCGCTGGTGACGGCACCGCTGCCGCTCTCGCCGACAAGGTACACCACGAGTCCGGTGGTGGCGGCAACGCAAAAGATCTGGGGGCAGTGGAGACGGCACAGGGTTGTGATGGGAGCCTCGGTGTGGGCCCCGATCAGAGATAACCATCGGTTTGTCCCAGGAAGGATGGACGGGGGGTTTCAGAGCTGGCATCGGGCAGGGATTAGAAGAATGGGGGACCTGTTCATCGATGGGACGTTTGCGAGCTTAGGGGCGCTGGAGGAGACGTTTGGACTACCCCCGGGAAACGCTTTCAGGTACATGCAAGTGAGGGCGTTTGTGAGGCGGCAGGTGAGGGAATTCCCGCTGCTCCCGGCACAGGGGATTCAAGACAGGGTGATTTTGGGCAGATGGAGAGGGCAAGGTGTCGGCGATATACCAGGAGATGAAAGAAGAGGGGGAGACTTTGGTAGAGGAGCTGAAGAGTAAATGGGAAGAGGAGCTGGGGGAGGAGATTGAGGAGAGTCTGCGGGCTGATGCCCTAAGTAGGGTTAATTCCTCTTCCTCGTGTGCCAGGCTTAGCCTGATACAATTTAAGGTTGTTCTCAGAGCGCATATGACGGGGGCGAGGCCGAGTAGGTTCTTTGGGGTGGAGGACAGATGTGGGAGGTGCTCAGGAAGGCTGGCGAACAATGCCCATATGTTTTGGTCGTGCCCGGCACTGGATGGGTTCTGGGGGGTAGTTGCGAGAACTATATCTAAGGTGGTGAAAGTCCAGGTCAAGCCAAGTTGGGGGCTAGCGTTATTTGGAGTAGCGGATGAGCCGGGAGTGCAGGAGGCGAAAGAGGCTGGTATTCTGGCCTTTGCGTCCCTGGTAGCCCGGCGAAGGATGTTGTTAGTGTGGAAAGATGCGAAGCCCCCCAGTGTGGAAGCCTGGATAAATGACATGGCAGGGTTTATCAAGTTGGAGAGGATCTGTGCAGGGGTTCTCCAGGCGGTGGCAACCGTTCCTAGACTATCTCGCGGAGCGTTAGATGAAATTCGGTCGACAGCAGCAGCAACCCGGGGGGGCGGACGGGGGGGACATCTCTCTTGGGGGGGTTTCTGGGGGGCATCTGAGCAAGAAAATATATAAATGATCCGGAAAACTGATATGTACGGGAGGAACCCAATGTACAAAGTCCTGTATCATATTGATTTGCCATGTTTATGTCTTGCTATGCGAGTTTTCTTTTCTTTTTGTTACGGGGGGGGCGGGGGTTAGTATGGTTGAAAATTTTGTTTAAAAATTCTTAATAAACATTTTTTTTTTTTTTAAAAGCCTGCCTGCTGGTTCCGCCCAGTAAGGCGGAGTATAAGAGTCTGTGTCTCCCCAGCAGCTGCGCTGCTGGGGGAAACATCTAGTGTAATACAGCCTTCAATTGTCTCCAATCTCGCTTCTGGAGTTATTGATCGAGCATCATCTATATGTTATTGGGATAAACAAATTGATCTTCCTTATTCTTTGATTATGGTGCATCATTCACACACTGTCTACTTCCTGCACAGAATGCATGGAGTATTGTTTCCTCTGTACTAAAGATCAAAATAACATATAGGGTACAATGTGGGCCAGCTCTGCCTGACATTGATATGTACATCAGAAACATCACCGGGGTATCGGTCACCAACTAGCTTCTCCAGAATATCGATCAGTTTGCTTGTTTGGAGGAAGCTGAATAAATATTGAAATTCACTGTTGCAGGGTATACAACTGACATCCTCGTTGGCTTCCTGCACCTCCCATTTGGCTTTAGGTTGGAAAAACTGTTGGGATTGTTTTGTGCATTTCAAAGACAATCCAGGTACATCCTTACAAGCCATACCTTTTTATACAAGTCGGTTAGCTTAAAGTAAAACAGACGACAGGACAAACGACCAAATCGCAGGTACGGACTTAGCCCAGCAGGACTTGCAAGAAGTGAAGTGGAGTTCATTCGTGGTCTTTCAAAATATGCCACCCAGGCCTGAAAAAGTAAGAAAAAAATGTTGGAAAGGTCTGCTAACTAATTCTCCGTCTCAGGTTTTGTTTCCTGGAGAAATGCACTGTGCACTTAATTCATCAGCTCTAGGAATACAGACAAAATATGTTCAAGCTCCAGCGACATTCAAATAAACTAATCATTTTATAATTCTATGGCAACGTTTTCAATCTATGTCTGGGAGACTGCCAACAAATGTTAGTAACACTTTCAGTGACACCCACTTCTGAAAAGTGAGTCAGTACTTCACTGCAGTAAATGTCTTTTATTAACTGACAGCAACAGCAATAATGTGGCAGTAAGTCAACAAACAGAAAAGAGAAAACAGGCTAACAAATCTAATGATCCACTTTTGTAGTGGCCACCTTATATACAGAGCATAAAGAAAGCACACAAAAGAAAAGATGTGATGTTATTGATTCAAACACGCAACATAATTCTTCATCACTCTTATATCATTCAGTTATATGTACAACCAAAGGAATTCTCAATGTATTCACTGCAGGCTTATCTTCGCATCAGTAATTTTGCATCCATAGCTTTCATTGTTTTTGTTTTCCTTTTACAGCAGGGTTGTTTCTTACTTTTCTCTCCAAATGTCTTTCTAATCGTGTCAGAGCCTCTGTTTCGCCACTTGGCCATACAGCTGAAGGGAGGCCTTCTGTATCAAAGCCTAAGAATAGAAAAGCATGGTTAAAAATTTAACTCCTGCTTTAAATATAAATAGGTAAAGAGGGATTTTTAGGGGTCCCAGTCTTTGCTGATCTTAGACTTGATAGGACTAATAATTATAATCTTAATTGTCACAAGTAGGCTTAAATTAACACTGCAGTGAAGTTACTGTGAAAAAACCCTCGTCGCCACATTCCGGCACCTGTTTGGATACACGGAGGGAGAATTTAGAATGTCCAAATGACCTAACAGCACGTCTTTCCTTGTGGGAGGAAACCGGAGCACCCGGAGGAAACCCACGCAGGCACAGGGAGAACGTGCAGACTCCACACAGACAATGACCCAAGCCGGGAATCGAACCTGGGATCCTGGAGCTGTGAAGCAACAGTGCTACCGTGCTGCCTGCTACTATGACTAGAGTCATAATTCATTGCATCATCCCTGAATTAATGAAGAATTTAAAAATCACGCTTACGGCTCTGACTCACTAACCAGTGACTGTTATTGGAGGGGTGTGCGAGGGATGCAATCAAACTCAGTTTTGATTTCCCCCGCATTTGCAGTCTGCTAATAATAACCCTAGAGTCTAATACAGTGACCAAATAGGTGAGGGTTGGAGGGGACTAGTTGGATGGATGAGGTTAGATGGAACCCAAGAAATACCCAAATAAATTCAATCCTATAAGGTCAACTTCCTCACATGATTTGGTAATGTAAATCTAGTTGATAATCAAAAATTGAGTCTGGTACCAACTGATTCAAAAACAAGTGATGACTAATGCTCATTGAGAAACAGTATAAAACAAAACTTTAAAATCCATGGACAAACTTCTTAACATGACTCAAAGACTGGAAATGCTGGAAATACTCAGGTTTGGCAGCATCTGTGGCGAGAAAAATAGAGTTAATGTTTTGAGTCAAAATGACACTTTTTGGAAGAGAAGTCATATCTGACAATATATTAACTTTGTCTCTCTCTCTCTCTCCACAGATGCTATCAGACTTGTGTAGTTCCAGAACGTTTTGTTTTTGTTTTAGATTTTTAGCAACCGCAGTATTTTGCTTTTACTTCTTAATATCCACTTAGTTAATTAATTATATAGAGTGTTGATAGTTTGCCGAGATTAGGTTACAAAAGTGTATGGCTATCGTAAATGGAATCAATCATTGACCTGGTGACTGCAGAAATACACTACCGGAAATACTCAGTGAGCACTCCTTGCCTATTCTCAACAAGCAAAGTTGCTGACTTCCTCAAAAAATGGGCAGCTGAAGATGTATCCACGATTCACTGCAATTCCCATCTTGGTCAAAACGGATTAGTTAGACGGAGTAATAATTTAATTCTGCTAAACTTAATTCTGCTTAAAAAGGAGGTTATTAGGTTATGTCATGTACATGTATAAACAGTAGAGCTAAAAGATTATCGGTAGAAAGAAAGCATTTAACTGTATCTCACAATAGTCAGTTTGGTTTGTTTCCCGATCTTCTGTTTAGAATACCATTGAGTTATAAACAAAGCAAGGTAAAATATCACAAGGAATGAACCAAAAATGGTGTGCAAGAATTTGTTTTGCAAGACTGAAACGGCCATCCGATTTTCACTAAGAACAGAATGTAATGTTATATTTTCCTTGACTGACAACTTTATTTTGTTAAATCTCTGAGAAATTTAAACAAAAACCGAAACAGAAATGAAGAAAAGTGCAATGTTCCAGTATCAAATATCTGCGACTAGAGGACTTAATTGTCCATTGTGACAAGTGGGTACGGATCCACTTTATTTTTTAAATTGTTATGGTATGTGGACATCATAGACAAGGTCAGCATTTATGTCCATCACCAATTGCCCTTGGGAAGGTGGTGGCAAGCCATCTTCTTTAACCACTGCAGTCCATGAGGTGTTGGTATACCTACAGTGCTGTTAGTGTTCCAAGGTTTTGACCAGCAAACGAAGGAACAACAATGAACTTCAAAGTCAGGATGCTGTGCGACCTAAAGGAACACTTGGCTGTTGGTGTACCTTATGTCCCTGTTCTTCAAGGGGGTAGAGGTCACAGGTTTGGAGGATGTTCCTGAAGCACAGTACTGGTACTGTGCACTGCTGATTGAGGGAATAAACGTTTAATATGGTAGATGTGGTGCCAATCAAGCAAGGCTGCTCTGATCTGAATGGTTGAGTGTTGGAGCTGCATTCACCAGTCTAAGTGGGGGTATTCCATCACATTCCTCACTTGTCTCTATAGTCTGGGGCTAGAGAGTCAGAAGTTCCACTATTGAATTTTCAGCCTGTTCTTGTAACCATTGTATTACGTTTGTGGTGAATGTGAACCACTAGGATATTGATGATGAGGGATTCAGCGATGGTAATACTACTTTCCTTTTTAAATACCTATAGAAATTTGCTATCAATTTTTATATTTCTAGCTAGCTTCCTTTAATACTCTAATTTTTTTCTCCTGATTAGCCTTTTAGTTATTCTCTGATGTTCTTTTTATTTTGACCTGCCATTCATCTTTATGCAGTTGAGTGCTTTTTCCTCAAGTTTGATCCTTTCCTTAACTTCTTTAGTTAACCACAGATGGTGGGTCCTCCTCTTAGGATTTTTCTTAAGAGTAGGAATGTACTTATACTGAGTATTTTGAAATGTCCCCTTAAATGTCTGCCACTGCTTCTCTATTGATGTATCTGAAAGCCTAGTGTCCCAGTTCACTATAGCTAACTCAGCCTTCATGCCCAAATATTTGCCCTTAAGTTTAAAATACTAGCCTTCAACCCACTACTTTCCCTTTCAAACTGGATGTAAAATGTAATCATATTGTGGGTGGCAACTACCCCAGGGTGCCTTCACCCCAAGGTCATTAATTAATCCCGTCACATTACACAATACCAAGTCTATCTAATATAACCTGCTCTCTGGTTGGTTCCAAAATGTGCTGCTCTGAGAAAATATCTTGAAAGCATTCTATGAACTCCTCATCCAAGCTATGACTGCCAATCTGATTTTTCCTGTTTATGTAGATTAAATATCACCCATGATCTTTGCCGTCCTTTTATCGTAAGCACCCAATATTTATTTTTGTATATACTTTATGCGACATTATGGTTACAGTTAAGGAGCCTGTAGACCACTCCCAGGAGTGACTTCTTTCCCCTACAATTCTCATCTCCACCCAAACCGATTCTACATCCTGATCTTCTGAATCAAGGTAACCTCTAACCATTACACCAATACCATCTTTAATCAACAGTGCTAGCTCTCCAATTGACCTAGTTTCCTATTCTTCTTGAATGTTACATGCCCC
Source organism: Scyliorhinus torazame (assembly GCF_047496885.1). Classification (NCBI taxonomy): domain Eukaryota; kingdom Metazoa; phylum Chordata; class Chondrichthyes; order Carcharhiniformes; family Scyliorhinidae; genus Scyliorhinus; species Scyliorhinus torazame. The sequence continues at coordinate 98,725,175 of NC_092725.1, forward strand.
TCAATATTCAGGGCCAAAGCTTTGTCGTCCTGCTGCCATGTCACTATAATAGCCATCAGATCATATTTACTTACTTCAATTCATTACTTCGTTATGAATCCTATGCACATATAGAGCCTTGGGTTTTGTCTTCTATTATCGTTGTATGACCCTTGTTTCTCATTTTATTATTATTGTCTCCTGCTTTGCATCTTTGATTTGCTACTTCTACTCAAGAGACACAGCCTGAGTGAGAATTTGAAACTTGGTAATTTGGTGCAGACGGGGGGGGGGGTGCTTTTTCCCTACTGTTATGTTCTCTCTCTCTTTCTTCTGGCCTGTAACTTTTAATCAGCAGGGAGAGAACCTGAGAACATCTGAGACCATCAGAAGGTAAGTGATTTTTACTCATTTTTACTTTTATTACCTTTTCAAATTGTGTGTGTGTGTGGGGGGGGGAAGAGGACGACAATGAAGTGACATCACTGAAAAGCTGTGACCCGAGTGGCTGGGTGGGAATCTACACTAAATTTTAAAAATTAAGCATTGGTAACTAATTAAACATAATTACTTAATTATAATTTAGAGGGGTATCTAAGCCAGAGATCGGAGAGTACTATATTTAGCTTTCACATTTATAGTAGAAGTCTAGTGCTAGGAAACAGATAGCTAACAGTAACGTTTTTTAAAAATGTTAACTTTTAACATTAATTTACTAATTAATTGACGCAATGTCAGTTAGAGGGGTGCAGTGCTCTGACTGTGAGATGTGGCAGCTCCGGGAGGCTTCCAGCGTCCCGGATGGCTTCATCTGCAGAAAGTGCACCCAACTGGAGCTCCTCACAGACCGCATGGTTCGGTTGGAGCAGCAATTGGATGCACTTTGGAGCATGCAGGTGGTGGAAAGCGTCATAGATAGCAGTTATATCAATGTGGTCACACCCAAGGTGCAGGCAGAGAAATGGGTGACCACCAGAAAGGGCAGGCAGTCAGTGCAGGAATCCCCTGTGGTTGTCCCCCTCTCGAACAGATATACCCCTTTGGATACTGTTGGGGGGATAGCCTATCAGGGGAAAACAGCAGCAGCCAGAGCAGTGGCACCACGGCTGGCTCCGATGTTCAGAAGGGTCAAAGCGCAGAAGAGCAATAGTAATAGGGGACTCTATAGTCAGGGGCACAGAAAGGCGCTTCTGTGGACGTGAAGAGACTCCAGGATGGTATGTTGCCTCACTGGTGCCAGGGTCCAGGATGTCTCCGAACGGGTAGAGGGCATCCTGCAGGGGGAGGGCAAACAGGCAGAGGTCATTGTACATATTGGTACTAACGACATAGGCAGGAAGGGACATGAGGTCCTGCAGCAGGAGTTCAGGGAGCTAGGTAGAAAGTTAAAAGACAGGACCTCTAGGGTTGTAATCTCGTGATTACTCCCTGTGCCACGTGCCAGTGAGGCTAGAAATAGGAAGATAGAGCAGCTAAACACGTGGCTAAACAGCTGGTGTAGGAGGGAGGGTTTCCGTTATCTGGACCACTGGGAGCTCTTCCGGGGCAGGTGTGACCTATATAAGGACGGGTTGCACCTAAACTGGAGAGGCATAAATATCCTGGCCGCGAGGTTTGCTAGTGTCACACGGGAGGGTTTAAACTAGTATGGCAGGGGGGTGGGCACGGGAGCAATAGGTCAGAAGGTGAGAGCATTGAGGGAGAACTAGGGAATAGGGACAGTGTGGCTCTGAGGCAGAGCAGACAGGGAGAAGTTGCTGAACACAGCGGGTCTGGTGGCCTGAAGTGCACGTGTTTTAATGCAAGAAGTATTACGGGTAAGGCAGATGAACTAAGAGCTTGGATTAGTACTTGGAACTATGATGTTGTTGCCATTACAGAGACCTGGTTGAGGGAAGGGCAGGATTGGCAGCTAAACGTTCCAGGATTTAGATGTTTCAGGCGGGATAGAGGGGGATGTAAAAGGGGTGGCGGAATTGCGCTACTGGTTAGGGAGGATATCACAGCTGTACTACGGGAGGGCACCTCAGAGGGCAGTGAGGCTATATGGGTAGAGATCAGGAATAAGGGTGCAGTCACAATGTTGGGGGTTTACTACAGGCCTCCCAACAGCCAGCGGGAGATAGAGTAGGTAGACAGATAGGTAGACAGATTTTGGAAAAGAGTAAAAACAACAGGGTTGTGGTGATGGGAGACTTCAACTTCCCCAATATTGACTGGGACTCACTTAGTGCCAGGGGCTTAGACGGGGCGGAGTTTGTAAGGAGCATCCAGGAGGGCTTCTTAAAACAATATGTAGACAGTCCAACAAGGGAAGGGGCCGTACTTGACCTGGTATTGGGGAATGAGCCCGGCCAGGTGGTAGAAGTTTCAGTAGGAGAGCATTTCGGGAACAGTGACCACAATTCAGTAAGTTTTAAAGTGCTGGTGGACAAGGATAAGAGTGGTCCTAGGGTGAATGTGCTAAATTGGGGGAAGGCTAATTATAACAATATTAGGCGGGAACTGAAGAACCTAGATTGGGGGCAGATGTTTGAGGGCAAATCAACATCTGACATGTGGGAGGCTTTCAAGTGTCAGTTGAAAGGAATTCAGGACCGGCATGTTCCTGTGAGGAAGAAGGATAAATACGGCAATTTTCGGGTACCTTGGATAACGAGAGATATTGTAGGCCTCGTCAAAAAGAAAAAGGAGGCATTTGTCAGGGCTAAAAGGCGTGGAACAGACAAAGCCTGTGTGGAATATAAGGAAAGTAGGAAGGAACTTAAGCAAGGAGTCAGGAGGGCTAGAAGGGGGTCACGAAAAGTCATTGGCAAATAGGGCTAAGGAAAATCCCAAGGCTTTTTACACGTACATAAAAAGCAAGAGGGTAGCCAGGGAAAGGGTTGGCCCACTGAAGGATAGGCAAGGGAATCTATGTGTGGAGCCAGAGGAAATGGGCGAGGTACTAAATGAATACTTTGCATCAGTATTCACCAAAGAGAAGGAATTGGTAGATGTTGAGTCTGGAGAAGGGTGTGTAGAGAGCCTGGGTCACATTGAGATCCAAAAAGATGAGGTGTTGGGTGTCTTAAAAAATATTAAGGTAGATAAGTCCCCAGGGCCTGATGGGATCTACCCCAGAATACTGAAGGAGGCTGGAGAGGAAATTGCTGAGGCCTTCACAGAAATCTTTGGATCCTCACTGTCTTCAGGTGATGTCCCAGAGGACTGGAGAATAGCCAACGTTGTTCCCCTGTTTAAGAAGGGTAGCAAGGATAATCCAGGGAATTACAGGCCAGTGAGCCTTACTTCAGTGGTAGGGAAATTACTGGAGAGAATTCTTCGAGACAGGATCTACTCCCATTTGGAAGCAAATGGACGTATTAGTGAGAGGCAGCATGGTTTTGTGAAGGGGAGGTAGTGTCTCACTAACTTGATCAGAGTTTTTCGAGGAGGTCACAAAGATGATTGATGCAGGTAGGGCAATGGATGTTGTCTATATGGACTTTGACCTTTGACAGGGTCCCTCATGGTAGGCTAGTACAAAAGGTGAAGTCACACGGGATCAGGGGTGAGCTGGCATGGTGGATACAGAACTGGCTAGGTCATAGAAGGCAGAGAGTAGCAATGGAAGGATGCTTTTCTAATTGGAGGGCTGTGACCAGTGGTGTTCCACAGGGATCAGTGCTGGGACCTTTGCTCTTTGTAGTATATATAAATGATTTGGTGGAAAATGTAACTGGTCTGATTAGTAAGTTTGCAGACGACACAAAGGTTAGTGGAATTGCGGATAGCGATGAGGACTGTCAGAGGATACAGCAGGATTTAGATTGTTTGGAGACTTGGGCGGAGAGATGGCAGATGGAGTTTAATCCGGACAAATGTGAGGTAATGCATTTTAGAAGGTCTAATGCAGGTAGGGAATATTCAGTGAATGGTAGAACCCTCAAGATTATTGAAAGTCAGAGAGATCTAGGTGTACAGGTCCACAGGTCACTGAAAGGGGCAACACAGGTGGAGAAGGTAGTCAAGAAGGCATACGGCATGCTTGCCTTCATTGGCCGGGGCATTGAGTATAAGAATTGGCAAGTCATGTTGCAGCTGTATCGAACCTTAGTTAGGCCACATTTGGAGTATAGTGTTCAATTCTGGTCGCCACACTACCAGAAGGATGTGGAGGCTTTAGAGAGGGTGCAGAAGAGATTTACCAGAATGTTGCCTGGTATGGAGGGCATTAGCTATGAGGAGCGGTTGAATAAACTCGGTTTGTTCTCACTGGAACGACGGAGGTTGAGGGGCGTCCTGATAGAGGTCTACAAAATTATGAGGGGCATAGACAGAGTGGATAGTCAGAGGCTTTTCCCCAGGGTAGAGGAGTCAATTACTAGGGGGCATAGGTTTAAGGTGAGAGGGGCAAGGTTTAGAGTAGATGTACGAGGCAAGTGTTTTTTTTTTTACACAGAGGGTAGTGGGTGCCTGGAACTCGCTACCGGAGGAGGTGGTGGAAGCAGGGACGATAGTGACATTTAAGGGGCATCTTGACAAATGCATGAATAGGATGGGAATAGAGAGATACGGACCCAGGAAGTGTAGAAGATTGTAGTTTAGTCGGGCAGCATGGTCGGCACGGGCTTGGAGGGCTGAAGGACCTGTTACTGTGCTGTACATTTCTTTGTTCTTTGTTCTCATCCCCACTTGTGCCTTGGTATCAAGGGCAGTGACTCTCATCCCACCACTGGAATTCAACTTTTTGTCCATGTCCCATGACCAAGGTCCCAATGAGGTCTGGAGGCAATTCATCGTGGTAGAATCCAAACTGAGCACGGGTAAGCAGAATATTGCTGAGTAAGTGGTGCTTGGTAGCACTGTCAATGACACTTTGCTGATGATTGAGAGGTTACTGATGGGGTGGCAATTGGCCAGGTTGAGCTTATCCTTCTTTTTGTGGACAGGACATCCTCTAGATGATTTTCCACACTGTTGGGTAAATGCCAATGCTGTAGCTGTATTGGAACAGCTTGACTAGATGCATAGCTAATGTGAAGCACAGGTTTTCAGCTCTATAGCCAGGATGTTGTCAGAGTCCACAGACGTAGCTGTCTCCAGTGCCTTCAGCCAATTCTTGATATCACGTGTAGTGAATCAAAGTGGCTGAAGACCGGCATCTGTAATGTTGGGGATCTCAGGTGGAGGCCAAGATGGATCATTCGTTTGGCACTTTTGGCTGAAGCTATTTGTAAACACTTCAACCTTGCCTTTTGCAAGAGTTCCCCATCGTGGAGGATGGGAATGTTCATGGAATTTCTTCCTCCCATTAGTGAAAAGGAGACCCAGGAAAGTAGAAATTGTTAAAGTGACAGAAGGCACTGCAAGAGTCACAAAGTAGTTGGGAAGAATAAAGTAGAATTGAGATTAGAAGAAATCAGTTCAGTGGTGCAGGAGCAGGCTGAAACAATGGGTCTACCAAGACCATCTGTTTGTGGAACTTGGAAGGAAATAGAAGCAGGGTGTTCAGGATTACTTCACTATAAGGCTGGAGACTGTGGTGCAAAGATCTCCAGAGGTGAAAGACACCAAACAACCACAGTACATTCTGTGCCTTTGCTATTCTCAGTGCTTCTCACAAGTGGTGTTCAACATGGAGGAAGGAATACTGATACATCAGTTGAGGACGGGAGGTGGGGGAATAATCAGAGGAGGTTTCCCTGGCCAATTTAAAATATATATATTTTTATTCAAGGCATTTAACAAATATATAATAATCATCTTTATTGTCACAAGTAGGCTTACATTAACACTACAATGAAGTTACTATGAAAAGCCCCCAGTTGCCACATTCCGGCGCCTGTTCGGATACACTGAGGGAGAATTCAGAATGTCCAAATTACCCAACAGCACGTCTTTCAGGACTTGTGGGAGGAAACTGGAACACCAGGAGGAAACCTGCTCAGACACAGGGAGAATGTGCAGATTCTGCAGACAGTGATCCAAGCCAGGAATCGAACCTGGTTCCCTGGAGCGTGAAACAACCATGCTAACCACTGTGCTACCGTGCATAACTGCACACAATACTCAAACTGATTCCGCACCTTTTAACGTAACTTCCATGTTTTTGTGCTTTATGCCTTATTGATAAAGCCCAGAATGCTGTATGCTTTATTAACCAGTCTCTCGTCTGTTACTTTAATGATTTATGCACCTATGAACTCCCTCTGCTCCTGCATCCCATTTATGATTGTACCCATTATTTTGTCTCTCTGCGTTCATCTACCAAAATTTATCCCCCTCCACAATTCTCTGCATTAAATTTCATGTCACTTTTCCTCTCATTATGGTTCACAATACTTCAAAGTTTCTTATTATCCGCAAATTTTGAAAATCCTCAAATTCCTTCCCTAAAGGATATTAGTGAACTTCAGCTTGGTCCAGTGATTAAACTATTCTCGGTTCTTGGGACAATATATTCAGATCTCACACCTGAAAGCAAGACTTGTGCAGAACAAGGTGCAAATTAATCTGAATTAGGTGTCAAATTATGTTTGCTAACTCCTCTGTAAAGGACCTTGGGATGATTTATTACACTAAAAGTGTGAAATAAATGTAATTGTTGTTGAATCTTTCAGATCTAAATAGGATATTTTTTTTACAGCAAAAAATGTATACTTTTCAACATGATTGGGAAAATCAGAATCTACAATATATACTGATGCACTATCAATTATTACAAAGACGAGAGTAGAGAATAATCAAGGCTTTATTGAGCAGAGATGTGTGGCCTCCTGCAGCTGCTACCAGAATGGGAGCAGCTCCGGCGAGCACACACATTTATACGCCGCCTACTGGGCGGAGCCAGAAGGCAGGGATTTACTCCTGTACCTCTAGTACAGGAGCCTTGCCGTACTACCTCTAATATACAGTTACTACATCTAATATACAGTTAGTGGTGACTACCACATATACACCTACTCAAGCAGGACTCGTTGTTTTGGCATGTAAACTGGAAAGTCTGTCTGTTTCTTTCATCAAAGAATGGTGCACTATATCAGGAGGTAGGGGTTAGAAAGAATGACTATATGAGTGCAGGACGCAATGTGGTATAAGCTCTATTCTCTACTGCACCATGGTTCCCCCTTCAACCCCAGCTCAGACACTATTGTGGGAAAAGATGCAGAATAGGTTTTGCAGTATCAGTACAACATGCTTTCTAACAATCAGCCAAAAGTGGATCTCTGGACAGCTCACGTGCATGGCTACAGAAGATCAATATCTTGGCAAACCCACAGCATTAACAAAATTGCACAAACACAGGGAGAACATGCAGATTCTGCACAGACAGTGACCCAAGCCAGGAATTGAACCAGGGACCCTGGAGCTGCGACAGGTAAGAGCAGTACCAAATTCGGGGGGTGGGGGACGACGACTTCATACCTAATTCTTCCAGTGTTGGGACTCCATACTTGTCATCATGGTCATCAAGGACAGGTGTTATACATTTTCCCATGGTCTCCGCAGTCATTGTTCCCACAGGCATTTCTATAGATTCCATTCGGCTTACAAGTGTCTGGAAATGTTTGTAAGTTAGAGGTGGCTGACCACCGTTGCGATCTATGATCCTATTAAAAGAAACCAATTTGATGAGACAAGGCCATGATAGATCTAAATTAACCCAATTGCTTGGACCATATTCCAATTCAGGTTAAGCATAGAAACTAATTGAACCACATCAGCTTTTAATGAAAAGGCAATTCAGATCAACTTCTGCTATGAAACACTAACTAGGAAGTTTAAAAGCATAATACAAACATACAAATTTGGCAACTTGAGCCTGCTCCACAATTTGATAAGATGATTGCTGATCTAATTGTGATCTCAACACATTCCTTTCTCGCTTCTCGCTCCCCCCCCCCCCCATCCTCCATCTCAGGAATCAGGTGGACCTTCTCTAAACTGTTTCTAATGCAATAATGCCCTTTCTTAAGTAAGATGAACAAAACTGTACACAGTACTCTAGATTTGGTCTCACCAATCCCCACATTTATATTCCATTCCTCTTACAATAGACATCAACATTTGCCTTCCCAATTATTTGCTGTACCTGCATACTACTTGATTCATGTACCATACTTTTGGGACTAGAGGAGTCTGCTAAACACTGACAATAGGGTTTAGTGTAATTAGTAAATGAGTGTAGTTAATTGGGAACGTAATTGCTATTTTCTAAAGTGAAAAGGAGCTACTCAAACTAGTTTCTAAAATGTAACAAAGTCAAAGCCAAGTCTATATTGGTACTACTGCTTTGCACTGGAAACAGCAAGTGAAGAATATACATCCTCCAGCAACATCTAGTGTCAGCAACCACATATTACAAGTTCATGACATTATTCTTTAAAAATAAACTTGATAAAATGATTCATACCCAAATGCTATTTAATGCTGGTATAAAGATTCTAAAAACAGTGGGACTTCCAGTGGCGTTACGTAGGGGAAAGACGTGCATGAGGTGGCTCCCGCTAAAATACTGCACTTTTTGTCCTTTTCTCTTAGATTAAGGGGACATTTTCTTTTGAAAACCAACAGAATTAATGGGATAAGAATCTTATATGGTGAAATGCCCAGAAACACCAAGGGAAGAAAGGCAGACAATAAACATTTGGTGGCGGAATTAGAGGGCTCTCAGAGCTCAATCGGCAGAAAAGATGATGGCAGACTCTGGGCCACTTCACTAATGGCCAAGGTGCTTTCAAGTACCTTGGCAAAAAGATTCAACAACACTGGCAGGTTGTGTTAGAGGACCTCCGCAAATCGATGGAGCAGGCCTTGGCTTCCATCAGCATGGCTTTGGAGGAGACCACCAAAATCATGAAAGCCCATGATAAAAGACATGGAAGTGGCCCTTTCGAGTCAGTGATCAGATTGCCTCTCTAATGGCCAGAGCGAATAAATCACAAAAGAATGAATGTTTAGAGAATCAGTCCAGGGGAACCATTGAATTGTGGGGCTGCCAGAGGGGTTTGAAGGCCCACCGCCCACGGACTACTTTGCAGAGATGTTCAATAAGATAGTCGTGGGGGAGGGGGCGATTCACATCCCCTCCTGAGTTGGACTGAGCCCACTGTACACTCCGGCAGAGGCCTTGTCCTGAGTATCCACGGCATGTGGTAACAGTGAAGTTTCATAGCTTCAAAGAGAAAAAGAGGGCTCTGAAATGGGCGAGGGAGCATCATGACTTCAAATGGGAAGACCACGCCATCAGGTTTTACCAAGACATGGGAGCAAAGCTGGTGAAGAAAAGGGCTGCATTCAACAAAGTCAAGGCCGCCCTGTACAAAAGTGGATTCCGATTTTGGGTGGTATATCCAGTGCGGTTAAGAGTGACCTTTAAGGGAGAGGACTATTCATCTGATGTGCCAGGAGAGGCGGACTCATTTGTAAAGAAACATGGGTTGGGATTTTATGGATATTGGGGACTGGCATGTTGAATTGTGGGGGTTCATGTTTATTTTTGTGTTTTCTTGTTCTTGTTGGGCTGAGGTTTTACAGTTTGGGCTTAGGTTTGGAGTTTAGATTTATGTGGGTTCTGTTCTGATTGTTATGAAAATACATAGCTCCCTGATGGTGTGCAATGGTTTATGTGGTTTTAATATTTTGTTGTTTGTAACCATTTGTCTTCACTCTAGTTGGGAACCGCCCTGCTAACCGCAGAGTTAGCTAATGGGAGTGGAGTTGAAGGGTTGACTGCAGTTCATTACAGTAGTTTTTGAGCTTAAGGTTCTTGTTTTGTTTAGGTTTGTTAGAAGTAGATTTTAGTTGTTTATGTTCGCCTTGCTGCGGTTCTGTATGCATATATTGTCCCATGAAAGCCCGCAAAGGAATTACAGTAACAAAATGGATTTGGTTTGGCAGCCATCTTGGGTGGGCCTGGTTACTGTACCTTTTATGTACCTGTTGGATAATCTCTCTGGTGGAAATAGGAAATAGCTGACTCCAGATTGAGGGGGCAGGGGAGGGCCCCAATTTGTTTGGTCACCTGGAATGTTAGGGCGGTGGGGGGGGGGGGGGTGAATGGCCCAGTGAAAAAGTTGATAGTATTTGCTCATCTTAAGAGTTTGAATTCCGACGTGGTGTTTCTGAAGGAAACTCATTTGTGGGTCCAGACAAGGCTGCAGAAGGGTTGGTGGGACAAGTCTTTCTTTCAGGCTTTAATGGTAGGGCCCGGGATGCGGCAATATTAATTAATAAAAGGTTTCAGTTTTCTGCTGCTAAGGCCCTGGCCGGCCCCAATGGCAGACAAGTGGCTCTTTGGCAGGCACTCAGGTTGTTCTATGCTCCAAACTGGGACAATACGAATTTTAGCAATAATTTACTGTCCTCCCTCCCCGATTTGGATTCGCATCACCTTATTTTGGGTGGGGACTTAAATTGTGTTCCGAACCCTAATCTGGATTGGTCCAAACCCAAATCTCTGACTCCATCAGGGGTGGCCAGAGCTTTGCTGCTTTTCATGGAACAAATTAGAGGGGGGAGGGGGTTGCTTGTTTTTTTGCACCGTGATAAACATTTTTCTTTTTACATGCTCATCAGCTATACTTGCAGATTGATTTTTTTTGTGGTGGATAGGTCTCTCCTCCCTTTTGTGGTGGTGGCTGGTTACTCAGCGATAGTGATTTCAGGCAATGCCCCACACGTTGTTGATTTGGCAGATCTGGCCTACTGCATTTTCTGCTCCCAATGTGGTCTCCTCTATATCGGAGAGACCAAACATCGACTGGGTGATCGCTTTGCTGAGCGCCTTCGATCTGTGCATTTTAACATAAGACCCTGCTCCCATGCCCACATGTCTGTCCTTAGTCTGCTGCAATGTTCCAGTGAAGCTCAGTGCAAACTGGAGGAACACAATCTCATCTTCCGGTTAGGCACACTACAGCCTTCCGGTCTCAACATCGAATTCAACAACTTCAGATGATTAGCTCTATCCCATCTCGGCCCATTTGTTTTCAGCCCATTTCATTTCAACTGTCTTTTACCATTTCTTTCTTTCTTTATATATATTTACCCCCCCCCCCCCCCGATCTTATCCACCTTTCCTTACCCTTTCTCCCCTTTGCTTCCCCTTCCCCTCCCCCACATCTAATCTGTCACAGTTTACCCTCTGATGTTAGTTTCTCTGCTGTTTGGTCTTTCACACCATTTGTTATCTCTAGGGACTGCCATTAGCACTCTTTCCCCTTGGTTTGTGTGGTTTTAGCACCCCATTTCCCTGGGTTTCTGTGGCTATGACTCATCTTTCATTCTCACTCCACAGTATAAATATTTCCCACTTTTTCTGTCTTTTAGCTTTGACAAAGGGTCATCTGGGCTCGAAACGTTAGCTCTTTTCTCTCCCTACAGATGCTGCCAGACCTGCTGAGATTTTGCGGCATTTTCTCTTTGGGTTCTTTTCTTGCCCCCATCTGCAATAATCACCTTTTTCTACCAGCGGGTTTGGACTCAACGTCGAAGTCATGGGAGGGGAATGTTTGGAGACCTGTTTGTGGAGGGGAGGTTTGTAAGTTTTAAGGAGCTGACGGAGAAATTCCAGCTGCCTGGTTCCAGTCTTTTCAGATACTTTCAGATTTCTGATTTTTCGCGTAAGGCTTTTCCGTCCTTTCCCTTGGTGCCACCCCCTTCCCTGTTGAAGAGGATTATGACTTTGGCCGGGTCTTTCGGGCATATACAGACATATCCTCTCAGCGGAGTCAGCTCCTTTGAGTGATGTGAGGGTGAAATGGGAGGGTGAGTTGCGTCCCATTCTCGATGATGAGGTATGGAGTGAGGCCCTTCACAGGGTCAACACATCTTCATGTGCTCGGCTAAGTCGGATTCAAATCAAGGTGGTGTATAGGACGCATCTGACGAAAGCGAGGTTGAGCAAATTTTTCTCTGGGGTGGAAGACAAGTGTGAGCGTTGCTCTCAGGGGACGGCTAACCACACACACATCTGTTTTAGTTTTGTCCCAAGTTGGCAAGCTTTTGGCCTCTTTCTTCAACACCAGTTCTGAAATGCTCAATGTTGGTTGTATCCATGTCTGCTGGTGGCAATTTTGGGGCTATCAGGCTTGCAGGTGCTTCTGACAGGGGTGAAGGTGGATGCCCTCACCTTTGCCTCGATAATAGCCCGGAGACAGATTCTGCTTGGGTGGAGGAACCCTATTCTGCCCAGTGCTTCGGCTTGGTTGGGTGACCTCATATCTTTCTTACATTTGGAGATGATTGAATACAGCATTAGAGGGTTGGTAGAAGGGTTCTACCAAAGATGACAGCTATTCATTTCCTTTTTAAGGAGCTAGTCACCGTCAGCTGGTAGATGGTTCAGTTTAGTTTTTTGTGGTTCGTTTTGTGGTACTTTTGTTCGTTAGTCTCATTCTTTGATTGTGTAACTTTGGTTATTTGTTTTGTATGATTTTGTTTCTGAAAATGTAATAAACATATTTTTTAAAAATAATTCTAATAATACAAGGTTAATGCGATGTACGAACTGGTTATATCTCAAAGCATTGGAATGCCCGCAAAGGAATTACAATAACAAAATGGAGCAAGAATGCAAGTACATTCTTCAGCACAGCTTCAAAATAAGTGGTACTGAGTATTTACAATCAAACATTCTATTGTCATCTTTAAATGTTAACTTTTTGACCCTTTCAACAAAATACATAATTAATTATCGTTTTTACTGACAGCTTCTGAACACTGGTGACAAGGGCAATAAGTGAGTATGCTCTCATACTCAAGAGGTCTTTTTATGCTGACTCTTCCCCCCCCCCCCCCCCCCCAAAAAAAGGTTTGTTGCACAAAGTTGGTTGACATGAACAGAACCTTCCTAAAAACTTTCTGACACGCCAAAAAACATACATGTCTAAATCGAACAAAGTGTGTGAAATCTGTACAATCACTTCAACCCCTGCCTCAATGGCCAACTTCTTGATAGCCACATCTCGCTCCTTGCTAAAGGGCTCAGAGTCATATTCAAAAGGTAAGACGGGAAATTTTCCATTCCTAGAGCAGATTTCAATAAACAAGAATTGTTAGTTTAACAGATACCAATGGACTATGGATTGCATCCACGATTCACATGTGATCCTTCATGTTGACAGAGCCAGAGTAGAAATTTATAGGAGTTGGGAAAATAGGCAATAACAATCTTTCCAGGTAGGGCGGCATGTGGCACACTGGTTAGCACTGCAGCCTACGGTGCTGAAGACCCAGGTTCGAATCTCGGCCCTGGGTCATTGTGCAAAGGACATTCTCCCCGTGTCTGCGTGGGTTTCATCCCCACAACCGAAAGATGTGTAGGTTAGGTGGATTGGCCACGCTAAATTGCCCCTTAAATTGGGAAAATTAATAATTGGGTACTCTAAATTTCCAGGCTGCTACTTACACCTGCTAGTATCTGATCATGGTGAAACATTTGCAGGTTTCTGAACAAATTATTCCATTTATCCAGGCTCCCAGGCATCTGTTATTTCTAAAGGCATTTGGAAACCAGAAATAAAGGAATAAACTACTCAAATTAATTTTTTTTCAATAAACAATTTTATTGAGGTATTTTTGGCATTGTAAACAGTTACCGTGTACAGTAATGTGCAAATATCAACAAAAACATAGTGCAAATAACCAGTCCTCTCTCATAAACAGTACCCGTCTATTTAACCCCCTATACTACTCTAATCTACCCCCCCTCCCCCATCCCCCATCCACCCGCTGAATGTTTAATTCCCGCGAAGAAGTCAATGAATGGTTGCCACCTTCGGGCGAACCCTGACAAAGATCCTCTCAAGGCGAACTTAATTTTTTCCAGACCAAGAAAGCTCGACATGTCCGAGAGCCATTCTTCGGTCTTCGGGGGCTTTGAGTCCCTCCATGCCAGCAGTATGCGTTGCCGGGCTACCAGGGAAGCAAAGGACAAGACGTCGGCCTCATTCTCCTCCTGAACCCCCAGGTCTTCCGAGACCCCAAAAATTGCCACTACTGGACTCATCACCCTAGTTTTTAGTACCTGGGACATGATGTCCGCAAATCCCTCCCAGTATCTCCTAAGTTTTGGACATGCCCAAAAGATGTGGACGTGATTCGCTGGTCCCCACGCGCATCTAGCACACTTGTCTTCCACCCCAAAAGGTTTGCTCATCCGGGCCGCCGTCATGTGGCCCGGTGGACGACCTTGAACTGAATCAGGCTGAGCCTAGCACATGTTGCAGTTGAATTTAACCTACTCTGGGCTTCCGCCCTTACCCTGTCCTCCATCTCCTCGCCGAGCTCCTCCTCCCACTTGAGCTTCAGTTCCCCTGTCTGGGACTCCTCCCTTTTCATGGGTTCTTGGTAAATATCCGAGACTTTCTCCTCTCCTACATCTCCCCTGGAAACTACTCTATCCTGGATCCCATTTGGTGGGAGGCGTGGGAAGGATGGGACCTGTCTGCGTATGAAGTCACGCACTTGCAAGTACCTAATGTCATTCCCCCTTATTAGTCTGAATTTCTCCTCCAAGGCCCTCATGCTCGCGAAGCTCCCCCCCCCCCCCCCCCCCCCCCCCCCCCCCACAAAGAACATATCGCCCATCCTCCCCACCCCCGCCTGCCGCCATGCTCGGAATCCACCGTCCATGCTCCCGGGGGTGAATCGGTGGTTGTCGCATAATGGAGACCAGACCGATGCTCCCACCTCCCCTACATGTTTCCTCCACTGGCCCCAGATCTGCAAGGCTGCCACCACTACCAGGCTGGCGGAGTACCTGGACGGCGGGAGCGGAGGGGAGCCGTGACCAGGGCTGCCAAACTGGTGCCCCTGCACGAAGCCGCCTCCACTCGCCCCCAAAAAGACTCCGTACCCACCATCCAACTCCTTACCATGGCTATGTTGGCCGCCCAGTAGTAATTGCTAAGGTTCGGCAGCGCCAGCCCCCCCTCACTACGGTTCCTCTCAAGCATTGCTTTCTTCACCCGCGGGGACTTCCCCGCCCAGACAAAGCCCATAATAATCTTGTTGACCCTTTTGAAGAAGGACCGCGGGTTGAAAATCGGGATGCACTGAAAAATAAACAGGAATCTTGGGAGGATTGTCATCTTTACCGTCTGCACTCTCCCCGCAAGTGATAGCGGGAGTGCATCCCTTCTCCGAAACTTGCTCTTCATTTGTTCCACCACTCTAGTCAAATTTAGCTTGTGCAGCCTGCCCCAGTCTCGCGCCACCTGTATCCCCAAGTATCGGAAACTTTCTCCGACCCACCTAAATGGCAGCCCCTTCAACATATTCTCCTGGACCCTCGCCTGTACTACAAACATATCGCTCTTAGTCATGCTCAGTTTGTACCCTGAAAACCGGCCAAATTCTCTCAATATTCCCAGTATACTGTCCATCTCGGCCAGTGGGTCCGATACGTACAAGAGCAGGTCGTCTGCGTAAAGCGAGACCCTGTGTTCCACCCCTCCCCTAATCATTCCCTTCCACCCCCTCACAGCTCTCAGGGCAATCGCCAGAGGTTCTATAGCCAGTGCGAACAGCAACGGGGAGAGTGGACATCACTGTCTGGTCCCCCGGTGTAGTCTAAAATAGTCCGATGTTGTCCTATTCGTCCTTGCGCTAGTTTTTGGGGCCTGGTACAATAGTCTGACCCAGTCGACAAAGCCCTCACCAAACCCGAACTGTCCGAGTACCTCCCACAAATAGTCCCACTCCACCCAGTCAAAGGTCTTCTCGGCATCCATTGCCACCACTGCCTCTACCTCTCTGCCCTCCAGGGGCATCATGATCACGTTGAGTAGTCTTCTTAAGTTGGCTACCAGCTGTCTGCCTTTAACAAACCCTGTTTAGTCTTCCCTGATCACCTCCGGGACACAGTCCTCAATTCTAAGCGCCAAAACCTTAGCCAGAAGCTTGGCGTCGACGTTGATCAGGGAGATTGGTCTGTATGACCCACACGCTTCCGGGTCTTTATCCCGTTTTAACATCAGCGATATGGTAACCTGTGACATCGTCGGAGGTAGAGTCCCTCTGTCCCTCGCCTCGTTAAATACCCTAGTCAGCACCGGCCCCACTATCTCAGAGAACTTTTTGTAGAATTCCACGGGGTATCCATCCGGTCCCGGGGATTCACCAGACTGCATAGCCTTCAAGCCCCCCAGTATTTCCTCAGTTCTAATCGGGGCCCCCAGTCCGTCAACTAGCCCCCTGCCCACTTTTGGGAAGGTCCGTCTAAGAAGCGCTTCTTCTCCTCCGGCTCCTCAGAGGGTTCTGAGGAATAGAGCTTGCTATAGAACTCCGGTTTCCTCCCACAGTCCAAAGATGTGCAGGTTAGGTGGATTGGCCATGCTAAATTGCCCTTAGTGTCCAAAATTGCCCTTAGTGTTGGGTGGGGTGAGGACCTTGGGTAGGGTGCTCTTTCCAAGAACCGGTGCAGACTCGCTGGGCCAAATGGCCTCCTTCTGCACTGTAAATTCTATGATTAAAAAAATAAATACTATGATAAAACTCCCGAAACACCTTGTTCAGTCCTGACGGGTCCTCCACTCGGTTCCCCATACCGTCAACTACCCTGCCTTTTTCTCTGGCCGCCTCCTTCTTCCTGAGTTGCTGCGCAAGCATTCTACTAGCTTTCTCCCCATGCTCATATACCACACCCTCTGCCTTCTAAGTTGTTCCACGGCTTTGCTCGTGGACAACACTCCCACCTCGGCCTGCAGTCTCCGTCTATCTCTAAGTAGGTCCTCCCTCAGGGCCTCTGCGTATTCCCTATCTGTCCAGTGAATCTCCTTGACCAGTCTGTCCATTCTATCTCTGTGGGCCCGGATTGAAATCAGCTCCCCCCCTTACATCCCAGCGCCTCCCACAGGATCGCTGCTGAGACTTCCTCTGTGTCATTAACCCGCAGGTAGTTCTGCATGCACTTCTGCAATCTCTTGCACCCCCCCTCATCTGCTAGCAACCCTATGTCTAACCGCCACTGCGGGCATTGGTAACTCCCTTTGCCGACCTGCAGGTCAACCCAGTATGGGGCATGATCCGAGATGGTGATCGCCGAGTACCCCGCCTACACAGTCCATACTAATGATGAAGAAATCGATTCTAGAATATACTTTGTGAACATGCGAGTAGAACAAATATTCCCTTCCCGTCGGCCATCTGGCTCTCCATGGGTCTACCCCCCTACCCCCCCCATCTGCTCCATGAACCCCCTCAGTTCCCTTGCCATCGCTGGGAGCCTACCCGTTCTGAAGCATGACCGCTCTAGTCCGGGATCGAGGACCGTGTTGAAATCCCCCCCCCCCATGATCAGCTTGCGTGAGTCTAAGTCCGGGATTTTCCCCGGGATTTTAATGAAGTCAGCATCATCCCAATTTGGAGCATATACATTCACCAGGACTACCCTCACCCCCTCAAGCCTACCACGGACCATAAGAAATGTACCACCTCCGTCTGCAATTGTGCCCTCCGCCTCAAATTGAACCCATTTATTGATCATGATTGCCACCCCCCTGGACTTAAGAGTCTAAGCCCGAGTGGAAGACCTGGCTAATCCAGCCCTTCCTTAGTCTGGTCCAGTCAGTCACTTTCAGATGTGTCTCCTGCAGCATGATTACATCCGCCTTTAGAGCCCGCAAATGCGCGAACACATGCGCCCTCTTGACTGGCGCGTTTAATCCTCTGACATTCCAGGTGATCAGGCTGGTTGGGGGGCACCTGCCCCCCTCCGTGCCAGTCAACCATAACCCTTCTTGGGTCCGCCCCCAGCCCATGTGCCGCACCCCTCCCGGTTGGCCTCCTGGCAGTTCCCATCCCCGACCTCCTCTCTGTTACCTAAGTTAGATCCCTCCCACGTCAGCAGAATAGCTCCCCCCACCCCCAGCAACAACAACCCTCTGAAACCCGACCCCTGCAATACACTGGCTGTATGGATACCCCCCACCTGACTTCCTTGACTAGCTTCCCGCTAGCCCGGTGACTCATCTCTCCGGCGCCCACTTGTCTCGTGCCCATTGTTCCCCCGTGCTCATGCACACCAATTCCCCCGGTCTGTCCTGCTCGAGCAGTCTCTCTGAGATAAGGAAGATCAAACAAAAAAGGGCAATCAAACAAAGAACCGAGTCAGCTCCAGCTGTAATGCTATTCCAGTTGTGTACACATCTGAATGATACCAATCGCCCGTTTCTGCGCATTAATAAAAGAAAAACACAGAAACACAGTACCCGTGTAACCCCCCCTGCATCAAATAACTTTAACTCCCATTGCTTCCTGGCCAAATTTCTGTTACGATGGAAGCTCCAGAAAGAAAAAACACAAAGATAAAGCAAACCGAAAAAAAAAAGTGGGAGGGGGCAGCCATCCCCCCCCCTCGCCCATTGTACCCATAGGCAGCGAAAAAAATACAAAGTACCTGTGAAGCAACCTAAAAATAGGAAGTTAGTCCAAGAAAAATAGAAGTCACGTAAACAATAATACTCAGACTCTGATTTTGGTCCGTGAGTCCTCAGTTCGGCACCAGTCCCTGATCCTTGGCGAACCCCATCGCCTCATCAGGGTCCACAAAGTAGTAATGCTGGCTCTGGTGCGTGACCCAAAGAGTAGACCGAACTTCACGTGCTTTTTGAACAAAATCTCCTTAATTCGTTTAAAGGCTGCTCATCGCCTGGCCACCTCCTGACTCAGGTCCTGGTAGATGCGCAGGACATTGTTGTTCCATGTACAGCTCCTTGTGCTCTTTGCCCACTGAAGGACCCGCTCCTTATCTGTGAACCTGTGAAACCTGACCACCACTGGTCGGGGGGGGACCCCTCCGGTCGCGGCTGCCTCACCTGCACCCTGTGTGCCCCGTCCAGCTCCAGCGGTCGAGGAAAGGAGTTAGCCCCCAACAGCTGCTGCAACAGGTCTGCCACAAACATCGTGGCGTCCGCTCCTTCGGCCCCCTCCGGGAGGCCAACAATTCCCAGATTTTGTCTGCGGGCTCTGTTTTCCAGGTCTTCAAGTCTGTCAAGCAGCCTTCTCTGTCGCTCCTTTAACCCATCTATTTCTATTGCAGCGGTCGTTTGTGTGTCCGCCTGTTCCTCCACCGCTTGCTCCAGCTCCTTGACCTTTTTGTCCTGGTTCACCCCCATTGCTTCCTGGCCAAATTTCTGTTACGATGGAAGCTCCAGAGAAAAAAAACACAAAGAAAAAGCAAACCGAAAAAAGAAAAGAGGTAGGGGGCACCCGTCCCCCCCTCGACCATTGTACCCAAGGCAGCGACAAAACTACAAAGCAACATAAAGTAGAAAGTCAGTCCAAGAAAAATAGAAGTCACGTAGACAATAATACTCAGACTCTGGCTTGAGTCAGTGGGTCCTCAGTTCGGCACCAGTCCCTGATCTTTGGCGAACCCCATCACCTCATCGGGGTCTTTGGTTCACTTGCTCCCGCTTCATCTCTTCAAAACTTCCTTTTATGACCCGCAGCATATTGTCCAGCGCTGCTTGGATCGTCTGGTCCGCACGTCAGCCATCTTTGATCCCGGGTCAGCTCCCACAACCTCTGCCCTTTATTTTCCTGCTTTCACTGCTTTCTGCTCTTTTGTTTCCATGCAGCTCCGCACGTTTAACTCAGCAACTTTGTGGCCGTCTTTTCTAGAGCTCAAAAGTTCCAAAAAGTCGGAAAACCAGGTCTCAAAATCTGGCTGGAGTGAGAGTCACTGAATGTGCGGCTCACTCCTTCATCGCCGCCGCCGGAAGTCCCTACTCAAATTAATTTGAACAGCAAATATAAAAGCTAATCTGTGCCTGGAGAATATATTTTAATATTTTACTCAACTTCATGTAATCGATAATCATATGCCAATTTCTCAACATGCTGTTTAACAAAACCAGATATCATTAATCAAAAAATTAAGAAAAGCAACAAAAAGTAGTCCCTCAAACGATCGCTTTACACCAGATTATAACTCTCTCAAAGCTGAACACTGTATCGTTGGGTGATCTGACCTTACCGCAAACCATATCTAACTGCCATAAACATGCTTGTCTCGTGATGTAACAAATTTTTGCAAAAGAATGTACTGCACAAATCAGAACTCTGCAACAATTGTCCAGAGAACATTTGTATGATCCATGATTACATTAATGTTTACAAGAAATGTAAATTACTTAATTCAGAGTAGGTGTAAAATTAAATCTTTTACAAAGCCTCCGTCTAAGTACTGTAGCTGATAATGTACTATAACCTAGTTTTTCAAATTTTGGAAGATATTGTTCAATATTAAAATCTTTCCTATGAAAACGAGTCATAGTCAGGAGTTTTACAGCACAGAAAGAGGCTCCTTGGCATTGTGTTTGTGCACCGGCCATCGAGCACCGATCTATTCTAATCCCATTTTGCTATGGCATTTCAAGCACTTATCTAAATACTTCTTAAATGTTGTGAGGGGTCCCGCCTCCAAAACCTTTTCAATCAGTGAGTTCCAGATTCCCATCACCCTCTGGGTGAAAATGTTTCCTCAAATCCCCTCATTCTAAATCTATGACCCCTGGTTATTGACCCTTCTACTATCTTGGTGAATCTCCCCTGCACCCTCTGTAGTGCAATCACACCCTTCCTATAGTGCGGTGACCAGAACTGCACACAGTACTCTAGCTGTAGCCTAACAGTAGCACAGTGGTTAGTGTTGTTACTTCACAGCGCCAGGGACCCGGTTCGATTCCCGGCTTGGGTCACTGTCAGTACAGAGTCTGTACGTTCTCCCCATGTCTGCGTGGGTTTCCTCCAGGTGTTCCGGTTTCCTCCCACAAGTCCCAAAAGACATGCTTGTTAGGTGAATTGGACATTCTGAATTCTCCCTCAGTGTACCCAAACAGGTGCCAGACTGTGGTGACTAGGGGCTTTTCAAATTAACTTCATTGCAGTGTTAATGTAAGCCTACTTGTGACTAGATACAAGAGTTTTATACAGCTCCACCATAACCTCTCTTATATTCGATGCATCAGCTAACGCATAGTACAGTGGTTAGCACTGTGTTAACGTAAGCCTACTTGTGACAATAAAGATTATTATAAAGGCAAGTATCTCATATGCCTTCTTAACCACCTTATCAACCTGTCCCACACCCAGTGCGGAGAGGGGCGGGGAAGGAGAAGGACCCCCTAGTGAACCTACTCCTGGGTCTGGCCAAACTTGCCATAAATAGCTCCAGGCAGCGGGCGACCGAGGGAGTCAGCCGGCCAGAGTGTCTACCCCTCCTCCGCAGCCCCATTCGTCTTCCCTGCTCGGTGGGTACCGCACGGGTTGGACTGCTTTATAGATCCCGATTTGCACATCTTGGTTTGATGGTTTTTAAGTTTCCATTTCCTCTTTATTCCTTTTGGGCTGTGCTCTGTTTGTTCTATGGGAGCACCCCTTTTAATTTATCCACCAGTTAATTTGTGTTCTTCTATTTAGTTGATTGGGCTCTATAAAACGTACGAGAACAGGAGCCTGAGTGTGGCGACTAGGGGATTTTCACAGTCCAACCCAACTGCCTGGCCCTTTTTCACTGCTTTACGGCCGGTTGTCCCTGCATACAGTGTCCACAGGCACAACAAAGACCTTCTGTGCTCGGTGGGCCCTACCGGGCCTGGGATGCTTTATCAGCCCTTTTAATTTGATGTTTTTAAGTTGCTCTTTGCTTTTGTTTCGGCAGTGCCCCTTTAAGGAGCAGCTCCTTTTAATTTTTCCCTTAATTTAGTTTAATTAGTTGGAACTACCAAAATAGTTAAACCCTGTCCCACTGCCTTCAGGGATCTATGGACAAGCACCCATGTTCCCTCTGGTCTATACTTCGAAGCATCCTACTGTTTATTGTGTATTCCATTGAGTTGTTCGTCCTCCCAAAATGCATAACGTCACATATTTCAGAGATAAATCACATTTGCAATGAGGCTTCTGATTTCTTATGCAATTGGTTACCATTTGGTCCTTTGATAGTACCTACAGAAATCACTTTCATTAATTGAAGCTGATCAGTTTTCTGTATTGACTTAAAGTTGGCAATTCAGAGCTGGCTGGAGGTTGTTTTGCATAATTTGGAATTTTGAGTCGCCTAAAGCATTAGTTTATTTTTCTGTGGATTGTTCCATAAAGGTCTCAAAATCTCAGAATCATTACGGCGCAGGGGCTGTTTAGCACAGGGCTAAATCGCTGGCTTTGAAAGCAGACCAAGGCAGGCCAGCAGCACGGTTCAATTCCCGTAATAGCCTCCCCGAACAGGAGCCGGAATGTGGCGACTAGGGGCTTTTCACAGTAACTTCATTGAAGCCTACTTGTGACAATAAGTGATTTTCATTTTTCAGAAGGAGGCTATTTGACCCATTGTGCCTGCACCGGCTCTCCAAACTAGCCTCAAGGCTTAATGCCTTTTCCCCTGCACTTTGTATCTATTCAATCATCTAATTCCCTCTTGAATGTCTCGATTGAACAAGATCATTAGATAATGTAGGTTATTGTGCAATTTTTATACCTGAGCCAGAGATAGAAAATCAAATACTTAAAGTTTTTTTTAGAGTACCCAATTAATTTTTTTCCAATTAAGGGGCAATTTAGCGTGGCCAATCCACCTACTCTGCACATCTTTGAGTTGTGGGGATGAAAACACGGGGAGAATGTGCAAATTCCACACAGTGACCCAGAGCCGGGAGCGAACCTGGGACCTCGGCGTTGTGAGGCAGCAGTGATCAAGTGCTTTTTAACCAGAGTATATGATTACAAAATATTGCAGCATTTAAACCCTTTGCATTTTGATACAAAAAATGCAAAATACACACCTTAAACAATCTGGGAAGGACATCAGCTGGTTGTCCACGTACAACAAATAAGCGAGAATTTAATTCCGCAAACTAGTATCAAGATCTTCAAGACACTGTAGCAGAAATCTGGGAGCAGAAAGAAACAGCAATGTGAATATCTCATTATTGACAGAGTAACGACGAGATCACACTACAAAGGTTTGAAACTAACACCATATCCCTCTACACAATATTTGAAACTAATCCTCCTTCCTGCTCCATGTAGATTAGAAATCATGGATTCATTCACATTTGGTTTTCAACCCCAGTGAGATCGTGTTCTGGTGTTGATTGCTGTTTTTACAGGACTCAAAGCCTCCAATGGAATATTAAACCAGTTTTGAAATGTGTTTTAGTAAATGGACATGGTGTACAATACAGCAGCTGGTAATGATTAATACATGATTGAGACCTTTAGACAACTGACCAATTCAATAACAAATGGGATAAATGTATCATCCAAATTCTTTACATTTGTTCTGTATCCGATGAGTTTAGATCAATCGGTGATATGTCATTTCATTCTTCAAAAGGCTCTTAATCCCAGCCATATCACAGTGAAAAAGATATTCAACGAAATGACAGTGTAGAAACTAGCAACCGAGAACATTCATTAAATTCCTGGAAGCTCAGATCAACCACGAGATCAATCATCAGGCCAAGATCAATGTAGCATTTAAAACTAAAAGGTAAATGCTGCAGATGCCGTCCATCTGAAACAAAAACAAAAAAAAGAGTGAAAATACTCGGCAGGCCCTGCAGATAGTAACTGTGGGGAGAGGAAAAGGTAATATTTTATGTTAATAATCTTGTATCAGGACTGAAAGATCATTGACCTGAAATATTAAGACAATACTGTTCAAAAAGAACAGAATATAAACCAGGTAACAAATAAACCAGGCGTTCTGTGGTAGGGAGACTTTGAGAAAACATCAGGAACAAAATTAGTTGTCACATGACAGCACAAGTTTAATAAATTGTAGCTAACAAAGATTTGATAAAGGAAAAATGTCCTACAAAACCGAGATCTCATTAAATAATGGACAGTTTATGTTGTGTATGTGGGCTGTCAAAGGTGTTTAATAAAGTACCATGTAATAGACCTTTTTGCACAATTGAAGTCTATGGGAGTAAAGCAGCAATGACAGCATAGAAAGTGACTGAGGGACATACTGAATGGTGCTATACAGACCTGTGGAAATTATGCACCCCAGAGGTCAGTGTTGAAGGCACTGATACACTGACACTAATAACCTAGATTTGGGTTTACAGGGCACAATTTCAAAGCTTTTGGATGGTAAGAAACTTGGAAATGTAGTTAATAAAGGGCAGATTGTAACAAAACATGGGATGGCAAAATGGGCAGACACATGCAGTTCAACACCACAAGAAGTACGATGTGCTGCATTTTGGGGGGCAGAAAACAGACAATCCAAACGAAGTGGTGCGATTTTAATGGGGGTACAGGAACAGGGAGATACTTAGGGGAGTATGCGCATAAATCTTTGAAGGTGGCAGGACAAATTGAGACAATAGGGATGCCAACACTCCAGGATTGGCCTGGTGTCTCCAGGAATTGAAGATCAATCCCCAGGGCACCTTTGTGGGGAACCCTGGAGTAAAATCATTAGGACATTTAAAAAGTTTTAAAATACTTTTCTTTGACCATTTCGCTTTACCAAATCAAAGATATTGAAGGATGGATTTCATAGAAGTTACGGTGCAGAAGGAGGCCATTCGTCCCATCGAGTCTGCACCGGCTCTTGGAAAGAGCATCCTACCCAAGCCCACACCTCCACCCTATCCCCATAACCCAGTAACCCCACCCAACATGAAGGGCAATTTAGCATAGCCAATCCACCTTACCTGCACATCTTTGGACTGTGGGAGGAAACCGGAGCACCCGGAGGAAACCCACGCACACACGGGGAGAACGTGCAGACTCTGCACAGACAGTGACCCAAGCTGGGAATCAAACCTGGGACCCTGGAGCTGTGAAGCAATTGTGCTAACCACTATGCTACCGTGCTGCCCCAAATCTAGGTTAATAGTTTTCGGAGCGCTGCTCCTTCCTCAGGACATACCTCTTCATTCACCTGAGGAAGTAGCAGCGCTCCGAAAGCTAGTGACATCGAAACAAACCTGTTGGACTTTAACCTGGTGTTGTAAGACTTCGTACTGTGCTCACCCCAGTCCAACGCCGGCATCTCCACATCATGGCTACCATCGACACTGCAAACTGCCGGCTCAAAGTGGAGAGGATCTCCAGGAAGATCGCGCATAAAGACACTGACATTAAGTTTCTACAAAGATGCAAGAAAGCAGACAAGATCCCGAAAGGGCTACAGATCACAAACCCACTCAAGTCGACCTACAACACAGACTACGCTGAGACACTCTGTCGGCGCACCTCTCTCACACTCAACCACCTCGTCCGCCAGCTCTACAGCAGACAACGCAACCTGGAAACCAAGATAGAGGCCATATTCTCAACTTGCGCTCAGGATGCAGCAGACCAGCTGCGGAACACCGCCAAACAGATGAGACAACAATACTATGCCACCTATATGCACACCAAGAACAGAAAGCTTGAGAAAATCGGCATCACCACCAGCAGCAACCAAGCCACCCCCGGTACCACAGCAGAAAACAATACGGGGAAGTCTATTGTCAACTTGTCAGACTACACCCTTCAACCAGACGAAATCGAAGTCCTCAGCAGAGGGCTCAATTTCTGCACCACCACCAAAATGGACCCCATCAGTCTCGCGGCAGACACGGAGGAATTCATCAGGCGAATGAGACTCCGGGCATTCTTCCACAGACCCCAAGAGGCCAACAGCGAACCCAAGCAGACTACCAATGAACCGGAACAGCCGACAGAGAGATCTGTGGTGCGGCAACCGAAGAGGAAAGAGTCGAATTGGACCCCTCCGGAAGGCCGCTGCCCTAGACTTGACATGTATGCTCAAGCCGTCAGGAGTCGTGTCAATGCCAGACTCATCAGTCGCCTTCACAAGACAGCCCTGAACGTCACCCAAGCACAACGCAATGCCATCCGCGCTCTCAAAACCAACCACAGCATCGTCATCAAACCAGCAGACAAAGGAGGGGCCACTGTCATACTGAACAGAACGGACTACTGCAAAGAAGTATACTGACAACTGAACAACCAAGAACACTACAGACAGTTACCCGCAGATCCGACCAAGGAACACATCCGCCAACTTAACAGACTGATCAAGACCTTGGATCCAGATCTTCAGAGCACCCTACGTGCTCTCATCCCACGTACTCCCCGCATTGGAGATCTCTACTGCCTTCCGAAAATACATAAGGCCAACACACCAGGCCGCCCTATCATTTCAGGCAATGGGACCCTGTGTGAGAACCTCTCTGGCTACATAGAGGGCACCTTGAAACCCATCGTACAAGGTACGCCCAGCTTCTGTCGCGACACGACGGACTTCCTACAGAAACTCAGCAACCATGGACCAGTTGAACCAGGAACATTCCTCGTCACAATGGACGTCTCGGCCATCTACACCAGCATCCCCCATGACGGCGGCATTGCGCAAACAGCCTCAGTACTCAACACCAACAACTGCCAATCTCCAGACGCAATTCTGCAACTCATCCGCTTCATTCTGGATCACGTCTTCACCTTCGACAACAAGTTCTTCATCCAGATGCACGGAACAGCCATGGGGACCAAATTCGCACCCCAATACGCCAACATCTTCATGCACAAGTTTGAACAGGACCTACTCACCGCACAGGATCTTCAACCGACGTTATACACCAGATACATCGATGACATTTTTTTCCTTTGGACCCACGGCGAAGAATCACTGAAACGACTGCACAATGACATTAATAAGTTCCATCCAACCATCAGACTCACCATGGACTACTCTCCAAAATCAGTTGCATTCTTGGACACACTCGTCTCCATCAAGGACGGTCACCTCCGCACTTCGCTTTACCGCAAACCCACGGATAACCTCACGATGCTCCACTTCTCCAGCTTCCACCCTAAACACATTAAAGAAGCCATCTCCTATGGACAAGCTCTCCGTATACACAGGATCTGCTCAGACGAGGAGGAGCGTAACAGACATCTACAGACGTTGAAAGATGCCCTCGTACGAACGGGATATGACACTCGACTCATCGATCAACAGTTCCAATGCACCACAGCGGAAAACCGCACCGACCTCCTCAGAAGACAAACACGGGACACAACCGACAGAATACCCTTCGTCATCCAGTACTTCCCCGGAGCGGAGAAACTACGACATCTTCTTCACAGCCTTCAACACGTCATTGATGAAGATGAACATCTTGCCAAGGTCATCCCCACACCCCCACTACTTGCCTTCAAACAACCGCGCAACCTCAAACAAACCATTGTTTGCAGCAAACTACCCAGTCTTCAGAACAGTGACCACGACACCACACAACCCTGCCATGGCAATCTCTGCAAGACGTGCCAGATCATCGACATGGATACCACCATTATAGAAGGCTTGCCTCTAAGGAAAGTGGAAAGAAACTTCCGATACCTGGGGATTCAGATCGCTAGGAGCTGGGGAACCTTGCACAGACTTAATCTGACACGGTTGGTAGAACAAATGGAGGAGGACTTCAAGAGGTGGGACATGCAGCCTCTATCGCTGGCGGGCAGGGTGCAAGCAATTAAGATGATGGTCCTCCCGAGGTTCTTATTTGTATTTCAATGTCTCCCTATACTAATCACCAAGACCTTTTTTAATAAAATAGACAGGAGCATCACGAGCTTCGTGTGGGCAGGGAAAGTTCCGAGAGTAAGGAGGGGGTTCCTTCAGCGTAGTAGGGACAGAGGAGGATTGGCACTACCGAACTTGGGCGATTACTATTGGGCCGCCAATGTGGCAATGATACGTAAATGGATGATGGAGGGTGAGGGAGCGGCGTGGAAAAGACTGGAGAGAAAGTCCTGTAAAGGGACGAGTTTAGAGGCGCTGGTGACGGCGCCGCGACCGATCTCACCTAAAAAGTTTACCATGAACCCGGTGGTGGCGGCAACATTGAATATCTGGGGACAGTGGAGGCGACAGAGAGGGGTGCGGGGAGCCCTGGTGGGGTCCCCAATCAGGAACAACCATAGGTTCGCCCCAGGAAGAATGGATGGTGGATTTCAGAGCTGGTACCAGTTGGGAATTAGGAGGGTGGGAGATTTATTTATAGATGGGACTTTTGCGAGCTTGGGAGCATTGGAGGAAAAGTATAAGTTGCCCCGGGGAAATTTCTTGAGATATATGCAGGTGAGGGCGTTTAGTAGACAACAGGTGAGGGAATTTCCGTTGCTCCCGACACAGGGGATACAGGACAGGGTGCTTTCAGGGGTGTGGGTCGGAGAGTGCAAGGTGTCAGAGATTTACCGAGAGATGAGGGAAGAGGGGGAGGAGTCGGTGGGCGAACTAAAAGGAAAGTGGGAAGAAGAACTAGGGGAGGAGATAGAGGAGGGTATGTGGGCTGATGCCCTAAGCAGGGTAAATTCCTCTTCCTCATGCGCCAGGCTTAGCCTGATTCAATTTAAGGTGCTACATAGAGCACACATAACGGGAGCAAGATTGAGCAGGTTCTTTGGAGTGGAGGACAAATGTGGGAGGTGTGGCGGGAGCCCGGCAAACCACGCACATATGTTTTGGGCGTGCCCGGCACTGGAAGGGTATTAGAAGGGAGTGACGGGAGTGATTTCGCGGGTGGTGACTCTGAAATTCCCTCCCTAAATACATCTTTTAACGAAACGTTTCATTATCCACCCTAATATTTCCTTGTTTGCCTTGATATTTTATTTGACAATGTCCTTGTGAAGTGCATTGGTATTGGGCAGCACGGTGGTTGGCACTGTTGCTTCACAGTTCCAGGGTCCCAGGTTTGATTCCCGACTTGGGTCACTGTGTGGAGTCTGCACGTTATCTCCGTGTCTGCGTGGGTTTCCTCCGGGTGCACTGGTTTCCTCCCACAAGTCCCGAAAGACATGCTGTTAGGTAATTTGGACATTCTGAATTCTCCCTCAGTGTACCCGAACAGGCGCCGGAATGTGGCGACTAGGGGATTTTCATAGTAACTTCATTGCAGTGTTAATGTAAGCCTACTAGTGATGATAAAAGGATTATTATTATTAAGCACGAGCTATATAGATACAAGTTGTTGAGCATGGGAGTTCTTCCGGTGTTCTGATCACCCTACCCTACTGATTTACACCCTACCCATCCAATGTCACCAACAACATTCATTTGTCTTCGGTTTGGTGGTGGGATCTTGCTGTGTGAAAAATAGAATCCCTCCAGTGCTGACGGAGGCCATTCGTCCCATTGGGTCTGTGCCAGGCCTCCGAAAGAGCACCCTACCTAGGCCCACACCCTTATCCCTGTAACCCAGTAGCTCCCCTTAACCTTTTGGACACTAAATGGCAATTTAGCACTGCCAACCCACCAAACCTCCACACCTTTGGACTGTGGGAGGAAACAGGAGCACCCGGAGGAAACCACACAGACACTTGGAGAAGGTGCACAATCCACACAGACAGTCTCCTGAGGTCGGAATCAAACTTCGTCCCTGGAGTGTGAGGCAGCAGATGCTGTCACAACATTGAGACTGAAGCTGAGCAGCAGCTTTCAGTTGTGATTAACAGCAACCTTGCAGTGCCAATGGCAGCCAACAAAATCTACGGTTAGTGCCAGAGTTCAAAGTGATCACATGGTTACATCCGAGCCAAGTGTCAGTGTTCTGACTGGCATTGCCCTTGAGAAACTCCCTTGAACTCCATCATTGAATGCTGTCAACGAGCATTAAGACCGTAGCAGCTCAGCATTAAGATCTGGGCCAGTGGTGGTCAACCTGCGGCCAGGGGCCACTGCTGCCCATCAGGATTCTGAGTGCGGCCCATGAGACATTTTGTTGACTGATACCCACGTGCAGAGTTGCCACAGTCCCCTGGTTTCCATCTGCGTAGCTTTTTTTCCGCCCAGTATGATTGACGTGATATGCACATAAAGCAAGGGTCCGTGAAGTGATTGCTCACAACATTTGACTGTGAGAGCCGTGCGTTCCTGTGTCCAATCAAGTGTAAATTTTTATTTTGTTTTTAACCTACTTTATACAGTGCCTTTCAAAACCTGAGGAGCAAGGTAAGAAATAGATGAGGCTCAAGTTTTTCACTTTCTGTTTACTCTCTCCAGCTTGTTACTGAATGAAATTAATATAGGAATATTGTAGATGCTGTCCCAATATACACAGAGACGAATGAAAACTGAAGCCACTTTAACCTGTTTCCTGGAATAAGCTGCTCTGCTATTGCCTCGCCTGCCTGTAAAAGCCTCCTCGAACATTATCCTTCAATCCTGCTCATGTTCGACTTATCTTGCAGCAAGAAAGCACTAGGTGGGGTAGGAGGCTGAGATTTGTTTTATATCACGTGAGAAATGTCATCCTGCTCATTTTAGTGCAAAATCCTACAGTTCCTCACCACATTGCGAAGGAGTTAAAAGTTTTGCTTTTCTGGGAAACTGTTCCAAATCCTGAGGCAGGAATCAATGCTGTGTTTGCCACGAACATTCTTCAATCCATCAACAAGTTTTTTTTAAATGCGCCTGTCACTTGGCGCAAAGTCACACAAACAACAAATAGATAATGATCAGATCTGTTTTAATAATGTTGGCTGAAGGATAAATTTGGCCAGAACACCTGCTCTTCTTCAAAATAGTACTATGGGATCTTTTATGTCTACATGAGGAGGACACAGGCTATAGCGCTGCTTATTCTTTCCTGCACACAGGCTTCTCTAAATGTCATGGCAGTCAGTGTCTGTAACCTTGACACACATCACACAAGACTCAGAAGGAACGCAGTCACCTATGTTCATTGGGGACTGAATTTATCTTGCTCCACGATCAATGTAAATATGTGAGCATCATTCTAATTGGGCAGCAGTTGTGTTGTGAGGCTATATGTAATAGCGGCATGGTCTGCAAGTGCTCAGCCTGCCACTGATCCAGTGAAGGGGGTTTGCATTGTGAAACAGAAGTCCTTGTACTTTGGTTTCATTTGAAAGATCCTGTGGCACAATATGCAGAACACCCTCAGTGAAGACCACCAGCACAGAATAAAGTTCTAGAGTCTGTTGCTCAACAGTCCAGAAGTTACAGATTCAAAGCCCACCAATGACCAAATGTAAAACCGAATTAAATAAAAAATTTCTCGGACAGTAACATTGCCATTGTAGATCAAGTGATGACATGGCTATTTAAAGGCTGACGTGTTGAAAGCACAGGAGTTCTCCCTGGAGCAAATGGAGAGTAGAAACATGTAAAAGCTGTGCAGCTCGTGCGCAAATTATATCTCCTTGGCCGTCAGTCATTGGAAGCCAGCACTTCCACATGGTATAAGAAGTTTTTTAAATATTTATTCAAATTTTCCAACAAATTTTCAACCCCCCCCCCCCCCGCCCACGCCCCCACCCCCCCCCCCCCCCCCCGCCCCCGCCCCCAACAAGAAAACAAAACACAACAAGCAGAAATTATACATTGGATTTCCCGCAAATACAATAACCCCCCATATAACAGTAGAAAACACAAATAGGGGAAAAAAAACACCTTAACTCAAATGCCACCCCAAAAGAACCCCCCAGCCCCTGGGCTGCTGCTGACCTCCTCCTAACGCTCCGCGAGATAGTCTAGGAACGGTTGCCACCGCCTGGAGAACCCTTGCACAAGGCAAATTTTATCCTCTCCAGCTTGATGAACCCTGCCATTTCATTGATCCAGGCTTCCACACTTGGGGGCTTTGCATCTTTCCACAGTAACAAAATTCTCCGCCGGGCTACTAGGGATGCAAAGGCCAGAATACCGGCCTCTTTCGCCTCCTGCACTCCCAGCTCGTCCGATATCCCAAATAATGCTAATCCCCTGTTCGGCTTGACCCGGGAGTTCACTACTTTGGACATAGTCCTCGCAAAACCCCTCCAAAACCCATCCAGCGCCGGGCACGACCAGAACATATGGACGTGATTTGCTGGGCTCCCCGAGCACCTCCCACATCTGCCCTCCACCCCAAAGAACCTACTCAACCTCGCCCCTGTCATATGCGCTCTACGAGTACATTTAAACTGTATTAGGCTGAGCCTGGCGCAAGAAGAGTTAACTCTACTCAGGGCAACAGCCCACAGACCCTCATCTATCTCCTTCCCAAGCTCCTCCTCCCACCTGCCCTTTAACTCCTCCACCGAGGCCTCCTCCTCTTCCTGCAGCTCCTGGTAAATCGCCGAAACCTTGCCTTCTCCAACCCATACACCCGAAATCACCCTGTCCTGAATCCCACGTGCCGGAAGCAATGGGAATTCCCTCACCTGCCGCCTCACAAACGCCCTCACTTGCATGTACCTGAAAGC
The DNA here is from genome assembly GCF_047496885.1 of Scyliorhinus torazame. Lineage (NCBI taxonomy): Eukaryota > Metazoa > Chordata > Chondrichthyes > Carcharhiniformes > Scyliorhinidae > Scyliorhinus > Scyliorhinus torazame. Next base: position 98,757,386 of record NC_092725.1, read on the forward strand.
GTTTCACAGGGGTAGCCCAAACTTCTCCTCCAGCACCCCTAGGCTCGCAAACGTCTCATCAATGAACAGGTCCCCCATTCTTCTGATCCCTGCCCGATGCCAGCTCCGAAAGCCCCCATCCATCCTTCCCGGGACGAACCGATGATTCTCCCAAATCGGGGACCAAACCGAGGCTCCCACCTTGCCCCTATGTCGCCTCCACTGCCCCCCAGATCTTCAGCGTCGCCGCCACCACCCGACTCGTGGTGTACCTTGTCGGCGAGAGCGGCAGCGGTGCCGTCACCAGTGTTAAGTAATGGGTTAAGAGACATTGCAATTAGTTGTCTCATTTATGTTAAGTATCCTTTAATTGACACTGATATGTAAAGGGGCTTCAGGTGGCCTCTGCCAGGTGGTGTGTTGTTAAGAGTTTTGTGCAGAGGCTGTGGAAGTGAAATAAATGGTGTTTGGTGAAAAGGAACAAGAACTTTAGACTCTTCATTTCACAGCAACTAAAACGTCTAACAATTGGTAGCAGAGGATGGTTGCTGTGCAAATGTGAAGGTTTGAAAGATACAACTTTTCCTGATCAAACCAAGGAGTGAGTGAGAAAAAAAAATAGATACATGGCTGAACCCAGGATAAAGATGGCTGGATATGACTATCCTCCCTTATTTTCTGAAAGGGAATCGTATGACCAATGGAGAAGTGCAGTAGTTATGTGGACTAAAGTAATTGCTTTGGGAAAAAGAAAACAAGATATGGCATTGGCTCTTTCTCTACCATATGGCAGTAAAATCCGAAACAAAGTGCTTTCTGAGCTGGAATTGGAAGAGTTAGACTCAGAAGAAGGTCTGGAGACTTTATTACATTATATGGATAAGATTTATAAGAAAGATGACTTGTTAAGTGCGTATGAAGCATGGTCGGATTTTGATAAGTTCCGGAAAATGGAGGATATCTCCATGGAAGACTATATAATGGAATTTGGCAGACTATATAAAAGGCTGCAGAAACACAATCTGGAATTTCCACAGTCTGTGTTGGCCTTTAAATTACTTGACTGTGCTAGAGTGAGCAACATGGATAGGCTCCTGGTTTTGACAGGAGTTCAGTTTACTGATAAGGATACCTTATTCGAACAGATGACAAAAGCTTTACAAAAGTTTCTGGGGAAACATTCGATTCCGATGGCTCTGATGACCCAAATAGGTCAGCCTGCAATAAGGCAGAATATGGAAGATACACTAGTAACAGGATGGTGAAATCGTATGGCTACGAACAGGGCTCAAGACTATAGACGGAGACCGAGACAAGGAAATTATGAAGACAGAAACCCAGTTAGAACCTACAATAGGAAGATGAACCCCAGAAATGCACGGGGCATGATAAATCGATGTTTTCGATGTGACTCTCAATACCATTATGCTTTCAACTGTCCAACTCGTTATGATAGAGTGTTTGAAGCAACACATGACACGGAAGAGTCAGAAGAGGAAAAAGATAGTGACCAGAAAGAAGGCATTGTCCTATTGACAAGCAGTTTTACGCCGGTAATGAGGGTGTTGGTTGCAGAATCCTTCAACTGTGCTGTATTGGACAGTGGCTGCACATCTACTGTGTGTGGAATTGACTGGTTAAAACGTTACCTGGATTCTTTGAATGCTGAAAATCGTAACAAGGTTAAGGAATTTGAAAGTTCCACAAGTTTCAGGTTTGGGGATGATAATACTCTGAAGTCGCTGAAAAGAGTGGTGATCCCTTGCAATATTGCCGGAGTGAATCATTTCATTAGCACGGATGTTGTATCAAGTGAGATACCTTTGCTTCTGAGCAGACCATCGATGAAGAAAGCACACATGAAACTGGATATGGAACAGGATAAGGCAAAAGTTTTTGGAAAGACGGTGGACTTACAATTTACACAGTCGGGACACTATTGTATTCCATTACTGACAAATAATTTTTCAAGAAGAGTTAAGGATGTGTTAATGGCAGTTGAAAATGGGACTTTAGCTGATAAAAAACTTGTAGGATTAAAACTGCATAGGCAATTTGCACATCCGTCTCCTCGGAGGCTGAAAATTTTATTAAAGGATGCAGGGGTAAGGGATGACGACTCTACTAAACTGATAGAAAAGGTTGGTGACCGCTGTGAAGTTTGTAGGAAGTACAGAAGGACACCAGCACGACCGATAGTAACCCTACCTTTGGCCAGGGATTTTAACGACATTGTGGCCATGGACCTTAAGATCTGGGATAAAGCAAATAATATATTTATTTTGCATTTTGTAGATTTAGCAACCAGATTTCGTCAATCAACGATTGTACGAGCTAAAGAAAAGAGTGTAATTCTGGATCAAATCGTGGAAAGGTGGATAGGAAAAATGGGTCCACCGGCAAAATTTCTTATGGACAATGGGGGAGAATTTGCTAATGATGAGTTAAGGGATATGTGTGAAAACATGAATATCAGAGTTATGAATACAGCTGCAGAAAGCCCATTTAGTAATGGTGTCTGTGAAAGAAATCATGCTGTCATTGATGACATGCTTCGGAAAATTTTGGCAGATCGACCAAATTGCAGGCTAAAATTCAGCTTTAGCATGGGCAGTACATGCAAAGAATTCATTGCAGATGGTTGGGGGCTATAGTCCTTATCAATTAGTGTTTGGTAGAAATCCTAAAATTCCGTCCATTTTGGATGACCAGCCTCCATCTTGGGAGAGGACTACAATTAGCTCTGGTTTTGCTGAACATTTAAATGCATTACATAGCAGTAGAAAAGCTTTTTTGGAACCAGAAGTCTCTGAAAGAATTCGCAGAGCTTTAAGACATAACGTACGGCCATCAAATGTCGTTTTTCAGCAAGGAGGCATGGTATACCATAAGAGAGACAATTCTAATGAATGGAAAGGCCCAGGGAAGATCATAGGCATAGATGGCAAAACAATTATTTTGCAACATGGTAATCAAACTTTTAGGGTCCATTCATCAAGGATAATGGGTATAGATTACAAATTTTCAAATTTAGACTGAGCAGACAGACATGACGAGGAACCAGAGTCATCTGGTACGCATGTGTTACAGAACTATGAGGACCAATTAACCGATATAGATAGGATTTCTGTGGAGGAACACAACACTTCTGGTGAATTAAAACAGGCCATTTTTCCGAAAGGGCAACAGCCAAATGTTGGTACAAAAGTGACATACTTGCCTGAAGGGTCTAGTCAATGGAAGGATGCAACTGTTATTAGTAGAGCAGGGAAGGCCACTGGAAAGTATAAACATTGGTTGAATGTACAGCATTCAGGGGAAGGAGTCAAGACAACAGATTGGGAAAACGAAGTTCAAAAATGGAGGGCACAGAAACGCAGTGCCAGTTCAGATAATACATCGGATAGTGAACAGGTCTGCAGGAAAAGGTCGAGAACTATTGAAAGGACATCCCACAGCAGAAGGGAAAGATCAAGCAGTAGCAGTACAGAACAAGATACCAGGCGGGAGAGGGGACGTAGTTTGTCAAGACCTCGGAACATGAGTAAGACTACGAGTACTAATAGGAGTAGACGCCCACATGCACGTGAGATTTTGGTGGCTTCAAATAAATTAGATGAAAAAGTTATTAATGAAGCTAAACAGCAAGAATTGCATAGTTGGAGTGAATTTGGGGTATACACGGAAGTACCGGATAGGGGACAAAGAGCTCTATCCCACAGATGGATTTGTACGGAAAAGGTTTTTCCGGATGGAACTTATAAGGCAAAGGCCAGGCTCGTGGCAAGGGAATTTGAAGAAAACTTAGAAGATCAGGATTTAAGGGTAGATTCACCTAAGCAGGAAAGGTTATTTTAAAGATCTTCTTGGCTCTATTAGCCACAAAGGCATGGGAATGCAAATCTATAGATATAAAAGCTGCCTTTTTGCAGGGGCATTAGCTACAGAGAGACATTTTTCTCCGTCCTCATAAAGAAGGGGTACTCTGGAAGTTGAACAAATGTGTCTTTAGATTAAATGACGCATCTAGAGTCTGGTATTTTTCGGTAAGGTCAGTCTTGTTAAAGTTAGGCTGCTGCCAGTTGAAAGCAGATCCTGCAATGTTTTACTGGCACTATAAAGGAATCTTTCTGGCATTTTTATGATGCATGTCGATGATTTTTTGTGGGATGGGACTAGTGATTTTGAAGCTATTGTAATCTCTGGTTTGAGGAAAGAATTCAGGGTTGGAAGTCAGGCTTCCGGTGCATTTAAATATATTGGACTGGAAATTGGACAGACTAAGTTAGGGGCAACTTTCCGTCAGCAATCGTATTTGGAAAGCATCACCCAAATAGCAATTAGTCGTGGCCGAGTTTCACAAAAAGACGCAATAGTTTCAAAGATAGAAAAAGAGCAACTACGAAGTTTAATTGGGCAACTGAACTGGTTAGGTAGACAGACTAGACCGGACGTGAGTTTTGATGTCTTAGAGTTGAGTACAAAAATGAATGATCCCAAAGTGGAAGACATAATAAGAGCAAATAAAGCGTTTGGCCAAACTAAAAATGCAGGAGTGTGTTTTGAAGTTCCCGGTTTTAGGTGACCTTAAGCACTTGAAACTCATAGTTTTTGTGATACGTCCTGCGCAAATTTATGTGATGGGGTTTCAAGCGCAGGAGGTTTTATAATTTTCCTTTTGGGGAACAATGGTAAATGTTGTCCACTTGTGTGGGAAACAAAGAAAATAAGGAGAGTGGCAAAAAGCACTTTGGCTGCTGAGACATTAAGCCTTGTAGAGGCGGTGGATATGGCTTTTTATATAAGTATGATATTGACAGAAATTTTGGGATTAGGGGATTTGGGTAATATACCTATTGACTGTCACATTGACAATAAATCCCTGTGGGAAAATGTGCACTCTACAAAAAGTGTCAATGAAAAGAGGTTACGGATAGACATCGCAAGTTTGAAGCATATGTTGGACAGAGGAGAAATAACGAAAATTAAATGGGTCGACAGGAGCTATCAACTGTCAGACTGTTTTACGAAAAGAGGGGCGAGTTCACAGAAACTTTTGGATATTGTTAATGAAGGGCGCTTGTTTCTGTGACTTTTTTTTCCTTTATCGTCCAAACCAAAAAAAAGGGGGGGAACATAGTGGGCGAGATTCTCCGAACCCCCCGCCGGGTCGGAGAATCGCCGGGGGCTGGTGTGAAACCCGCCCCCGCCGGTTGCCGAATTCTCCACCACCGGATATTTGGCGGGGGCGGGAATCGCGCCGCGCCGGTTGGCGGGCTCCCCAATGGGCCCAGATGGGCCGAAGTCCCGCTGCTAAAATGCCTGTCCCGCCGGCGTAGATTAAACCACCTACTTTACCGGCGGGACAAGGCGGCGCGGGCGGGCTCCGCGGTCCTGGGGGGGGCGCGGGGCGATCTGGCCCCGAGGGGTGCCCCCACGGTGGCCTGGCCCGCGATCGGGGCCCACCGATTTGCGGGCGGGCCTGTGCCATGGGGGCACTCTTTCCCTTCCGCCTTCGCCATGATCTCCACCATGGCGGAGGCGGAAGAGACTCCCTCCACAGCGCATGCGTGGGAAACTGTCAGCAGCCGTTGACGCTCCCGCGCATGCGCTGCCCGGGGATGTCATTTCCGCGCCAGCTGGCGGGGCACCAAAGGCCTTTTCCGCCAGCTGGCGGGGCGGAAATTCATCCGGCGCGGGCCTAGCCCCTTAAGGTTGGGGCTCGGCCCCCAAAGATGCGGAGCATTCCGCACCTTTGGGGCGGCGCGATGCCCGACTGATTTGCGCCGTTTTGGGCGCCAGTCGGCGGACATCTCGCCTTCTCCGGAGAATTTCGCCCCATGTGTGTGTTTTTGAGTTTCTTGAAATTTTATTTTCACCTAATTATTTTTTTTCCAAGGAAGGGGAGACTGTTAAGTAATGGGTTAAGAGACATTGCAATTAGTTGTCTCATTTATGTTAAGTATCCTTTAATTGACACTGATATGTAAAGGGGCTTCAGGTGGCCTCTGTCAGGTGGTGTGTTAAGAGTTTTGTGCAGAGGCTGTGGAAGTGAAATAAATGGTGTTTGGTGAAAAGGAACAAGAACTTTAGACTCTTCATTTCACAGCAACTAAAACATCTAACAACCAACACCCTCAGGCTCGTGCCCACACAGGACGCCATCTCTAGCCTCTTCCACGCTGCCCCCTCTCCCTCCATTACCCACTTACGGATCATCGCCATATTGGCTGCCCAATAATAGCCACATAGATTTGGCAACGCCAGCTCTCCCCTGTCCCTGCTATGCTCCAGAAACACCCTCTTTACCCTCGGAGTCTTATTCGCCCACACAAATCCCATGCTGCTCCTGCTTACCCATTTGAAAAAGGCCTTGGGGATCAAAATGGGAAGGCACTGGAACACAAAGAGAAACCTCGGAAGGACCATCATTTTGATCGACTGCACCCTACCCGCTAGTTAGAGTGACAGCATATCCCATCTTTTAAAATCCTCCTTCATCTGCTCCACCAACCACATCAAATTGAGCTTATGCAGGGCCCCCCAACTCCTAGCTACTTGGATCCCCAGGTACCGAAACCTCCTTTCCGCCCTCTACAGCGGTAGATGGTATCAGAAGTTAGCAGTATGGCACAAGTGACCTGCTCATGATCAATAAAAACATTGCAGATAACGACCAAGTTTGAAAAGGAGTGGCATATATATATTGCGGTGCTGGATCATTGGACAAATCAAAAAAGGTACAAGTTACACCTTACTAAAACTAGTGGGCTGTCAAGCCATTTGAATTGTTTGTCTTTTAAATGGAGGAGAAAGAGGACCCCAAAATCTTTAAACATTTTGAAAACATTTGCCTGCCAGTGAAGAATGTAATGCTCGACACGTACACATTGAACACTACAAACCAACGGTTTGATGAATCAATAAAATCATACCCGGTAAATCATATACAATAAAACCATAAAATCTAAGCAAAAAAATGTGTTTGACACCTTTACAAATGAGTTAAGCCAGGGATCGAATAGTCTGGTCCACAGTGATCAGCTGCTGTGATAGAAAGATTTAACACTGAAAACAGCCATTAGCATCTGCATGTTCAACGAACAGACTGAAAGAAACAACAAGAAGATTAGGCAGGAAAAATCATTTGTTGTTGTACAGGGCACACCCTGCTCCAACTGCGCCATCACCCTCAGAACAACATGTTTGGCATTTGGTAATTACTGCAATAAATGAGACAAATATAACCATTTTGCAAAATGCTGCAGATCAAAATGACAGCAGCCTTCCTGTGCCGCCAGCCACATTGCAGCTGGTTAGTCCTCCAATGTTAGCAGTGTCAGCAAGGTGAACAAACTTGAGTTTAGCCAGAGCAACCAAACCACTGAGCCTCTAACAACACTCTATTGTGAGGGTGCTGACACTGTCACAGAAAAGGGTGAGATCATCACCACCCTGAAAATGATTTGCAGCAACGCAAAAGAGAAGGTAAAGATTGACATTGAAGCAAAGTGTAACTTATTACCCAGCTGAATGCTACGGGAACCAGACCCAAACGCAGCACCAGGTCAGGTGGACCTCATGGCAGACAAACCATCCACACTGAAGATGTGGCCATTCTCCATTACACACAGGATACTTCAAGTTTCATATAGATGACCAAAACATAAGGCCACTGAAGGTCTTCAGGACAGCACCACACTGGGACTCATCCAACTTGGTCCAGAGGTACATGCTCTGTCACACCCAGAAATGGTAGAGTACAAAGACCTATTCAACTGCAATGTCATTGGTAAGCTACCAGTACTATACCACACATCACTATATGACTCAGTACCACCAACAATTTGCGCTCCGGGAAGAGCTATGAAGTAGAAAGTAGTCAATGAGCTGCATTGGATGATGACACTGGGTGTCATAATTCCCATAGACGAGGCCCCAGAATGGGTTTCAGCAATGGTAGCCAAGTAAAGAAAGATGGTACAGTCAGTATTTACATTGACCCAGGGCACTTAAATAAACAAGCGCTGCTCAAGCCTCATCACACAATGAATACAGTGGAACAAGTGATAGCAGACATGTCCAATGCCAAGGTTTCCAACATCCTGGGTACACTATGTGGGTTGTAGCAAATCCCACTCGATGAAAAATACTTGAAACTTAACACATTCATGTCTCTGGTCGGCAGATATTGTTTTCTTCGTATGCTCTATAGGATCTCACCGGCAGCGAGGTCTTCCAGCGGTGCATGGAGCAACTCTTTACAAGCTAACCCTACGAAATCATTGCTGATGCAATCCTGATTTGGGGTCGGACTATGGAAGGACATGATGCACGTCTTTGTCTCATCCTTGATAGAGTCAATACCATACAGCTAAAGCTCAACCCCGCTAAAGCCAAATTCTGGGTCAACCACGTTCCCTTTGTGGGTCACTTACATCTGATGGTGTGAAGCCCGATCCAGACAAGACAATGGTTATATGACAGATGGCAATCTTCATGGACAAGCACGCTTTACAACGCTTCCTTGGTAGGACAAATTAACTTTCTAAGTTCATCCCTTGTTACAGTGAGATCACTAGACCCCTTTATCAGCTCCTCCACCAGGATGTCAAATAGTACTGGCAGGGGCATCACAGCGGTCTTCAACAGACTCAAACAGGCATTCGCAGCCCCACTGGTGCTACAGTACTTTGACGTTCGAGCACCTGTACTCATATCGACAGATGTCTCCCAGTACGGACTTGTGGCAATCTGCGTCCAGAGCAGCAGATTTTAATCAAGGGCCCTCACTGACACTCAGCCTCGTTATGCACAGGTCAAAAAGGAACTCCTCGCTCTAGTCTTCGCCTGTCAGAAACTTTGTGACTTTGTATATGGCTGTCCTGCAGCTGTTGAACCACTCATAACTACCCTAAAAAAAGCCTCTCTACATTGTGTCTGCACGACTGATGCTAAAGGTACAACACTACAATCTCAAGTGTCGTCTACAAACATGACAAGGAGCTGTCCTTGGCTGATGCCCTTTCCAGAGCCTTCCTACCCACTACAGACAAGGCAGATCATGAGGAAGACATTGACATCATGACAATGGAGGTGCTATCCTCTTGTAGATTCAAAGACGCCTTACAAGCAGGCGGACATCACATGCAGACAACTGCACAACATCATCCTGAGGGGTTGGCTTGAGTTCTCAAGGGAGCTTCCCCACAAGCTCCACACACTCTTTGCAATCAGAGATGAATTAACCATACAAGACAAACTGATAATGTGTGGCCAGCGATTTGACATCCCTACTACTCTTCAGATGTATGACACCCAGCAACTTCACCAAGGAATCATATACTGGCCCTCTATGTATGCAGACATGGAAAGGGGAGTCTTCAAATATGCACCATGCAATGCACTCAAGCCGCATCAAGCAAAAGAACTGCTGCAACCACATGAGGTCCTGGAACTCCCATGATGATCCACACCAGCTGACAACTTCAAATGGAATGGTAAACAAAATACAGTCTTAGTTGACTCGTATTCCGGGTGGTTTGAACTTGATTATCTGCCAAATGTGACAAGTAAAATAGTCATCATCAAGCTCTAGCAACACTTCGCCACTCATGGCAAGCCTCAGAGACTCGTGACATTCGCCAATTTGTCTCCAATGAATTGAGAAACTTTGCACCCACATGGGACTTTGAGCATGTCACGAGTAGCCTCCTATAGCCATAGTTCAATGGCCTTGCGGAATGGGTGGTACACTCAGCTGAGCATCTTCTTGATAAATGTGCCCAAGATCACTCAGATTACTATGCTGCACCCTTTAACTACAATGCCCACACACCCAGCCCTCTAATACCTCGTCAAACAGTCAGGGTCAAACGCTCGGGATCCAGACCACACGCAGCCACGACAAGTTGGCGGTGGTGAACAGTCATTCCCCGCAGCTGAATAGTTATGTGGTAGCCTCAGGCAGTGCCCATTATGTATGAAACCGGCATCATCTATTACAGGTATTGGAACAAGCACCATCAAATGCCATATAACCCCAGTCATAGAACTTACTATACAGGCCCCCTGCACCAGTGGAAATGGAGGTTCCTCCATGTCGTGTTGGGTGCTCTGCTACACAGACAAACCAACACGGTTGCGGATGGTACAACTGTTTTATTACTAACTATATTTACAATGTTAAACTGGTTACTGTGGTTCGTTCATTACCCTTGAATCTGTGGACCTATCCCTAACACTATCTTGGAGTGGCACTCAGCACATGGTGGATGTCTGAGTGGCTTGCTGTGAGCTCTGTGCCCTGAGCTGTCTCCTGCTGGAATGAGCGGGAAGAGTCGTGTTCCCCGTTTTATAGTGTGTATGTACTTGCCTGTGATTGGCTGTGGTGTTGTGCGTGTATTGATTGGTCCGTTGATCTGTCCATCAGTATGTATGTATGTTTGCACCATGATGTTTACCTGAATATCATGACATCCCCCTTTTTTTTTTACAAGAACATGTGCCTATGTGGTTATAAATAGATATGTGTACTGAGTGCAGCTTAATGTGTGTGTGTGCAATATCTACAGCATGTACATGAGGCTAAACTATATACATGGGGCGATGTCGGGTGCGACATAACAACGAGGTTGTACCATAAACAAAACACATGGAAATGTTAAACGTCAAAACGAACTCCTGTAACGACAAGGAAAAAGAGAAACATATTAACACACTGGTATGATACATAAATGAGTTCAATGTTCAAACAGGCTCATAAGTCCAGCCTAGTAGGTGGGCGACGAATTCGGGTTGACCGCCTCAAGGGTGGGTCAGGATTCACCGGCTGAGGAATGGGCCTGGCCACGGACGACGACGGAATGGGCATGGTGGCAGGAAGCTCCATGAAGTCGACATCAGGAACAACAGGAGGGTGTGGCACCTGTGTAAGTTCCCGTAGTGAGCATGGAAGCAGGCGAAGAGCCCGGCGATTGCGCCTGCGAAAGGAGCCATCAGGCAAGTGACCCAGGAACGAGCGGGGAGCCACACGTCGGAGAACTTCGGCAGGTGCTGACCAGCCACCTGGTAGGTGGATGCGGACGTCGTCCCCAGGCGCCAGGGCGGGAAGATCAGTGCCCATGTGTCATGTGCCACCTTCTGGCGAATGCGCTGCTGTCGCATCCTGTGCAGTACTGGAGAATAGTTGGTTGTGGGGACCAGAATGGATGGCATAGTGGTCCTGAGGGCACAACCCATCAGCAGCTGGGCTGGTGAGAGGCCAGTGGCTAGTGGGGCCGAGCGATAGGCTAGCAGGGCTAAGCAGAAATCCAATCTGGCAGCAGCAGCCTTGCAGAGAAACCGCTTGACGATGTGAACGCCCTTCTCCGCCTTTCCATTGGACTGGGGATGCAGAGGGCTGGACGTCACTTGTGTGAAGCCATACGAAGCAGCAAAGGAAGACCATTCTTGGCTGGCAAAACAGGGCCCATTGTCCGACATGACAGTAATCGGAATGCCGTGGCGAGCAAAGGTGTCTTTGCAGGCCCTGATGACAGTGGACGATGTCAAATCGTGCAGACGTATGACCTCTGGATAGATTGAAAAGTAATCTATGACGATTACATAGTCCCTGCCGAGCGCGTGAAAAAGGTCCACACCCACCTTCGTCCAGGGGGACGTCACCAGCTCATGGGGCTGAAGCGTCTCAGGGGGTTGCGCCGGCTGAAACCTTTGGCAGGTGGGGCAGTTGAGCACCATATTGGCAATGTCATCACTGATGCCCGGCCAGTATACCGCCTCTCGGGCCCTCCATCTGCACTTCTCGACCCCTAGATGGCCTTCGTGTAATTGTTCGAGGACCAACCTGTGCATGCTGTGTGGAATCACAATCCGGTCCAGCTTTAGGAGGACACCAATGACGGCCAAGTCATCCCGGACATTGTAGAACTGTGGGCACTGTCCTTTGAGCCACCCTCCCATCATGTGGCGCATCACACGTTGTAGAAGGGGGTCAGCCGCAGTATCCCGGCGAATACGGGCCAGACTGGAGTCATCGGCTGGCAGATTTGCCGATGTGAAGGCCACCTGCGCTTCGACCTGACATACGAACCCCGCCGAGTTGGGCGGTGTGCTCACTGCTCTAGATAGGGCATCCGCAATGATAAGGTCCTTTCCCGGGGTGTAGACCAGTTGGAAGTCGTACCTCCTGAGTTTGAGTAGGATGCGCTGGAGGCGAGGGGTCATCTCGTTCAGGTCCTTATGTATGATGCTGACCAGGGGGCGATGGCCAGACTCAACGGTAAACTGGGGGAGACCATACACGGAACTTGTCTATTCCGGTTAGCAAACCCAGGCACTCCTTTTCGATCTGCGCGTAGCGCTGTTCTCTGGGGGTCATGGCCCGTGAGGCATAGGCGACCGGGGCCCATGATGCAGTGTCATCCCGCTGTAGGAGTACCGCCCCAATGCCGGACTGGCTGGCATCAGTCGAAATTTTAGTGTCACGAGATGTGTCGAAAAACGCCAATACCGGGGCTGTGGTAAGCTTAATTTTGAGCTCCTCCCATTCCTTCTGGTGTGTGGGCAGCCACTGGAACTCCGTGGACTTCTTGACTCGGTGGCGAAGAGCCGTCGTATGGGAGGCAAGGTTGGCAATGAACTTCCCCAGGAAGTGGACCATGCCTAGGAAGCGTAGCACTGCTTTCTTGTCTGCCGGCTGCGGCATGGCTGTAATGGCGCTCACCTTGTCTGCATCCGGACAGACCCCTGACCGGGATATGTGGTCCCCCAGAAACTTCAGCTCGGTTTGGCCGAAAGAACACTTGGCTCGGTTGAGGCGCAGGCTGGTTTACCGTATCCGCGCAAAGACGCGCTGGAGATGATTGATGTGCTCCTGTGGTGTGGTGGAACAGATGATGACGTCCTCAACGTAGACGCGCACCCCTTCGATGCCCTCCATCATCTGTTCCATGATCCTGTGAAAGACCTTGGATGCCGAGATGATGCCAAATGACATTCTGTTGTAGCAGAACCTGCCGAAAGGAGTGTTGAAGATGCACAGCTTCCTGCTGGACTGGTCCAGTTGGATCTGCCAAAAACCGTTTAGGCATCCAGCTTTGTAAAGATTTTAGCCCGGGCCATTTCGCTCGTGATCTCTTCCCGTTTGGGTATGGGGTAGTGTTCCCCCATTATGTTGTTGTTCAGGTCTTTCGGGTCAATGCAGATCCGGAATTCGCCAGAGGGCTTCTTAACACACACCATGGAGCTGACCCATGGCGTGGGCTAGGTTACCCGGGATAGCACCCCTTGGTCCTGGAGATCCTGCAGCTGCTGCTTGAGGCGGTCTTTGAGTAGCGCTGGGACCCTGCGAGGTGAGTGAATGACCGGGGTGGCGTCCAGTTTGAGTCGTATTCTGTAGGTATAGGGCAGTGTGCCCATGCCCTCGAATGCCTCCTGGTTGTGGGCGAGGAGCGATTGAAGCTGTGCCCTAAATTCTGCATCCGGGAAGTCTGATGTGCCTTCTGGAGACAGAGCGTGGACCCGCTGCACGAGATGGAGAACCTTGCATGCCTGTGCGCCTAGCAGGGAGTCCTTTGATGATCTGACTATTTCGAAGGACAGTGTGGCCGTGTATGTGTTGTGTGTCACCTGGAGCTGGCAGGATCCCATGGCCGGGATAACGTTTCCATTGTAGTCGACTATCTTGCAACAGGATGGCCGAATTGGTGGTCTGACCTTCAAGGCGTAGAAGGCTGACCATGCTATTAGGCACCAGTGTCCAGACGGAATGTTATTGGTGATCGGTTGACCGTTAGGGTGGCACACCATTCATCACCCGGATTGACGCTGTTCACTGGCATAGGCTGGTGGGTCATGGCTGGAGACATCCGGTTCCTATCAATGACCGCAACATGGAAGGCGTCCCGGTCGTCTGTGTCACTGGTTTGGATGTTGTATGGGCACGACTCGTAGTACGGAGGCTGAATGGTCCGCACGACCCTGCGAGGTTGTCGGAATTGGGGAGCATTGGCAGGTTGAGCTGCTCGATAGCAGGCAGCGTAGTGGCCCATCTTGCCACAGCGGAGGCATTGTCGGTTTTTTGCCGGACAGTGCCGCTTTAAATGTGCCGCACGTCGTGACGTCATGGCGTTCGTTGCACCACCACGCATGTGCAGTTCGGTCTTGTGTCGAGTGCGCCTGCGCATCACGTCCCTCTGCGTCGACGTCTTTTTTGGCGCGCACAAACGCGGGAGGCTGCAGAAAGCGCGTGAAATGGCCGCCCTCATCTGGGCCGCGGGCCGGGAGGAACTCGATCGCCTGGACCCGTTCGGCCTCGTAGGACGCCTGCCTTGCCGATTCGGGCGCTTGAAACTGGGAGTAGCGGCTAGTCGCGTTTTCATGAAGGACACAGGCTTCGATTGCGGAGGCTAGGGTGAGGCCTTTAATTTTGAGGAGCTGCTGGCGTAGGGCGCCCGAGGTGACCCCAAAAACAATCTGGTCCCGAATCATTGAATCGGAGGTGGTGTCATTACCGCAGGACTGCGCGAGGATATGGAGGTGTGTAAGAAAAGATTGAAAGGGCTCATCCTTACCCTGCAGGCGCTGCTGGAAGAGATACCTCTCGATACTCTCATTTACCTCGACGCTGAAGTGTTGCTCGAGTTTGAGAAGGTCCTCACCTTCCGCGAACACCAGGGAGTTGTAGACATGGATGGCGTGTTGCCCTGCCGTGGAGAGGAGGAGGGCGATTTTTCTGGTGTCCGAAGCGCTCTCCCTTTCGGTGGCTTCCAGGAAGAGCTGGAAGCGCTGTTTGAACAGCTTCCAATTGACGCCGAGGTTTCCAGTGATTTGTAGCGGCTGCGGCGTGCTGACGGTGTCCATGGCGCAGGATGGCAGATTCGTAGGTAGGTCTCACAGTTACCGGGTTCCAATCCTGGTACTATGTCGTGTTGGGTGCTCTGCTACACAGACGAACCAACACGGTTGTCGATTTCAGAGGGAGCGGTGCGCAAGTGATTTCTGGGAGGTAGGTTTCTCCTTTAAAAACACTTACCTTCACAGGAGCAGGCCAGTCGATTTCAGCGGGAGCGGTGCGCAAGTGATTTCTGGGAGGTAGGTTTCTCCTTTAAAAACACTTACCTTCACAGGAGCAGGCCAGTCGATTTCAGCGGGAGCGGTGCGCAAGTGATTTCTGGGAGGTAAGTTTCTCCTTTAAAAAAAACACTTCTTTTCTGTTTTATTTTTTTCGACCCGCGGACTTCTGTCCTGGACACTGTGTTTCAGGAGGCAGTCACACCTGTCAGAGTAAGTCGTTTAAATCCTGCTAGTGGCCAGGGACAGCAGGGTGTGACTGCAAGTCAGGCAGGTAAAGGGAACCAGCAGTCAGGAACTCAGGAGCCTCAGCCCTTGAGTCTGTCCAACAGGTATGAGGCACTTGCTCCCTGTGTGGATGGCGAACAGGGTTGCAGGAAGGATGAGTCAGCAGACCAAGGCACCATGGTTCAGCAGGCCATTCAAGGGGAGGGAGTAAATAGGCAAGTTGTAGTTGTAGGGGATTCTATTATCAGGGGGATAGATAGTATCCTTTGTGAGCAGGATAAAGAGTCCCGCATGGTATGTTGCCTGCCCGGTGCTAGGGTGCGGGACATCTCTGACCGGCTTGAAAGGATACTGGAGAGGGAGGGGGAGGATCCAGTTGTTGTGGTCCATGTCGGTACCAACAACATAGGCAAGTCTAGGAAAGAGGACCTGTTTAGAGATTATAAAGAGGTAGGATTCAAATTAAAAAACAGGTCCTCAAGGGTCATAATCTCCGGATTACTGCCCGAGCCACGTGCAAATTGGCATAGGGAGGCAAGAATAAGGGAAGTTAACACGTGGCTGAAAGAGTGGTGTGGGAATGAGGGGTTCCTTTTCATGGGACACTGGCATCAGTTTTGGGACAGGGGGGACCTATACCGTTGGGATGGTCTCCACCTGAACCGAGCTGGGACCAGTGTTTTGGCGAAAAGAGTAAATAGGGTGGTCAATAGGACTTTAAACTAAAGATTGGGGGGGAAGGGAAAGTCAGGGAACTTGGGGGGGGAAGGGAAAGTCAGGGAACCAAGAGGTGAAGTAATCAGTGGGAAGCGTAGCTGCTTAGGAATACAAAAAAGCACGAAAAGACAGAACTCAGGAGAGGTTACAATAGTCCCCATCCCACAAAATATGACACAGTGTATGGAAAGGCTCAGTAAACCAAGGTCCACCACACTAAGAAAACAAAAAGGGACGGTCAATAGAGAATTAAAGGTGCTATATTTAAATGCGCGCAGTGTACGGAACAAGGTAGATGAGCTTGTGGCCCAGATTGTGACTGGCAGGTATGATGTGGTAGGCATCACAGAGACATGGTTGCAGGGGGTTCAGGACTGGCATTTAAACATCCATGGATTCACAACCTATCGAAAAAACAGAGAGGTGGGCAGAGGGGGCGGAATTAGGAATGAAATTAAATCAATAGCACTAAACGACATGGGGTCGGATGATGTGGAGTCTGTATGGGTAGAGTTGAGGAACCACAAAGGCAAAAAAACCATAATGGGAGTTATGTACAGGCCTCCTAACAGTGGTCAGGACCAAGGGCACAAGATGCACCACGAAATAGAAAGTGCATGTCAGAAAGGCAAGGTCACAGTGATCATGGGGGACTTTAATATGCAGGTGGACTGGGTAAATATTTCTGCCAGTGGACCCAAGGAAAGGGAATTCATTGAATGTTTACAGGAGGGCTTTTTGGAACAGCTTGTGATGGAGCCCACGAGGGAACAGGCCATTCTGGACTTAGTGTTATGTAATGAGCCAGACTTGATTAAAGATCTTAAAGTAAGGTAGCACTTAGGAGGCAGTGATCATAATATGGTCGAATTCAATCTCCAATTTGAAAGAAAGAAGGTAGAATCAGATGTAAAGGTGTTACAGTTAAATAAAGGTAACTACAGGGGCATGAGGGAGGAACTGACGAAAATCGACTGGGAGCAGAGCCTAGTGGGAAAGACAGTAGAACAGCAATGGCAGGAGTTTCTGGGAGTAATTGAGGACACAGTACAGAGGTTCATCCCAAAGATGAGGGGGGATTAGGCAGCCATGGCTGACAAAGGAAGTTAGGGAATGCATCAAAGCAAAAGAGAAAGCCTATAATGTGGCAAAGAGTAGTGGGAAGTCAGAAGATTGGGAAGGCTACAAAAACAAACAGAGGATAACAAAGAGAGAGATAAGGAAAGAGAGGATCAAATTTGAAGGTAGGCTAGCCAGTAACATTAGGAATGATAGTAAAAGTTTCTTTAAATACATTAAAAACAAACGGGAGGCAAAAGTTGACATTGGGCCGCTCCAAAATGACGCTGGTAATTTTGTGATGGGAGACAAGGAAATAGTCAAGGAACTGAATAAGTACTTTGCGTCAGTCTTCACAGTAGAAGACATGAGTAATATCCCAACAATTCCGGAGAGTCAGGGGACAGAGTTGAATATGGTAGCCATCACAAAGGAGAAAGTGCTAGAGAAACTAAGAGGTCTAAAAATTGATAAATCTCCGGGCCCAGATGGGCTACATCCTAGAGTTCTAAAGGAGATAGCTGAAGAAATAGTGGAGGCGTTAGTTATGATCTTTCAAAAGTCACTGGAGTCAGGGAAAGTCCCTGAGGATTGGAAAATCGCTGTTTTAACCCCCCTGTTCAAGAAGGGAACAAGGAAAAAGATGGAAAATTATAGGCCAATTAGCCTAACCTCGGTTGTTGGCAAGATTCTAGAATCCATTGTTAAGGATGAGATTTCTAAATTCTTGGGAGTGCAGGGTCGGATTAGGACAAGTCAGCATGGATTTAGTAAGGGGAGGTCGTGCCTGACAAACCTGTTAGAGTTCTTTGAAGAGATAACAAATAGGTTAGACCAAGGAGAGCCAATGGATGTTATCTATCTTGACTTCCAAAAGGCCTTTGATAAGGTGCCTCATGGGAGACTGCTGAATAAAATAAGGGCCCATGGTATTCGAGGCAAGGTACTAACATGGATTGACGATTGGCTGTCAGGCAGAAGGCAGAGAGTTGGGATAAAAGGTTCTTTTTCGGAATGGCAACCGGTGACGAGTGGTGTCCCGCAGGGTTCAGTGTTGGGGCCACAGCTGTTCTCTTTATATATTAACGATCTAGATGATGGGACTGAGGGCATTCTGGCTAAGTTTGCCGATGATACAAAGATAGGTGGAGGGGCAGGTAGTATGGAGGAGGTGGGGAGGCTTCAGAAAGATTTAGACAGTTTAGGAGAGTGGTCCAAGAAATGGCTGATGAAATTCAACGTGGGCAAGTGCGAGGTCTTGCACTTTGGAAAAAAGAATAGAGGCGTGGACTATTTTCTAAACGGTGACAAAATTCATAATGCTGAAGTGCAAAGGGACTTGGGAGTCCTAGTCCAGGATTCTCTAAAGGTAAACTTGCAGGTTGAGTCCGTAATTAAGAAAGCAAATGCAATGTTGTCATTCATCTCAAGAGGCTTGGAATATAACAGCAGGGATGTACTTCTGAAGCTTTATAAAGCATTAGTTAGGCCCCATTTAGAATACTGTGAGCAATTTTGGGCCCCACACCTCAGGAAGGACATACTGGCACTGGAGCGGGTCCAGCGGAGATTCACACGGATGATCCCAGGAATGGTAGGCCTAACATACGATGAACGTCTGAGGATCCTGGGATTATATTCATTGGAGTTTAGGGGGTTGAGGGGAGATCTAATAGAAACTTACAAGATAATGAATGGCTTAGATAGGGTGGATGTAGGGAAGTTGTTTCCATTAACAGGGGAGACTAGGACCCGGGGGCACAGCCTTAGAATAAAAGGGAGTCACTTTAGAACAGAGATGAGGAGACATTTCTTCAGCCAGAGAGTGGTGGGTCTGTGGAATTCATTGCCACAGAGGGCGGTGGAGGCCGGGACGTTGAGTGTCTTTAAGACAGAAGTTGATAAATTCTTGATTTCTCGAGGAATTAAGGGCTATGAAGAGAGAGCGGGTAAATGGAGTTGAAATCAGCCATGATTGAATGGTGGAGTGGACTCGATGGGCCGAATGTCCTTACTTCCACTCCTATGTCTTATGGGCTTATGGTCTTATGGTTGCGGATGGTACAACTGTTTTATTACTAACTATATTTACAATGTTAAACTGGTTACTGTGGTTCGTTCATTACCCTTGAATCTGTGGACCTATCCCTAACACTATCTTGGAGTGGCACTCAGCACATGGTGGATGTCTGAGTGGCTTGCTGTGAGCTCTGTGCCCTGAGCTGTCTCCTGCTGGAATGAGCGGGAAGTGTTGTGTTCCCCGTTTTATAGTGTGAATGCTCTTGCCTGTGATTGGCTGTGGTGTTGTGCGTGTATTGATTGGTCCGTTGATCTGTCCATCAGTATGTATGTATGTTTGCACCATGATGTTTACCTAAATATCATGACACTCCAGAGGCCTACACAGCAGGCCCTGCACCCTCTGAGTACACGGAAGAAATGTCCACATTAAACTTAAGATTATCTAGCACAGTCAACTGGCACAATCACATGCTTAAAGTGTATGACCAAACCAAACAAGGATCTAGGACTATATCATGAACTAGTCTACAGTTGGCCTTCATCTTGCTTCTTTTAAACAACAAACGGGGTGGTGGGGAAAGGAGATGTAATGGTTATGCACCAAATGCAACAGATTAATCCATGTTTTACCCTCTATAAATAGTTCCGCATTTTGTCAGCCTGTTCAATCTATATGTTATAAGGTGGTTTGCACGCAGTTACGGATCGCGCACACTGTTACATCTCAGTATCACCAGTTGCCTAACTTAAATGGGGAAGATGTAGACCGAGTGATCATGTGATGACAAGGCTATTTAAAATGTGCGGAAGCACGGTGGTTCTCCCCACAGCGCAGACAGAGTAGATGCACATAAGAGGAGTAAGACAAGGCTGGATGACCTCTACATTAATGCCAGGAATATTAGCGGTAAAACTGATGAGCTGAGGGCAAGGATTGGCATGTAGAATTGTGATCTAGTAGACATGGTAGTCACCACTAATTGTATTAGATGTATATTAGATGTAGTACGGTAAGACTCCAGTACTAGAGGTACATGGGTAAATCCCTGCCTGCTGGCTCCGCCCAGTAGGCGGCGTATAAATGTGTGTGCTCGCCGGAGCAGCTCCCATTCTGGCAGCAGCTACAGGAGGCCACACATCTTTGCTCAATAAAGCCTCGATTATACACTGCTCTCGTCTTTGTAGTAATTGATAGTGCAATTCAATTTATTGAGCAAAGATTTTAAAACGATGGAACTTCGCATCAAGCCTGATCACCTACAGCTGAGCCCTCAAGCAGCCAACGCTACGTCTGCTTTTGACCACTGGCTAGCCTGCTTCGAAAGCTACCCCCGAACATCCGCCGAAGAACCCGCGGACGCACAGAAGCTCCAGGTCCTTTATTCATGGGTGAGCCCTGACATTTTGCCTCTCATCCGGGATGCGCCCACTTACTCTGAAGCAATGGAGCTCCTGAAAGGACATTACGTTCGGCCGATTAACAAACTCTACGCCAGGCACCTCCTGTCCACGAGACAGCAACTCCCCGGTGAGTACCTAGACGATTTCTGGCGTGCCCTGCACATCCTGGCGAGGAACTGTGACTGCCAGGCAGTTTCAGCAGTCGAGCATACAGAACTTTTAATCAGAGACGCTTTTGTTACAGGCATAGGGTCGGCGTACATCCGCCAGCGCCTATTGGAAGGGGGTATGCTTGATCTTGCGGGAACCAGGCAGCTTGCGAACTCACTAATAGTGGCCTGCCATAACGTCCAGTCATACGCCCCCGACCGCACAGCACCCTTGTGGGCATCGTGCGCCCCACCAGCTACCGACCCCAGCCCACAGCAAGCCTGCGCCGCGCGGCAGCCAGCCAACCCCGGGGGGCCCAAATGCTACTTCTGCGGGCAGACCAAACACTCCTGGCAGTGCTGCCCGGCGCGGAGTGCAACCTGCAAGAGCTGCGGAAAGAAGGGACATTTTGCTGCTGTGTGCCAGGCCCGGTCGATCGCCGCTGTTTCTAGGCCCAGCGTTCCTACACCCCCCATGTGTGGCCCATGGGCGCTGCCATCTTCGTCTCCGCAAACCACATGTGGCCCGTGGGCGCCGCCATCTTCTTCTCCACAGACCACGTGCGGCCCGTGGGCGCCGCCATCTTTTTCTCCACAGGCCACGTGCGGCCCGTGGGCGCCGCCATCTTTAATGCCACCTGCCATGTGGGCGCCGCCATCTTCGGCACCATTTTTGACGGCGCCTCAGGACCCCTGCTCGTCAGGAAGCTCGTATGGCCACTCATCGCCTGCCACCACCACTGACCAGCCATGGGCCTCCCAGCATCAGCCGCAGCTCGCCTCGATCACCCTCGACCAGTCCTGGCCTCACAACCTCGCAAGCGCAATGACTACGGTGAAAATCGATGGGCACAAGACTTCCTGCCTTTTTGACTCCGGGAGCACGGAAAGCTTCATCCACCCCTCTACGGTAAGGCGCTGCTCCCTCGCGGTACACCCCGTTACCCAGAAAATCTCCCTAGCCTCCGGATCCCATTCCGTGGAAATCCGGGGGTACTGCATCGCGACCCTCATCGTCCAGGGCGTAGAGTTTAGCAACTTCTGGCTCTACGTCCTCCCCAACCTCTGCGCTGCCCTGTTACTCGGTCTGGACTTCCAATGCCACCTCCAAAGCTTAACTTTAAAATTCGGCGGACCCTTACCCTCCCTCACCGTATGCGGCCTCACGACCCTCAAGGTCGATCCACATTCCTTGTTTGCAAACCTGACCCCGGATTGCAAACCCGTCGCCACCAGGAGCTGACGGTACAGTGCCCAGGACAGGACCTTCATCAGGTCGGAGGTCCAGCGGCTGCTGCGGGAAGGCATCATTGAGGCCAGCAGCAGCCCCTGGAGAGCCCAAGTGGTAGTCGTAAAAACTGGGGAGAAACACACGATGGTCATTGACTACAGTCAGACTATCAATCGGTACACGCAGCTCGACGCGTACCCCCTCCCATGCATATCTGATATGGTCAATCAGATTGCACAGTGCCGGGTTTTTTCCACAGTGGACCTGAAATCTGCCTATCACCAGCTCCCATCTGCAAGGAGAACCGCCAATACACTGCGTTCGAAGCAGACGGCCGCCACTATCACTTCCTTAGAGTTCCCTTCGGTGTCACTAACGTGGTCTCGGTCTTCCAACGTGAGATGGACCGAATGGTTGACCGGTACGGACTGCGGACCACCTTCCCGTACCTAGACAACATCACCATCTGCGGCCATGATCAGCAGGACTACGACGCTAGCCTTCACAAATTTCTCCATACCACCAAACCCCTTAATCTTACTTACAATAAGGAGAAGTGCGTGTTCCGCACCAACCGCTTAGCCATCCTTGGCTATGTTGTGGAAAATGGAGTTCTAGGGCCCGACCCCGACTGCATGCGCCCCCTCATGGAACTCCCCCTCCCCCACCGCCCCAAGGCCCTGAAACGATGCCTGGGGTTCTCCTATTATGCCCAGTGGGTCCCTAACTATGCGGACAAGGCCCGCCCACTCATTCACTCCACAGTTTTTCCCCTGACGGCTGAGGCCCGCCAGGCCTTTAACCGCATCAAGGCATAAATCGCCAAGGCCACGATGCCCGCAGTCGACGAGTCCCTCCCCTTTCAGGTCAAGAGCGATGCATCGGACGTAGCTCTGGCTGCCACCCTCAACCAGGCAGGCAAGCCCATGGCATTCTTTTCCCGCACGCTCCATGCCTCCAAAATTCGGTACTCCTCTGTCGAAAAGGAGGCCTAAGCCATTGTGGAAGCTGTGCGGCATTGTAGGCATTACCTGGCTGGCAGGAGATTCACTCTCCTCACTGACCAACGGTCGGTTGCCTTCATGTTCAATAATACACAGCGGGGAAGATCAAAAACGATAAGATCTTGAGGTGGAGGATCGAGCTCTCCACCTATAATTACGAGATTTTGTATCACCCCGGGAAGCTCAACGAGTCCCCGATACCCTATCCTGAGGTACATGTGCCAGCGCACAAGTGGACCGACTCCGGGCCCTACACGATAGTCTCCGTCACCGGGGGTCACTCGGTTCTTCCACTTCATAAAGGCCCGCAACCTGCCCTACTCCATTGAGGAGGTCAAGACTGTCACCAGAGACTGCCAGGTCTGCGCGGAGTGCAAACCGCACTTGTACCAGCCAGATCGAGCGCACCTGGTGAAGGCCTCCCGCCCCTTTGAACGCCTCAGCATGGACTTCAAAGGGCCCCTCCCCTCCATCGATCAAAACACGTACTTCCTGAACGTGGTCGATGAGTACTCCCGGTTTCCCTTCGCCATCCCATGCCCCGATATGACTTCTGCCACAGTCATTAAAGCACTCAACAGCATCTTCGCCCTGTTCAGTTTCCCTGCTTACGTCCACAGCGACCGGGGATCCTCCTTTATGAGCGATGAGCTGCGTCAGTTCCTGCTCAGCAAGGGCATTGCCTCAAGCAGGACGACCAGCTACCACGCCCGGGGAAACGGGCAGGTGGACGGGGAGAACGGGACGGTCTGGAAGGCCGTCCTGCTGGCCCTACGGTCTAAAAATCTCCCGGTCTCCCGCTGGCAGGATGTCCTCCCCGACGCGCTCCATTCCATCCGATCGCTCCTCTGCACTGCAACTAACGAACCCCCCCCCATGAACGTCTCTTTGCCTTCCCCAGGAAGTCCACCTCCAGGGTCTCGCTCCCAACATGGCTGGCAGCTCCTGGACCCGTCCTTCGCAAACACGTGCGTAACCATAAGTCGGACCTGTTGGTCGAAAGAGTCCAACTACTGCACGCGAACCTGCAGTACGCCTACGTGGCGCACCCCGGCGGGCGCCAGGACACAGTCTCCCTCCGGGACCTGGCACCCACTGGATCCCCACCCACGGCCCAACACCCGACACCACCCCCCTCCGGTCGCCCCTGCGCCACTCACCCTCCCACCAGCGCACCTCACTGCAGCCCCCTCCCCAGGAAGATCCGTCCTCCCACTGGTTCCACTCCGGGCGATGAAGACGAGGACAACACGCTCCCGGAGTCACAGGTAACCAAGTCGGCGCCCGCATCACCACCAGGACCGAGGCGATCGCAGCGGAGGATCAAGGCCCCCGTCAGACTGAACTTGTAAATTTTTCCACCACCCCCGCCGGACTCTTTTTTAACAGGGGGTGAATGTGGTAGTCACCACTAACTGTATTAGATGTATATTAGATGTAGTATGGTAAGACTCCTGTACTAGAGGTACATGGGTAAATTCCTGCCTGCTGGCTCTGCCCAGTAGGTGGCGTATAAATGTGTGTGCTCACCGGAGCTGCTCCTATTCAGGTCACACATCTTTGTTCAATAAAGCCTCGATTATTCACTACTTTCGTCTTTGTAGTAATTGATAGTGCATCAGTGACAAGATATTGGAGGTGTTGGCAGGCTTAAAAGTGGACAAATCTCCAGGCTTGGAAAAATTGTATCCCAGGGTACTGTGGGATGCGAGGGAGGAGATTGCAAGAGCTTTGACCCAAATTTTTAATTCATTTCTGAGCACAAGGGAGGTGCCAGAGGACTGGAGAACAGCTAATGTGGTCCCACTATTTAAGGAAGGTTGTAGAGATAAGCCAGTGAGTCTCACATCAGTGGTAGGGAAATTATTGGAGAAAATTCTGAAGCAGAGAATTTATCTCCATTTGAAGAGGCAAGGTTTGATCAGGAATAGTCAGCATGGTTTTGTCAGAGGTAGTCATGCTTAATAACTTGATTGAATTTTTTGAGCATTTGACTAGGTGTGTTGATGAGGGTAGTGCAGTTGATATAATTTACATGGATTTCAGCAAAGCCTTTGACATGATCCCACATGGGAGACTTATAAAGAAGGCAAATGCACATGGGATACAGGGTAACGTGATAAGGTGGATTCAAAATTGGTTTAGCTGTAGGATGCAGAAGGTGATGACTGCTTTAGTGCCTGGAAGCCAGTGTCCAATGGCATACCACAGGGATCTGTGCAGGGTCCCTTATTGTTTGTCATTTATATAAGTGACATAGATGACTATGTGGGGGGGGGTAGGATCATTAAGTTTGCGGATGACACAAAGATTGATCGGGTGGTTAACAGTGAGGTTGAGTGCCTTGGGTTACAGGAAGATATAGACGGGATGGTCAAATTGGCAGAAAAATGGCAGCTGGTATATAACCCTGAAAAGTGTGTGCTGATTCATTTGGAAGGAGTAATATGACAAGGAAATATTCAATGAATGGCCTGACACTGGGATGTTCCGAGGAACAAAGGGACTTTGGCGTGTTTATCCATAGATCTCTGAAGGCAGAAGAGCAGGTTAATAGGGCGATGATAAAGGCATATGGGACACAAATGTCTTTATCAGTTGAGGTATAGATTACAAAACCAAGGAGGTCATGTTGGACTTGTATAGAACTTTGGTGAGGCCACAGCTGGAGTACTGTGTGCAATTCTGGTCGCCACATTATAGGAAGGGTGTGATTGCGCTGGAGCAAGTGCGGAAGTGTTTCACCAGGTTGTTGCCTGGAATGGAGCATTTAAGTTATGAAGAGAGGTTGGATAGGCTTGGGTTGTTTTCGCTGGGGCAGAGAAGACTGAGGGGGTGAGGTGTACAAGATTATGAGTGGCTTGGACAGGGTAGATAGGGAGCAACTGTTTCTCTTGGATGAAGGGTCAGTTACAGGGTTCACAAGTTCAAGGTGAGGGGCAGGAGGTTCAGGGGGAATTTGAGGGAAACCTTTTGTACCCAGAGGGTGGTGACAGTCTGGAATGCACTGCCTGGGAGGGTGGTAGAGCGGGGTTGACTCAGATCCTTTAAAAAGTACCTGGCACATCATAACGTTCAAGGCTATGGACCAGGTACTGGCAAATGGGATAGGTAGGCAGGTTAGCTGTCTTTCATACTTCAGTGCAGACTTGATAGGCCGATGGGCCTCTTTTGCACTATATTACTCTGCGATACTGTGAAGGGCTGCTCAAAGTACTAAATAAACTATTATAAGTCCTTGGTTGCTAGTCATTGGAACCCAGCACTTCTGCAGCCATGAATTCTATATTCACTTTTTACTATACCAATTCACTCTTCCTGGGAGAAGTGAACAACTTCTGCTACTTCTAATGCTACTGCATTACAAAGAACTCAAACTCACTTTATCTCATAAGTGGAACAACTGTTGAATGAACCTTTGTAATAACCATTCCAGTTTCTATGATAATTACAACAGGTGGCAGAGCAGGAGCCTCTCTCAAATTTCATGACAATTAATTCAGCGTTTTAAATGTTAAGTATAGTGTGGTTACTATAATGAATCATCGCTCTCAATGAAACTCCTGCATCAGAACAAAAGGCTGAAGATTGTGTACTTTTAGCAATTGAACAACCTGGCTAATGTTCAGAAGGTGGAAGTATCAGTGCTGTATTGGCTCCATGGCCAATGTATCCTTCCGAAGGTATGGTGCCCAGAATTGCCCACATTGCTCCATGTGTTGCCTAATCTGGGCTTTGTACAGCTGACATGAGAATTCTGTCCCCTCATTCCAGTGCTCTAAATATAAAGGCCAGCATTCCATTCGCCTTTTTAAAAAAAAAATTTATTATAGATTTTCATAAAATATCAATAACAAAATGAGAAAGAAAAAAGAACCCAACAGGGTTAAGTACAAAACACAATCTAAAAAAGCAACCCCCCAAACCCCTCCCCCCCTGTACATAAATAATAAATTAACATTAACACCCCGACTTAACACAACAGGTGTATACACCCCCTCAGACCCTCCAGTGTAAATATCATAAACAAAAATAAAGTAAACCTCCCCCCCCCCCCCCACCCCCCGCCCCGAGCTGCTGCTGCCATTGACCAATGTCTATCGTTCTGCCAGAAAGTCTAAGAACGGTTGCCACCGCCTAAAGGACCCTTGTACAGACCCTCTCAAGGCGAATTTCACCCTCTCCAATTTAATTAACCCTGCCATATCGCTGATCCAGGATTCCACACTTGGGGGCCTCGCATCTTTCCACTAAAGGAGAATCCTTCGCCGGGCTACCAGGGACGCAAAGGCCAGAATTCCGGCCTCTTTCGCCTCCTGCACTCCCGGCTCCTCTGCCACCCCAAATATAGTGAGCCCCCAGCCCGGTCTGACCCTGGATCCTATCACCCTCGACACCGTCCTTATCTGTAAGTACCTGAAGGTGTTCCCCGGGGGGGAGCCCGTACTTCTCCTCCAGCTCACCCAAGCTCGCTAACTTCCCTTCCACGAACAGGTACCCCAACTTTCGTATCCCTGCCCTGTGCCACCCCGAAAACCCTCCACCTATTCTTCCTGGGGTGAACCGGTGGTTCCCCCGTAATGGGGTCCACGCCGAGGCCCCAACTTCCCCCCTATGCCGCCTCCACTGTCCCCAAATGTTGAGGGCCGCCACCACCACCGGGCTTGTGGTATACCTCCCTGGAGGGAGCGGCAGCGGCGCCGTTGCCAGCGCCCCTCCATTCGCCTTTTTTGCTGAAAAGAGAGACACCTTGCACTCAAATGTTAAGTAATGGGTTAAGAGTTAAGTAATGCATTAAGAGGCATTGCAATTAGTTGTCTCATTTATGTTAAGTATCCAATGATTGACACTGATATGTAAAGGGGCTTCAGGTGGCCCTTGTGTCAGGTGATCTGTTGTTAGAGATTTGTGCAGAGGCTGTGGAAGTGAAATAAATGGTGTTTGGTGAAAAGGAACAGGACTTTTGACTCTTCATACAACGGTAACTAAAACGTCTAACAATGGTAGCAGAGGATGGTTGCTGTGCAAATGTGAAGGTTTGAAAGATACAATTTTACCTGATCAAACCAAGGAGTGAGTGAGAAGGAAAAAAAAAAGATACATGGCTGAACCCAGGTTAAAGATGGCTGGATATGACTATCCTCCCTTATTTTCTGAAAAGGAATCGTACGACCAATGGAGAAGTGCAGTAGTTATGTGGACTACGGTAACTGCTTTGGGAAAGAGAAAACAAGGTATGGCATTGGCTCTTTCTCTACCTTATGATAGTAAAATCCGAAACAAGGTGCTTTCTGAGCTGGAATTGGAAGAGTTACACTCAAAAGAAGGTCTGGAGACTCTATTACAATATATGGATAAGATTTACAAGAAAGATGACTTGTTAAGTGCGTATGAAGCATGGTCAGAATTTGATAAGTTCTGGAAAATAGAGGAATTCTCCATGGAAGACTATATAATGGAATTTGGCAGACTATTTAAAAGGCTGCAGAAACACAACCTGGAATTGCCACAGTCTGTGTTGGCCTTTCAATTACTTGACTGCTAGAGTGAGCAACATGGATAGGCTCCTGGTTTTGACAGGAGTTCAGTTTATGGATGAGGATACCTTATTTGATCAGATGACAAAAGCTTTAAAGACGTTTCTGGGGAAACATTCAATGCCGATGGCTCTGATGACTCAAATAGGTCAGCCTGCTATAAAGCAGAATATGGAAGATACACTACTAACAGGATGGTGAAATTGTACGGCTACGAACAGGGCCCAAGACTATAGAAGGAGATCGAGACAAGGAAATTATGAAGACAGAAACCCAGTTAGAACTTACAATAGGAAGATGAACCCCAGAAATGCACGGGGCATGATAAATCGATGTTTTCGATGTGACTCTCAATACCATTATGTCTTCAACTGTCCAAAACGTTATGATAGAGTGTTTGAAGCGACACATGAAACGGAAGAGTCAGAAGAGGAAAAAGATAGTGTTCAGAGAAAAGAGTGGTGATCCCTTGCAATATTGCCGGAGTGAATCATTTCATTAGCACGGATGTTGTATCAAGTGAGATACCTTTGCTTCTGAGCAGACCATCGATGAAGAAAGCACACATGAAACTGGATATGGAACAGGATAAGGCAGCAGTTTTTGGAAAGATGGTGGACTTACAATTTACACAGTCGGGACACTATTGTATTCCATTACTGACAAATAATATTTCAAGTAGAGTGGTTAAGGATGTGTTAATGGCAGTTGAAAATGGGGCTTTCGCTGATAAAAAGCTTGTTGTATTAAAACTGCATAGGCAATTTGCACATCCGTCTCCTCGGAGGCTGAAACATTTATTAAAGGATGCAGGGGTAAGGGATGAAGATTATACTAAACTGATAGAACAGGTTAGTGATTGCTGTGATGTTTGTAGGAAGTACAGAAGGACACCAGCACGACCGATAGTAACCCTACCTTTGGCCAGGAATTTTAACAACATTGTGGCTGCGGACCTTAAGATCTGGGATAAGACCATTTTTACAAAAGGACAACTACCAAAAGTTTGTACAACGGTGACATACTTGCCTGAAGGGTCTAGTCAATGGAAGGATGCAACTGTTATTAGAGCAGGGTGAGAAATTAATAAATTCTTTCAGGCCACTGGAAAGTATAAACATTGGTTGAATGTACAGCATTCAGGGGAGGGAGTTAAGACAATGGATTGGGAACACGAAGTTCAATAATGGAGGTCACAGAAATGCAGTGCCAGTTCAGATAGTACATCGCTTAGTGAACAGGTCCGCAGGAAAAGGCCGAGAAGTTTGAAAGGACACCCACAGCAGATAGGAAAGATCAAGCAGTAGCAGTATAGAACAAGTTACCAGGCGGGAGAGTGGACGTAGTTTATCAAGGTCTCGGAACATGAGTAAGACTACGAATACTAATAGGAGTAGAAGCCCACATGTACGGGAAATTTTGGTGGCTTCCAATAAATTATATGAAAAGTTATCAAAGATGTTAAACAGCAAGAACTGCATAGTTGGAGTGAATTTGGGGTATACACGGAAGTGCCGGATAGGGGACAAAGAGCTCTGTCCCACAGATGGATTTGTACGGAAAAGGTTCTTCCGGATGGAACTTATAAGGCAAAGGCCAGGCTTGTGGCAAGGGGATTTGAAGAAAGCTTAGAAGATCAGGATTTAAGGGTAGATTCACTTACAGCAGGAAAGGTTAATTTTAAAGATCTTTTAGCCACAAAGGCATGGTAATGCAAATCTATAGATATGAAAGCTTCCATCTTGCAGGGGCATCAGCTCCAGAGAGACATTTTTCTCCTTCCTCCTAAAGAAGCAGCTAACACAGAAGGGGTATTCTGGAAGTTGAATAAATGTGTATGTGGTTTAAATGTTGCATCTAGAGTCTGGTATTTTTCGGTAAGGTCAGTTTTGTTAAAGTTAGGCTGTTGCCAGTTGAAAGTAGATCCGGTAATGTTTTACTGGCACTATAAAGGGAACCTTTCTGGCATCTTTATGATGCATGTCAAATAATTTTTGTGGGGTGGGACTAGTGATTTTGAAGCTTTTGTAATCACTGGTTTGAGGAAAGGATTCAGGGTCGGAAGTCAGGCTTCCGGTGCATTTAAATATATTGGACTGGAAATCGGATAGACTGCGTTAGGGGCAACTTTACGTCAGCAATCTTATTTGGAAAGTATCAGCCCAATAGCAATTAGTCGTGGCCGGGTTTTCACAAAAAGGTGCAAGGTTTCAAAGAGGGAAAAAGAGCAACTGCAAAGTTTAATTGGGCAACTGAATTGGTTAGGTAGACAGACTAGACCGGACGTGAGTTTTGATGTCTTAGAGTTGAGTACAAAAATGAATGATCCCAAGTGGAAGACATAATAAGAGCAAATAAAGCGTTTGGCCAAACTAAAAATGCAGGAGTGTGTTTTGAGGTTCCCGGTTTTAGGTGACCTTAGGCACTTGAAATTCAAATGTTATAGTGATGCGTCCTATGCAAGTCAAGCACAGGAGGTTTTATAATTTTCCTCTTGGGGAACAATGATAAATGTTGTCCTCTTGTGTGGGAAACAAAGAAAATAAGGAAAGTGGTCGAAAGCACCTTGGCTGCTGAGACGTTAAGCTTCGTAGAGGCGGTGGATATGGCCTTTTATATATCTCAGATATTGACAGAAATTTAACTTTTGGATATTGTTAATGAAGGGTGCCTGTTTCTGTGATTTTGTTTTCTTCCCAAAAAAAATTTTTTTTTAAAAGGGGGGAAATCACGTGTGTGTTTTTGAGTTTCTTGAAATTTTGTTTTCACCTAATTATTTTTTTCTCCAAGGAAGGGAGACTGTTAAGTGATGGGTTAAGAGTTAAGTAATGCATTAAGAGACATTGCAATTAGTTGTCTCATTTATGTTAAGTATCCAATGATTGACACTGATATGTAAAGGGGCTTCAGGTGGCCCTTGTGTCAGGTGATGTGTTGTTAGAGTTTTGTGCAGAGGCTGTGGAAGTGAAATAAATGGTGTTTGGTGAAAAGGAACAGGACTTTTGACTCTTCATACAACAGTAACTAAAACGTATAACATCAAACACCAGAATGTCAAATTTTAAACAATCACAACAGTTTACACTACAGGAATAAAGGGTCCTGATTGGTTGGCAAGTCAACTCTGATTGGTTGAGGCATTGCCATGGAGAAAGGAAGGGCTCCCGAAGCTACTGGGGAATTCAAAAAAGGCTAAAGGTTTGAACATATTCGTTTTGTTTGCAGAGAGCAGTCCCCTAAAAATGAATGTAGTCAGTTCTAGCAAGTTTAAATTAGCAATTTTAATGATCTTAAATTGGTTGTTAGTGTGGGCTATTAGTGTACTCAATACCCTTTTTTGATTGTTTTCAGCATCTAAACATGATATTTTAATTATTTGTGTCACTGGACTTCCAAGTCTCTTTGGGCCTCCAATGGTTTCATCATTTTGAAAGTTCTCTGTTCTATACTCAGGTTCAAAGTGGATGATCACACATTTGCCTATGTTGAAGTGCATTTTCAACAGTTTTGCCTATTCATTTAATCTATCAATGTCTCTTTGTAATGTTATTTTTCCATCGACACAGCTTTCAATGATATTTACCTTTGTGTAATCAGCAAATTTGGATATGATACCAGGGAAGTTCATATTTGAGAGGCGTAGTGTTAAAGTGATAAAGGTTCAGAAAATGGTTGGCAGCTGAGATGGAAGGAAGCAGTCTTTTAGCTCAGCTCAGGTTCAGGGCTGTAAAAATGTTGGGTTCCTGAAACATTGATAACAGGACATTTAACAAACAACTATTTATTCACTAGTTGAACAGCTACTTCATGCTTGTACACTGCCCATGCTCCCAGGGAGAACTACTGCGCTCCCAACGTGTAGCTCTTTAAGTAACCACGTTGTCACATGGCCAGTCGGTCAACATCTTCCACTTTTAGTTGAGACAACGCGTGGCATGAGATATAATAGTGTGAATGAAAACTGTGTACTGACCATTTTGTAACATGTGGATTACGCTGGTGCATTGCTCATCTCCTTGTTCCCCTCCCCGCCCATCAACCCCTACTTTTCGTTGTAGAAGGATGAGATTCGAAGGCCAATTCTAGACTAGGTGGTAACATAGTCCTGGAACCTTGTGTTCGGTTTGAGCATGTCGTTATGCCGGTTGGTGGTTTTGTAGTCTTTCTCACGCTGGTCATCTCGGTGTGGACAACCTGGAGCGTACCATCAGTGTGCTTGGCGGATGCAGGGCTCGCTGTGTTGGCCTCTAGAGGAGTCTGTATGCAGGGGGGGCCTCTGTCATAGGCCGGATGACTAGAGTGCTGTTCTATCAATTCATGCTGGTACTGATACCTGTAGGAGGTGACAATGGTTGCATACATAGTGGACACTGTCTGAGGTTACCATGTAACTGTTTGGTTGCGGGGCATAACTGTGTAGCACCGCCAACTGGTACGGCCACATGTGGTCTGAATCATGACTATTTTACCAGGTTTTAGAGGACCAAATCTGTGGGCATCCCGATCATAGTGTGTTTTGCTACTCAACCAGCGTTACATGAGGGAATCATTCATATAGGTTTCAAGTTTAGGCTGCAGTAGAGCCTTGGCGGTCGGAATCATATTTAGCCTTCAGGGCTGGTTTGTTAAGCAAAGACCTTGAACCTCTCTACGATGACTAAGGATTGAAGTGAGAAGTGGCCCTGCAGTATCTCCACTATTTCACCAAAGGTTTTCAAGCCTGTTTTTTCTAGTGGCACCAGTCTGCGCAGGAGGTTGAATGTTTTCCCTCGCATTGTGGTCAGGAAAGTCAGGACTGACAAAACTTTGTTCACCTAGACAAAGTATTCAAATCCTTCCCTTCCAGCGCTCGATGCTTTCATTGTATGCCCATGGTGTTAAAACTCCTGCCAGTTTTACTATGGGAAGGCTTGCATATGCACAAATGTGCCATGAGGTTTTAGCAGTATCTCAGAAACAAGATAACCCTGAGCCAGCCTGTTCCTTTCCCAAGCTCAATTACTTTGTTACTTTATATACTACTCGCAGTAGAGGGAGCACTGTTTCAGCAGAGCAGACAGCAAGCTTCTTTCGATGCTATTTTCTCCCAAATCTGTTTAAATTTTGGTTCCTCTGATGGCTGCCACCAATAGTTAGTGCCCCTCCATTGCCAGCTTTGATGTAGCAATGCTTTCATCTTCGTGATCCATTTTTGTGTGTCTGCGCTCGGATCGCCGGTTTTCCTATATATTGTTTTCCTCTGGGAGTCTGCCCGGTTCCAACCTCGGCACCAGTTTCTTTGTGGTATTTTTGAAGGGTAGGCTTGCAAGGTACAAATAAGCAAGAGGTTTATTGGAAAATAAAAGTTAATTATTACGGATGCTGGAAACTGAAACAAAAACAGAAAATGCTGGACAATCCCAGCAGATCTGACAGCATCTGTGGAGAGAGAAGAGAGCTAATGTTTCGAGTCTGGATGACTCTTTGTCAAAGCTGAGCTTTATTAGAAAGGTGCTTACTCAACAGGCTGTAAAGATAGACTGACTGTTAGCCCACCCAAACTGCTGAACGTCATCAGTATGTCACATGATCGAACGCTTAAAGTGACCCTGCTCCAACTAGGAACAAACATGAATACATAATACTAGATGACTCAGTACCACCAACAGCTTGTGCTATGAGAAGAATACCAGTAGCTATGAAGCAGAAAGTAGTCAATGAGTTGCTTTGGATCATAGGTCATAGAATTTACAATGCAGAAGGAGGCCATTCAGCCCATTGAGTCTGCACCGGCGCCTTGGAAAGAGCACCCTACTTAAGCCCCACACCTCCACCCTATCGCCATTTATCCCCGTAACCCAGTAACCCCACCTCACCTTTTTTGGGGGACACGAAGGGCAATTTAGCATGGCCAATCCACCTAACTTGCACATCTTTGGACTGTGGGAGGAAACCAGAGCACCCGGAGGAAACCCACACACACCCCAGTGGAACAGGTGATAGCAGATGTCATAATATCCACTCGTATATAATGAGATGCAGACAGGCAGTGATTGACACACAGGATGACCAGTAAGCACACAACACAGTGCAGCCAATCACCAGACAGGACACTACAACTATAAAGCCAGAGGGCACTAGGTTTCCCGCCCTCTTGGGACCCAGCCCCTGAGACAGCCAGAGTCCACGAGCTAGCAAGTGCAAACACTATGCGGTAGCTAGTAAGTCTGGTCAGGCTACTACAAGGTCTCTAGTCAGTTCAGTATAGTGTCGACCCACAGCTGAATATGTATATCAGTTCTATCGTTGAATAAAACTGTGTTGGATCTTCTCCGGTGTTAGACGTCTGTTTCTAGCTTCCCTGCATCGAGTGCAGTCCACATCGAACCTACCTGCCTAACACATCATTGACGGACCTACCTCGAGTGTATCAGCATTGACCTGCAAGCAGTCATCCGGTGAAATGGAAAACATCCAGCATCCTCCACAGCCCCGCATCTCCGGCAACCTCGGCACCAATTGGAAAATCTTCAAGCAAAAATTCCTCTTGTACATCGAGGCCTCCAACCTCGAAGCAGCATTGGATGCCAGGAAGATCGTGCTATTTCTCTCCATCACGGGGGACCACGCCATCCACATCTACAACTCCCTTACGTTTGCTGACGGCGAAGACAAAACAAAATTCAAAACAGTCCTGCTAAAGTTTGACAGCCACTGCGATATTGAGGTGAATGAGAGCTTTGAACGGTAGGTTTTCCAGCAGAGGCTTCAGGGTAAAGATGAACCTTTTCAGTCCTTCGTGACCCATCTCCGCAGCCTAGCGCAGTAATGTAACTATGACTCGGGCAGCACGGTGGCGCAGTGGGTTAGCCCTGTGCCTCATGGCGCTGAGGTCCCAGGTTCGATCCTAGCTCTGGGTCACTGTCCGTGTGGAGTTTGCACATTCTCCCCGTGTTTGCGTGGGTTTCACCCCCACAACTCAAAGATGTGCAGGGTAGGTGGATTGGGCACTCTAAATTGCCCCTTAATTGGAAAAAATTAATTGGGTACTTTAAATTTTTTTTTTTTTAAATGTAACTATGACTCGACGGCTGATTCCATGATCCGGGATCAGATCGTTTACGGGGTCCACTCGACTCCCTTCGGCACCAGCTCCTGAAAGTCAAACAGTTGACCGTCTCTGTCGCTATCGAGACGTGCGTTGTCCATGAGCATGCTAAGAATCGTTACTCCCACATCAGGGCGGCAGAAACTGCAAAGCTGACCTCCCACGAGGCGGAACGGATGCAGACCATTGCACAAATGCAGGGCCTGAGCATCGAGGAGAGTGGCCTTTTCGCGCGCTTTTCCCGGGTCCCTGCGCATGAGCGCCACAACCGAGTGGACGACGAGCCCGACAACCCGACTGCGCAGGTGCGTACGTCGACCGACCGCACTGCGCATGCGCGATGGCGCACGGAACGCGCTGACGTCAGCATCATGACGTGTCTGAATTGTGGCTCTGCCCATTTAAAGCGGCAATGTCCGGCAAAAGGACGCCGGTGTCTACAGTGTGGCAAGCTTGGTCACTACGCAGCCCTTTGCAGATCTGCTCCACCGCTCAGCAGCCAGCGATCCCAGCTGCGGCGCAGAAGTGTCCGCTCAATACAACAAGGCATGCCAGATTCCGATCCCGACAGCCCAACAAACCCTGATGCTGAGTGCCTCAAGTCCCCATACCGGGTGGGCATCATAACTACACATGCCCTGCCTTCCACCATAATGGCGAAACGCCTCTCGATCCTCAGTGTAGATCCCTACTGTGAGCTGTCCTCACAGTTAACAAGGCTCGCATCCGATTTAAACTGGATACCGGCACATCAGCGAACCTCATCTCAAAATCCGACCTCGACACCATCCGCGCCAGACCAAGCATTCTTCCACCGGCCTGCCAGCTCCTTGACTACAATGGCAATGCCATAGCTGTCAGTGGCTCCTGTCAACTAGAGGTATCCAACAAGGCGATCAAGGCAACACTGCGGTTTGAAATCATCGGGCCTGACAGAGCGTCCCTGCTCGGTGTTCGAGCCTGCAAGGTCCTGAACCTGGCTCAGCGAGTCCACACCATGTCATCATCACAGGTGACGGCCTCGCCTGATGGAAACTTGCAAGCTGACATAGATGACATTACCACGCAGTACCACAACGTATTTGATGGAATGGGCACGCTCCCATACCGATATAAAATCCTGCCACCCCTGTAATTCATGCACCACGCCGGGTGCCGGCACCCCTCAAGGATCGTCTGAAGAAGCAATTACATCATATCGAAGGTCACAGAGCCAACAGACTAGGTCAGCTCCATGGTCTGCGTAAAGAAGCCGTCAGGGGAGCTTCGCATTTGCATTAACCCTAAGGATCTAAGCCGCAACATCATGTGGGAGCATTACCCGATACCAAAACGTGAAGAGTTCACCAGTGAGATGGCTCAAAGGGTTTTTGGCAAATACAGCTGGACGCATCCAGTCGCAAGCTATGCACGTTCAACACTCCGTTTGGTCGCTACTGCTACAACCGGATGCCTTTTGGGATCTATCTGCCTCCGAAGTATTTCACCGCATCATGGAGCAGATGATGGAGGGCATTGAAGGGGTGCGAGTATACATTGACAATGTAATTATCTGGTCCACAACGCCCCAGGAACACATCGCTCGCCTCAAGAAGGTATTCTAGAGAATTCATGAACATGGTCTCCAGCTCAACAGGGCTAAGTGCTCATTTGGTCAATCGGATATTAAGTTCCTGGGTGACCACATCTCGCAGCAGGGCGTGCGGCCAGATGCCGACAAGGTCTCGGCATTCAACGCCATGAAGACCCCGGAGGACAAGAAGGCGGTTCTCCGCTTCCTCAACTTCCTCGGGAAATTCATTCCCAATATGGCATCCCACACCACGGCCCTCCGCCATCTCGTCAAGAAGTCGACGGAATTCCAGGGGCTGCCCACGCATGAAGAGGAATGGTGTGAGCTAAAAGCAAACTCACCACAGCCCCGGTTCTAGCGTTCTTTGACCCAACCAAGAAAACCAAGCTATCACCTGATGCAAACCAGGACGGCATTGGGGCGGTGCTCCTTCAGCGAGATGACTCCTCGTCCTGGGCTCCAGTGGCGTATGCCTTCGGGGCCATGACACCCACTGAGCAACAGTACGCTCAGATTGAGAAGGAGTGTCTGGGCCTCCTAACAGGTATAGTCAAGTTTCACGACTACGTTTACGGCCTGCCGAAATTCATGGTAGAAACGGACCACAGGCCTCTAGTCCATATAATCCAGAAGGATTTAAATGACATGACACGTCGGTTACAGCGAATTCTTCTTAAGCTACGCCGCTACGACTTCAAACTTGTCTACATGCCAGGCAAATAGCTGATCGTTGCAAATGACCTATCCAGGTCCATTACCACACCGTATGAACAAAGTGACTTAATCTGCCACATAGAAGCGCAAGTGCAGTTGTGTGCATCCAACCTTCCGGCCTCTGATGAACGGGTGGTCCAAATTTGTGAGGAGACGGCCAAGGATCCTCTGCTGCAGCGTGTGATACAGCACCTTGCCAATGGCTGGCAGAAGGGACAACGTCCCCAGTTCTCTAACGTAAAATACAACCTGATGGTGGTGGAGGGAATCCTTCTGAAACTCGACAGGATCTTAATTCCTCAGAGCATGTGGGCAATGGTGCTGGGCCAACTACATGAGGGTCACCTTGGGGTCGAGAAATGCCGACGCATAGCTCGGGAGGCGGTCTATTGGCCGGGCATCAGCCAGGACATTGCCAACACAGTCCTCAGCTGCCCTACCTGTCAGAAGTTTCAACCAGCTCAACCCAAGGAGACGCTGCAACAGCACGAGATCGTGACCTCTCTGTGGTCCAAAGTAGGTGTAGACTGTTTCCACGCCAAGGGGCATGACTACGTACTCCTGGTCGACTACTTCTCCAGTTACCCAGAAGTGGTGAAACTGTCCGACCTCACGTCGAAGGCAGTAATCAAAGCCTGCAAAGAAACGTTCGCCAGACATGGGATTCCGCTCACGGTAATGAGCGACAACGGTCCTTGCTTTTACAGCCAGGGATGGTCTGATTTTGCACAGTCCTACAACTTCCATCACGTAACCTCCAGTCCCCACTACCTGCAGTCAAACGGGAAGGCCGAGAAAGGGGTCCATATTGGAAAGCGGTTGCTGTGCAAAGCTGCAGACTCAGGCTCCGACTTCAACCTGGTGATGCTGGCATACAGGGCAACCCCACTGTCCACTGGGTTGTCTCCAGCGCAGATGCTCATGAATCGCACTCTGAGGATCACAGTTCCAGCCATCCATGTTCCAGACCTTGACCACCTCACGGTCTTACAGAAAATGCAGCAGTAACGGGCCCAACAGAAGGCCACATACGATGCTCATGCCACAGATCTACCCGAGCTGGTCCCAACTGATCATGTTCGTGTCCAGTTGCCTGAGGGCGGCTGGTCAGCCACAGCTGTTGTGATCAAACAAGTGGCCCCAAGATCGTTCCTTGTCCGCATGGCTGATGGCTCCCTACTATGGCGCAACAGACAGGCACTGCAAAGAGTTCCACGCCCGCTACCTGACTGAAGTGCCCCGCCACCTATGATGCTTCCTCCGGACGTACCCTGCCACGAGGCCACCGATCTGCCAGCGATTCTGCCGGCCCATGCGACCACCACAATGGCAACGATCCCGCCTATCCACGTGCAGGCGGCTACTGATCCACCTCTGTGACGATCGACAAGAATTTGTCGCCCACCACAAAGACTGAATCTGTAGACTGAACTTTTGTATATTTTGTGACTTAATCGATTTAACCTCTGTAAATATTGTTTTGTTTGCCATGTATCTGCACTATCGACACCTTCCTATATATATACGTTCATTTAGACACCTTTTGTATATAGTCAGGCATATATTGCACGCACACCTAAGTATTTATTTATCTAAAAACAAAGGGGGGAGATGTCATAATATCCACTCATGTATATAATGAGAAGCAGACAGGCAGTGATTGACACACAGGATGACCAGTAAGCACACAGCACAGTGCAGCCAATCACCAGACAGGACACTACCACTATAAAGCCAGAGGGCACTAGGTTTCCCGCCCTCTCGGGACCCAGCCACTGAGACAGTCAGAGTCCACGAGCTAGCAAGTGCAAACACCATGCTGGTCAGGCTACTACAAGGTCTCCAGTCAGTTCAGTATAGTGTCGACCCACAGCTGAATATGTATATCAGTTCTATCGTTGAATAAAACAGTGTTGGATCTTCCCCAGTGTTAGACGTCTGTTTCTAGCTTCCCTGCATTGAGTGCAGTCCACATCGAACCTACCTGCCTAACACATCAGCAGTTATACACAATGCTGATGTTTTCAACATCCTGGATGTGAAACGTGAGTTCAATCATGTCTCCGATAGGCAGATATCTTTTTCTTTGTGTGTCCTATGGGATCTCCACTGGCAGCGGTGCATGTAGCAAATTTTTGCAGGCTAACCCTATAAAATCATTGTTGATGACATCCTAGTTCCGGGTCATACTATGCAAGAACATGATGCACATCTTTGTCTCATCAGTGACAAAATCAGGACCATAGAGCTGAAGCTTAACCTTGCAAAATGCAAATTCAGAGTCAACCAGGTTCCCTTTGTGGGTCATTTACTCACAGCCGATAGTGTGAAGACCGATCCAGACAAGACAACTGCAATACAACAGATTGCCAGCCCCATAGACAAGTACGTTTCACAGCACTTCCCTGGTATGATAAATTATCTTTCTAAATTCATCCCATGTTACAGTGAGGTCACTGGATTTCTTAGTCTACTTTTCCACCATGGTGTTTAATGGTTCTGGCAAGAGAACCACACTGCAGTCCTCAAACAACCACTCTCACCCCCACCAGTGCTGCAGTATTTTGATGTTCGAGAACCCGTACTCATATCGGCAGATGCCTCTCCACACAGACTTGGCGTAGTCTGAACCCAGAATGGCAGCCCAATAGACTTTGCATCAAGGGCCCTCACTGACACTGAGCCTCATTATGCAAAAATTGAACAGGAACTCCTCGTTCTACTCTTCGCCTGGCAGAAATTTCACGACTTCATTTATGGTTGTCCTGCAGCTGTTGAAACTGATCATCAGCCACTCATAACTATCTTAAAACATTTTCTTCACGCTGTGTCTGCATGGCTACAGAACATGATGCTAAATCTGCAACATTATAATCTCAGCATTGTCTACAAATGAGCTGTACATGGTTGATGCCCTTTCCAGGGCCTTCCTACACACTACAGACCAGGCAGATCATGAGGAAGGTATTGACATTATGATGATAGAGGTAGAATCCAGGAACTCAAGGATGCCTTACAGACAGACATCACATGGAGGATCTGTGCTGGGACCCCAACTGTTCACATTATATATTCATGATTTGGACGAGGGAACTAAATGTAGTATTTCCTAATTTGCAGATGATACAAAGTTGGGTGGGAGGGTGAACTGTGAGGAGGATGCCAAGATGCTTCAGCAGGATTTGGACAGGCTGAGTGAGTGGGCATATGCATGGCAGATGCATTATAATGTGAATAAATTAGAGGTTATCCACTTTGGTAGCGAAAATAGGAAGGTAGATTATTATTTGAGTGTAAATTCAGAGAGGTGGATACACAGCGAGACCTTGCTGTCCTCGTGCATCAGTCGTTGAAAGTAAGCGTGCAGTTACAGCAGGCCGTAAAGAAGGCAAATGGTACGCTGGCCTTCATAGCAAGAGGATTTGAGTATAGGAATAAGGATGTTTTACTACAATTGTATAGGGCATTGGTGAAGCCACACCTGGAGTATTGTGTACAGTTTTGGTGTCCTTATCTGAGGAAAGATGTTCTTGTTATGGAGGGAGTGCAGCGAAGGTTTACCAGGCTGATTCTTGGGATGGAGGAACTGTCATATGAGGAGAGACTAAATTGGTTAGGATTATATTCATTGGAGTTTAGAAGAGTGAGAGAGGATCTCATAGAAACTTATAAAATTCTAACAGGGTTAGAAAGAATGTTCCTGATGATGAGGGAGTCCAGAATTAGGGATCATAGTTTGAAGATAAGGGGTAAACCTTTTAGGACTGGGGTGAGGAGAAATTTCTTCACCCAGAGAGTAGTGAATCTGTGGGGTTCACTACCATAAAAATAATTGAGGCAAAAATATTGTGTAATTTCAAGAAGAAATTAGACACAGCTCTTGGGGTTAAAGGAATCAAGGGATATGGGGGTAAGGCGGGATCAAGATTTGATGATCAACCATAATCATATGACTGACGGTGGATGCTCGAAGGCCGAATAGCCTCCTCTTGCTTCTATTTTCTATGTAACTATGCGATATCATGATGAAGGTCTGGCATGATTCGTCAAGGGAGCTTCCTCTTCGCCATCAGAGATGAGCTGACCATCCAGATTGGCTGACACTGAACTCATAATCCCACTTCTCTTCAGAGGGACACCCTGGGTTGGAAGCAACCAAATACAGGTTGAAGGAATCACTATACCGACCCTCCATGTTTGCTGACATGGAAAGGGAAGTTTCCAGATGTGTACAATGCAATGCACTCAAGCCACAAAAGCAAAAGAACCGCCTCATCTACATGAGATCCCGGGCCCATTCAGAGCAGCTGACATCTTTGAATGGAATTCATAATCCGGGTCGTTTGAAGTCGACTACCTGCCAAAAATTTTATTTAAAAAACATTTAGAGTACCTAAATCATTTTTTCCAATTAAGGGGCAATTTAGTGTGGCCAATCCACCTACCCTGCACATCTTTGGGTTGTGGGGGTGAAACCCACGCAGACACGAGGAGAATGTGCAAACGCCACACAGTGACCTAGAGCTGCGATCAAACCTGGGACCTCGGCGCTGTGAGGCAGCAGTGCTAGCCACTGCGTCACTGTGCTGCCCAGACTGCCTGACAAACACGAAAAGTAAAACATTCATACTCAACCTCAAGAGACACTTCATCACACATGGCATCCCTCAGAGCCTCATGCCAGACAATGCTCACCAGTTCATCTCCACTGAATTTAGAAGCTTTGCGCACACAGTGGACTTTGATCATATTATTAACAGCCCCTTATACCCACAGTCCAAAGGCCTGGCGGAACAGGTAGTATGCACAGCTCAGCATCTTCTAGAGAAATGTGCCCAGGATTGTCAGCCAGTTGGTTGTGATGACATTAATAAGTTCCATCCAACCATCAGACTCACCATGGACTACTCTCCAAAATCAGTTGCATTCTTGGACACATTTGTCTCCATCAAGGACGGTCACCTCAGCACTTTGCTTTACCGCAAACCCACGGATAACCTCACGATGCTCCACTTCTCCAGCTTCCACCCTAAACACATTAAAGAAGCCATCCCCTATGGACAAGCTCTCCGTATACACAGGATCTGCTCAGACGAGGAGGAGCGTAACAGGCATCTACAGACGTTGAAAGGTGCCCTCGTACGATCGGGATATGGCACTCGACTCATCGATTGACAGTTCCAACGCGCCACAGCGGAAAACCGCACCGACCTCCTCAGAAGACAAACATGGGACATAACCGACAGAATACCCTTCGTCGTCCAGTACTTCCCCCGAGCGGAGAAACTGCGACATCTTCTTCACAGCCTTCAACACGTCATCGATGAAGATGAACATCTTGCCAAGGTCATCCCCACACCCCCACTACTTGCCTTCAAACAACCACGCAACCTCAAACAAACCATTGTTTGCAGCAAACTACCCAGTCTTCAGAACAGTGACCACGACACCACACAACCCTGCCATGGCAATCTCTGCAAGACGTGCCAGATCATCGACATGGATACCACCATTACACGTGAGAACACCACCCACCAGGTACGCGGTACATACTCGTGCGACTCGGCCAACGTTGTCTACCTCATACGCTGCAGGAAAGGATGTTCCGAAGC
The DNA here is from genome assembly GCF_047496885.1 of Scyliorhinus torazame. Lineage (NCBI taxonomy): Eukaryota > Metazoa > Chordata > Chondrichthyes > Carcharhiniformes > Scyliorhinidae > Scyliorhinus > Scyliorhinus torazame. Next base: position 98,800,774 of record NC_092725.1, read on the forward strand.
GTGGTACATTGGCGAGACTATGCAGACGCTGCGACAACGAATGAACGGACATCGCGCGACAATCACCAGGCAGGAATGTTCCCTTCCAGTCGGGGAACACTTCAGCAGTCAAGGGCATTCAGCCTCTGATCTCCGGGTAAGCGTTCTCCAAGGCGGACTTCAGGACGCGCAACAACGCAGAATCGCCGAACAGAAACTTATAGCCAAGTTCCGCACACATGAGTGCGGCCTCAACCGGGACCTGGGATTCATGTCACATTACATTCATCTCCCACCATCTGGCCTGCGAAATCCTACCGACTGTCCTGGCTTGACACAATTCACACCTCTTTAACCTTTGGTTACCCCATCTCTGGATCTGTAAAGAATTAATCACCGGCTAATGCTCGCATTCCAAGCATTATCTGGCATCTTTGAATTTGTCTATATATATGTTTCTGGAACATACCTCTTCATTCACCTGAGGAAGGAGCAGCGCTCCGAAAGCTAGTGACATTGAAACAAACCTGTTGGACTTTAACCTGGTGTTGTAAGACTTCGTACTGTGCTCACCCCAGTCCAACGCCGGCATCTCCACATCGTGGAAAGTCAGTCCCTGGTATTGTGAAATACCCGAGTGCTTCAGGAGGGGGAAGTGCCGTGAGAACTGTTTGGAATGAAGTTAGGGAGTTGAACCTTTCCTTTTGGGCGGATCAGGAACAACCCTTTAACAACCCCAGCTGATAGGAGGCGGTCTCCATACTGGACCACACCCTCATTCATTGGCCAGCGGGCTACCAATCAGGAGAGAGGTGGGTGGATTTACATGGTGGGCGGGGCATGGGAGGAGAAGGCCTCTCCGACTGCCAATCAGAAGGCCGGAGGGGGACTATTCTACATAGTGGGCGGGACGGAGGGTGTGGTCAGTGCAACCATCCAATCGGAAGCAAAGAGTGGGGAGGTGATCTGCAGAGGGGGCGGGATGGAGGGTGTGGTCAGTGCAGCTAACCAATCGGAAGCAAAGAGTGGGGTTGATCTGCATAGTGGGCGGGGCCCGGGCTATCAGCTGGAACCGGCTGCTGAGTGAGTTGTGGGAACGGTAACACTGGTGTCTGGCCGCTGCAATATGTGGCGGAGCCATGGGCGAGCGGGCTAAACCCTGGGGCTGGACGCTGGAGGACGTGAGCCGGGACTCGGGTTACGGGGGGACCGCCGACTCGATCCGCTCCTCCAGCCTGTCTCTGTACTGCTCCCCGGCAGCCCATGGAGCGGAGTCCCGGGCGGGGAGAGCCAGCAGCTGCGGCTCGGTGAACGGGGCTCTGGCCGAGGAGGCGGACATGCTGGAGTGCCGGCTGCCCGAGCCGGAGGAGCTGCCCTGGACTCTGCAGCAGCTGCATGCGGTGCTGGGCACGGTGCAGCCTCCGGCGGCCGAATGTCGGCGAGAGACTCTGCGCCGCCTCTCGTGGCTGATCAGCCGGCCGCTGCTCCGGGTGTCCCGGGAGGCGCAGAGGCTGAGCCTGCGGTACGGCCGGTGCGGACGGCCGGAGGTGCAGAGCGCCTTGCGGATGGTGCTGTCCTGGCCGCTGGCCCGGGGCACCGTCTCGGCAGGATTGGCCGCCCTCTCCCTTTACAACATGAGCAGCGGTCGCGGCTTCGGCCAGGGCAAGTCGGCCAGGTGTGGCCTCATCCTGTCGGTCGGCAGCTTCTTCAGGTGGATGGTGGAGAGTGGGTTGGCCCCGAGGATCCACCCGCACGCTGCCATCTACTTGGCAGCCAGCATGGAGAGTTTACTGAAGGAGCTGCTCATTCGCATCCTCCAGAACAGCAACGGGACCCCCAAACTCACGGTGGAAGCGATTGAGCAAGTTGTCAGCAACGACTCCGAGTTCTGGGGTATCACACAGCCCTACCTGCACCTCCTGTGTGGTAAGAATGCCCACGGTAAGTGTAACTTCACCCTCACTGTATGAAATGTGCAACTTTCATTTCTTGCTATGTGGCTCAGTGTAGCTGAGTTGAAGGCGAGAGCCTGAACATTCAGTCTCTGGCACCTTCACTGTCCACACCTGGCACCTCTCATATTCACCAGTTGGGATTCGATGCCAATCTGACAGCCTCTGTCCTTGATTTCCCCACTGCCAATGTTTATTAAACTCCACGTCCAAAGCTCTACTGCCCATGTCCTTACTGGCACCAAGTCCCGCTCACCCAGCTCTCCCTGTGCTCGCTCACCTACGTTGGTCCCCTAGCCAGCAACACTCGATTTTTAAAATTCTCATCCTTGAATTCAAATCCTTCTATGGCCTCAAGCCCCATAACCCTCTTGAGATATCTGCGTTCCTCCAAATCAGGCCTCTTGAACATCCCAGATTTTTATCACCTCATCACTGGCGGCTGTGCATTCAATTGCCTAGGGTTAAAGTTCTGGAATTCCCTCCCTAAACTTCTCTGCCTCCCTTTTGTATTCTTTAGGATGCTGTTTAAAACCTATGCCTTTGACTAAACATTTAGCCATCTGCCGCACTTCGTATGATTGGGTGTCTAATTTTCTTTATAATGTTTCTGGAATGTTTTAATCTGCTAAAACCGCTAACTTGATAGAAGTTGTTGATCAGATTGGGACTCATCGGGCTGGATTTTAACTCTGCAAATGTTTTGAAAGAGTCAGAATCTCGCCCCATGTCCCAGAAACATTGGGTTATTCTGTGAATTACTGTCCCTACACTCAATTAACACAGGATGTGGACGAGGGTATATCTGTACTATGATGGTGTGACTTTCTGTGGGGGTAGTTTGGTCAGTGGTTATCTCAATAATGAAAGCTTTTTTTTGTTAATGGAAAATGGCTGTCGTTGGCAAACCCGGTATTTATTTCCCAGTCCTAGCTGACCCCTGAGAAATTGGTGGTGAGCTACCAGAATGAATGGCTGTGAGGGAGGGAGTTCCAGGATTTTGACCCAGCGACAGCGTAGAAGCGATCTAGCTTTCACAGTGACACAGTGGTTAGCACTGCTGCCTCTCAGCTCCAGGGACCAGGGTTCAATTCTGCATCTGGTGACTGTGTGGAGTTTGCACTTTCACCCTGTGTTTGCATGGGTTTCCTCCCACAGTCCAAAGATGTGCAGGTCAGGTGGATTGGCCATGATAAATTGTCCCTCTGTGCCCAATAGATTAGTGGGGTTACTGGGATACGGGGAATAGGATGGAGGCGCAGGCTTAAGTAGGGTGCTCTTTCAGTCGATGGGCCGAATGATGACCTCCTGCACTGTACATTTGATGATCTGCCCGGGGTTTCACGTCATGGGCGGCCAGAGAACAGCACAGTGATAAGCTGGAATATGACTTGGAGCGGAACCTGCAAGTGGTGGCATTTCCATGTATCTGCTGCACTTGCATCTGTTGCCCTTGTCTTTCTGGCCGGTAGAGGTCACCGATTTAGAAGGTACTTTTGAAGGAACCTTGGTGAGTTGCGAGTGTAGTTTGACAATGACTAGCAGGGGAACAGTGAAACAAGGTGAAAAACACAGTAACTAATGCTTCCTCACTGGGCAAATGGATTGTGTGGTTAGGTTAATTTATCAAAGTAAATCTGGACACTGATTTGTACATGGGATTACACTGGAGGAATTGGGGAAACAAAGCTTATTCTAAATATGAAGGAAGTCTTGTATCAATCTGTGTACGATAATGTCACTCCTGGATCCTGTGGTCTCAAGGTTCCCATTGTAAATTCTGCTTGCATTCCTGGTAGGAAAGTTACATATTTAAGATATCAAGTTACATGATGAAGTTAGGTATTTATTTCAAATGTTACTTTCCATCTATGAAACACAGCTGTAAAGATAATTCCAATTCTTTGAGAATTGTGATATTAGAGACTGATATAGGAGCTGTTGGCAGCGGGTGGTAGTGCCTATATGCATCAGGTCTGGACTGGCCCAGGATCTGGGCAGGTGACGAGCTAAATGGATTCTTGAAGACCTGCTTAAATATTATTGCTACTTCATGCATAGAAATGGTTTGGCTGTTAATTATTTAACTGGGGAGCCTTAGTTTCTCAACAACAAAATGTTACTAAAGTTAATTATTAAAGCTGTCTGGTCATTGTCAGTGGGAGGTTTGATGCGTCGCTGTCCTCCTTGCAATAGCTGTCGTCCCTCCAGAGAATAGAAGGTATTCCTGCAAGTTCACATTCGCTGTATTTTAAATATGCCACACTACATAATTATCAATCGTTAACACCATCGAGAGCATGCAATGGTGTCTTTCTCTCTCTCTGTCTGTCTCATTGTCAACACCTACATAGGAGGAAAAATAGGCCATTCAGCCCATCAGGCCTGTTCTGATTAGCTCATGGCTGGTCATCTACCTCAACCACTTTCTTGAGCTTTCCCTCATATCCCTTGATGTCATTAGTATCCAGAAATCTATTGATTTGTCTTGAACATGCTAAATGATTGAGCATCAACTACCCTCTAAGGTAGAGACATCCAAAGATTCACCACCCTCTGAGTGAAGAAATTCCTCCTCACCTCGGTTCTAAATGGACTGTCCCCTGGTTCTAGATGTCCCCCTCAGCCAGGGGAAACATCCTTCCTGCATCTACAATGTCATGTCCTATCAGAATTTTTAACTTTTGATGTGACCTCTCATTTTTGGCAATCTGGAGAATACCGGCCCAGTGTCCTCAACCTCTCCTCGTAGGACACTTGCACCATCCAAGCATTTTCCCCAAGGCTTTTTAAGGATTCCAAGGATGGGTACAAATGATAACTAAAGTCAGACCTCATTCCCAACACCTCATAATGCTTAGAAATCAGTAATACCTGTTGATTGTATGTTTCTGAGGTAATTTCTGTTACCAGTGCCATCCTGACTCTTAACATAGAACATAGAACATAGAAAATACAGCACAGAACAGGCCCTTCGGCCCACGATGTTGTGCCGAACCTTTGTCCTAGATTAATCATAGATTATCATTGAATTTACAGTGCAGAAGGAGGCCATTCGGCCCTTTGAGTCTGCACCTGCTCTTGGAAAGAGCACCCTACCCAAACTCAACACCTCCACCCAACACCAAGGGCAATTTGGACATTAAGGGCAATTTATCATTGGCCAATTCACCTAACCCGCACATCTTTGGACTGTGGGAGGAAACCAGAGCACCCGGAGGAAACCCACGCAGACACGGGGAGGACGTGCAGACTCCGCACAGACAATGACCCAAGCCGGAATCGAACCTGGGACCATGGATCTGTGAAGCAATTGTGCTATCCACAATGCTACCGTGCTGCCCTTAAGAACAAATAAATCTACACTATATCATTTTCCCGTAATCCATGTACCTATCCAACAGCTGCTTGAAGGTCCCTAATGTTTCCGACTCAACTACTTCCACAGGCAGTGCATTCCATGCCCCCACTACTCTCTGGGTAAAGAACCTACCTCTGATATCCCTCCTATATCTTCCACCTTTCACCTTAAATTTATGTCCCCTTGTAATGGTGTGTTCCACCTGGGGAAAAAGTCTCTGACTGTCTACTCTATCTATTCCCCTGATCATCTTATAAACCTCTATCAAGTCGCCCCTCATCCTTCTCCGCTCTAATGAGAAAAGGCCTAGCACCCTCAACCTTTCCTCGTAAGACCTACTCTCCATTCCAGGCAACATCCTGGTAAATCTTCTTTGCACCTTTTCCAGAGCTTCCACATCCTTCCTAAAATGAGGCGACCAGAACTGTACACAGTACTCCAAATGTGGCCTTACCAAAGTTTTGTACAGCTGCATCATCACCTCACGGCTCTTAAATTCAATCCCTCTGTTAATGAACGCGAGCACACCATAGGCCTTCTTCACAGCTCTATCCACTTGAATGGCAACTTTCAAAGATGTATGAACATAGACCCCAAGGTCTCTCTGCTCCTCCACAATGCCAAGAACTCTACCGTTAACCCTGTATTCCGCATTCATATTTGTCCTTCCAAAATGGACAACCTCACACTTTTCAGGGTTAAACTCCATCTGCCACTTCTCAGCCCAGCTCTGCATCCTATCTATGTCTCTTTGCAGCCGACAACAGCCCTCCTTACTATCCACAACTCCACCAATCTTCGTATCGTCTGCAAATTTACTGACCCACCCTTCAACTCCCTCATCCAAGTCATTAATGAAAATCACAAACAGCAGAGGACCCAGAACTGATCCCTGCGGTACACCACTGGTAACTGGGATCCAGGCTGAATATTTGCCATCCACCACCACTCTCTGACTTCTATCGGTTAGCCAGTTCGTTATCCAACTGGCCAAATTTCCCACTATCCCATGCCTCCTTACTTTGTGCAGAAGCCTACCATGGGGAACTTTATCAAATGCCTTACTAAAATCCATGTACACTACATCCACTGCTTTACCTTCATCCACATGCTTGGTCACCTCCTCAAAGAATTCAATAAGATTTGTAAGGCAAGACCTACCCCTCACAAATCCGTGCTGACTATCCCTAATCAAGCAGTGTCTTTCCAGATGCTCAGAAATCCTATCCTTCAGTACCCTTTCCATTACTTTGCCTACCACCGAAGTAAGACTAACTGGCCTGTAATTCCCAGGATTATCCCTAGTTCCTTTTTTGAACAGGGGCACGACATTCGCCACTCTCCAATCCCCTGGTACCACCCCTGTTGACAGTGAGGACGAAAAGATAATTGCCAACGGCTCTGCAATTTCATCTCTTGCTTCCCATAGAATCCTTGGATATATCCCGTCAGGCCCGGGGCTCTTGTCT